>NC_067426.1:36448864-36781271 GCF_009764475.1 Pristis pectinata | reverse complement strand
ACAGGCAACTGTGACATTTAGACCAGTACATGGATAGGAAAGGTTTAGAAAGATTTAAAAGGGAGCTGAGGTCATATAGATGGTGGTGGGTGTGTGGAACGAGCTGCCGGAGGAGGTGGTAGAGGCATTTAGACAGGTACATGGACAGGAAAGGTTTAGAGGGACCTGGGCTAAACACGGGCAAATGGGACCAGCTTGGATAGACATCTTGGTCAACATGGACCTGTTGGGCCGAAGGGCCTGTTTCCTTATACTGTCTGACTCTATGACTCTGACTGTACAGCACAGACGCAGGCCCTTTCGACCCACTTCATCCATGCTCCCCATGTTGCTTGTGTACATTAATCCCATCGGTGTGCATTAGGCCCGTATCCCTCTCCACCCTTCCTGCCTGACTACCTGTCCCAATGCCTAGTAAAGGTTGTAATCATATCTCCCTCCGACACCTTCTCTGGCAGCTCATTCCAAATATTCACTTCCCTCTGTAAATCTTTCCCCTCTCCCCTTAAACTTCTGCCCTCTAGTTTGAGACTCCCTTACCCTGTGACCATCCCCCTTATCTGTGCCCCTCATGATTTTATAAACCTCTACCAGGTCACCCCTCAGCCTCCTTCACTCCAGGGAAAATAGTCCCAGCCGATCCAGTCTCTCCTTATAACTCAAGCCCTTCAGCCCTCGTGAATCTTTTCTGAATCCTTTCCAGCTTAATGATTCCTTCCTATATGATTCTGTGACCTATGACATCTCCTTAATTTGCAACATCCGAAAGCACTGATCTGCACTGTTCTGTTACAGCGTGTGATATGAAATGTCAGTAACACCTTGTCTAATTTTTATCGATGATGCAAGTGAATTCCTTTGTCATTGGAAGCAAGAAATTCACATTACCTCTTAGACCACTCGTTGCCTTGCCCATGTCGAGAGGTTTTGGGGTATGGGAGAAGCTTCAAAGCTCTTGTGAAGCACCTTGAGATGCTGTTGCTACACTAAAAGAACATGTAACTGGGAGACGTTATTGTCATTTAAGTTTGCGCTGGTGCTCTTCAGAGGGAGATTCAGTCCCCATGAACAGATCCGCTCCCCTCTGTGTAATGCCTTGTGATTTTTTACATCACCTGAGAGAGCAGATCTGATCTTAGTTTCACATAGAGCTCACCGAGGGCCAGGCTGGTGTGTGTACATGTCTCTGCAACAAGCCTCAAGCCCAGCACTTTGTGAATCAGAGATGAACGTTCTGCCACTGAGGCAAGGCTGAAGCCCAGGTAGGTTAGAGGAGAATGCAAAGCTGAGAAGGATTCATTGAATGTTCTTACCTTTATACTTCTTAGTATTTTATAACCATGCGTGTCAGTTTTCCAGCTGTGAGGAGAGCCCTACTCATGGCTGACTGCACTATCAGGAAATGGGAGCTCAATGAGAGAATATCACCCATTCTTCACTGTAATAATCTCAGCAAGCGGCCAGCTCTCCACGGCCACGATCTGCTCCCATCAGATGTTTCAACCTATAAGCACCGGTGAGAATGAGTTGAGGTTGAACAACTGAAGGGAAAGGCTGAAAGATACCAAGTTGGTACATCACGGAACGAGGTGCCATCACAGAGTGGCTGTGGACAGGGCTTCAAACTAAACGGTAGCAGGGGGTGGGTTCAACAGATTGGAAAAGTATGGATAAAGTAAAGGGGAAGGAGAGTGCAGGAGAGGTTACTGAAGTTTCCAGAACAAAGAATATGACAGAAAGTTTAGAAAGGGATGAGAATTTAACTTCAGGCAACAGGGAGACAAATTTGAACAGAAGGGTGGTGAATACAGGACTGAAGGTGTTATATTTGAATGCACGCAGAAAATGAACCAAGGTAGATGAGCTTACAGCACAGTTAGAAATTGGCAAATATGACATTATGGGTATCACAGAATCTGGTTGAAAGAAGAGGGCTGAACCATAGAACCATAGAACAGTACAGCACAATACAGGCCCTTCGGCGCACCATGTTGTTCTGACCTTCAAACCACACCTAATACTATCTAACCCCTTCCTCCCACATATCCCTCTATCTTATATTCCTCCATATGCTTATCTAACAATCTCTTGAACTTGACCAACGTATCAGCCTCCACCACCACCCCAGGCAGCGCATTCCATGCACCAACCACTCTCCTGGTGAAAAATCTCCCTCTGACATCACCCTTGAACTTCCCACCTATTCCCTTAAAGCCATGTCCTCTTGTATTGAGCATTAGTGCCCTGGGAAAGAGGTGCTGGCTGTCCACTCTATCTATTCCTCTTAATATTTTGTATACCTCTATCATGTCTTCCCTCATCCTCCTTCTCTCCAATGAGTAAAGCCCTAGTTTACTCTAGGGATGGTACCGGAGGATTGAAGGGTGGCGAATGTTGTCTCCTTATTCAAAAAAGGTAGTAGGGATAGTCCAGGGAATTACAGGCCGGTGAGCCTTACGTCTGTGGTGGGTAAGCTGTTGGAAAGGATTCTAAGAGATAGGATCTATAACCACTTGGAGAATCATGGACTGATTAGGGACAGCCAGCATGGCTTTGTGAAGGGAAGATCTTGCCTCACAAGCCTGATAGGGTTCTTTGAGGAGGTGACCGGGAAGATTGATGAGGGCAGTGCAGTGGATGTGGTCTGCATGGATTTTAGTAAGGTGTTTGACAAGGTTCCGCATGGTAGGCTTCTTCAGAAGGTCAGAGGCCAAGGGATCCGGGGAAACTTGGCCATGTGGATTCAGAATTGGCTTGCCTGTAGAAAGCAGAGGGTTGTGGTGGAAGGAGTGCATTCGGATTGGAGGGCTGTGACTAGTGGTGTCCCGCAGGGATCGGTTCTGGGACCTCTGCTTTTCGTGATAATTATTAATGACTTAGATGAGGGGGTGGAAGGCTGGGTTAGTAAGTTTGCAGATGACACAAAGATCGGCGGTGTTGTGGATAGTGTGGAGGGCTGTCGAAGCTTACAGAGGGATATCGATGGGATGCAGAGCTGGACTGACAAGTGGCAGGTGGAGTTCAATCCAGAGAAGTGTGAGGTGGTACACTTTGGAAGGACAAACTCCAAGGCAGAGTACAAGGTAAATGGCAGGATTCTGGGCAGTGTAGAGGAGCAGAGGGATCTGAGGGTTCATATTCACAGATCACTGAAAGTTGCCTCGCAAGTGGATTGGGTAGTTAAGAAAGCTTATGGGATGCTAGCTTTCATAAATCGTGGGATCGAGTTTAAGAGCCGCGAAGTGATGATACAGCTTTACAAAACTCTGGTTAGACCACACTTGGAGTACTGTGTCCAGTTCTGGTCGCCTCATTATAGGAAGGATGTGGAGGCGTTGGAAAGGGTGCAGAGGAGATTTACCAGGATGCTGCCTGGATTAGAAAGTATGGATTATGAGGAGGGACTAAGGGAGCTAGGGCTTTACTCATTGGCGAGAAGGAGGATGAGGGGAGACATGATAGAGGTATACAAGATATTGAGAGGAATAGATAGAGTGGACAGCCAGTGCCTCTTTCCCAGTGCGCCAATGCTCAAAACAAGAGGACATGGCTTTAAGGTATTGGGTGGGAAGTTCAAAGGTGATGTCAGAGGGAGGTTTTTCACCCAGAGAGTGTTTGGTGCATGGAATGTGCTGCCTGGGGTGGTGGTGGAGACTGATACGTTGGTCAAGTTCAAGAGATTGTTAGATAAGCATATGGAGGAATTTAAGTTAGAGGGATATGTGGGAGGAAGGGGTTAGATAGTATTAGGTGTGGTTAGAAGGTTGGCACAACATGGTGGGCCGAAGGGCCTGTATTGTGCCGTATTGTTCTATGGTTCTATGGCTCTGTGGTTCCTTTAGTCTCTCCTCATAATCCATACTCTCTAAACCAGGCAGCATCCTGGTAAATCTCCTCTGCACCCTCTCCATCGCCTCCACATCCTTCTTATAATGAGGTGACCAGAACTGGACACAGTGCTCTCAGTGTGGTCTAACCAGAGTTTTGTAAAGCTGCATCATTACCTCACGGCTCTTAAACTCGATCCCCCGACTTATGAAAGCTAACATCCCATAAGCTTTCTTAACTACCCTATCCACCTGTGAGGTAACTTTCAGTGATCTGTGGATATGAACCCCCAGATCCCTCTGCTCCTCCACACTGCCCAGAATCCTGCCATTTACCTTGTACTCCGCCTTGGAGTTAGTCCTTCCAAAGTGTACTACCTCACACTTCTTTGGATTGAACTCCATCTGCCACTTGTCAGCCCAGCTCTGCATCCTATCAACATCCCTCTGCAAGCTTCGACAGCCCTCCACACTGTCCACAACACCACCGACCTTTGTGTCATCTGCAAACTTGCTAACCCAGCCTTCCACCCCCTCATCCAAGTTATTAATAAATATCATGAGAAGTAGAGGTCCCAGAACTGATCCCTGTGGGACACCACTAGTCACAGCCCTCCAATCTGAATGTACTCCCTCCACCACAACCCTCTGCTTTCTATTGGCAAGCTAATTCTGAATCCACACGGCCAAGCTTCCCTGGATCCCTTGGCCTCTGACCTTCTGAAGAAGACTACCATGTGGAACCTTGTCAAACGCCTTACTAAAATCCATGTAGACCACATCCACTGCACTACCCTCATCAATCTTCCTGGTCACCTCCTCAAAGAACCCTATCAGGCTTGTGAGTCAATATCTTCCCTTCACAAAGCCATGCTGACTTTCCCTAATTAGTCTATGATTCTCTAAATGCTCATAGATCCTATCTCTTAGAATCCTTTCCAACAGCTTACCCACCACAGACGTAAGTCTGTAATTCCCTGGACTATCCCTACTACCTTTATTGAATAAGGGGACAACATTTCCCACCTTCCAATCCTCCGGTACCATTCCCGTGGATGACCGTAAACATCCAAGGATGCACATCCTCTTGAAAAGACAGGCATGTGCACAGAGGGGACGGGGTGGCCCTGTTGGTAAAAAATGAAATCAAATCCTTAGCAAGAAGTGACAAGGGATCAGAAGATGTAGAATCCTTGTGGGTAGAGTTAGGAAACTGCAAGGGTAAAGAGACCCTGATGGGAGCTATATGCAGGCCTCCGAGTAGTAGCCAGGATGTGGGGTACAAACTACAACAGGAGATAGAAAAGGTGTGTAAGAAGGCAATGTTATGGTGGTCATGGGGATTTCAATATACAGGTAAATTGGGAAAACCAGGTTGGCACTGGAACCCAAGAGAAGGAATTTGTAGAATGCCTACGAGATGGCTCTTTAGAGCAGCTTGGGGCTGAGCCCACCAGCGAAAAGGCAATTCTGGATTTGGTGTTGTGCAATGAACCAGATTTGATCAGGGAGCTTAAGGTAAAGGAACCCTTAGGAGGCAGTGATCATAGTATGATCGAATTCACCCTGCAGTTTGAAAGGGAAAAGCTAAAATCAGATGTATCGGTGTTACAGTTGAGTAAAGGTAACTACAGAGGCGTGAGAGAGGAGCTGGCCTAAGTTGATTGGAAGGGGACCCTAGAAGGGATGACGGTAGAACAGCAATGGCAGGAGTTTCTGGGAGTAATTCGGAAGATGCAGGATCAGTTCATCCCAAAGAAGAAGAAACATTCTATAGGGAGGATGAGGCAACCGTGGTTGACAAGGGAAGTCAAAGACAACATAAAAGCAAAAGAGAGGACATACAGTATTGCAAAAATTAGTGGGAAGCTAGAGGATTGGGAAGCTTTTAAAAACCAGCAACTAAAAAAGCAATAAAGGCAGAAAAGATGAAATATGAAGGTAAGCTGGCCAATAATATAAAATGGGATACCAGAAGTTTTTTCAGTTATATAAAGAGTAAAAGAGAGGCAAGAGTGGACATCAGCCTGCTGAAAATGACCCTGGAGAAATAGTAATGGGGAAGAAAGAAATGGCGGATGAACTGAGTCAGTATTTTGCGTCAGTCTTCACTGTGGAAAACACCAGCAACATATAGAAGTTCAAGAGAGTCAGGGGGCAGAAGTGAGTGCAGTCACTATTACTAAGAAGAAGGTGCTTGGGAAGTTGAAAGGGCTGAAGGTAGATAAGTCACCTGGACTGGATGGACTACACCCCAGGGTTCTGAAAGAAGTAGCGGAAGAGATTGTGGAGGCATTAGTAGTGATCTTTCAAGAATCACTAGATTCAGGAATGGTTCCAGAGGACTGGAAAATTGCAAATGCCACTCCACTCTTTAAGAAGGGAGGGAGGCAAAAGTCAGGAAATTATAGGCCAGTTAGCCTGACCTCAGTGGTTGGTAAGATGTCAGAGTCCATTATTAAGGATGAGGTTTCAGGGTACTTGGAAGCTCGTGATAAAATAGGCCGAAGTCAGCATGGTTTCCTTGAGGGGAGATCTTGCCTGGCAAATCTGTTGGAATTCTTTGAGGAAGTAACAGGCAGGATAGACAAAGGAGAGTCAGTGCATGTTGTTTACTTGGATTTTCAGAAGGCCTTTAACAAGGTGCCACACATGAGGCTGCTATAGAGGTAGGAGCCCATGGTATTACAGGAAGGGTACCAGCTTGGATAGAGCTGACTGGCAGAAGGCAAAAAGTGGGAATAAAAGGGACCTTTTCTGGTTGGCTGCCGGTGACTCGTGATGTTCTGCAGGGGTCGGTGTTGGGTCTGCTGCTTTTCGCATTACATGTTAATGATCTGGATGATAGAATTGATGGCTTTGTGGCCAAGTTTGCGGATGATACAAAGATAGGTGGAGGGGTAGGTAGTGCTGAGGAAGCAGAGAGTCCGCAGAAGGACTTGGACAGGTTGGGAGAATGGGCAATGAAGTGGCAGGTGGAATACAGCGAGGAGAAGTGTACGGTCATGCACTTTGGTAGAAGGAATAAAGGCATCGACTATTTTGTAAGTGGGGAGCAAATTCAGAAATTGGAGGTGTAAAGGGACTTGGGAGTCCTAGCGCAGGATTTACCTAAAGGTTAACTTGCAGGCTGAGTCAGTAGTGAGGAAGGCAAATGCAATGTTAGCATTCATTTCAAGAGGACTAGAATATAAAAACAAGGATGTAACGCTGAGGCTTTATAAGGCGTTGGTCAGACCACATTTGGATTATTGTGCGCAGTTTTGGGCCCCATATCTAAGGAAGGATGTGCTGATGTTGGAGAGGGTCCAGAGGAGATTTACAAGAATGATCCCAGGGATGAAATGGTTAACGTATGAGGAGCATTTGCTGGCTCTGGGCCTGTACTCATTGGAGTTTAGAAAGATGAAGGGGGATCTCATTGAAATCTACCGAATATTGAAAGGACTGGATAGAGTGGATGTGGAGAGGATGTTTCCAGCAGTGGGAGAGTCTGGGACCAGAGGGAACAGCCTCAATAGAAGGACATCCCTTTAGAACAGAGATGATGAGGAATTTCTTTAGCTGGAGGGTGGTGAATCTGTGGGATTCATTGCCACAGACGGCTGTGGAGGCCAAGTCAT
Organism: Pristis pectinata; assembly: GCF_009764475.1. Taxonomy (NCBI): domain Eukaryota; kingdom Metazoa; phylum Chordata; class Chondrichthyes; order Rhinopristiformes; family Pristidae; genus Pristis; species Pristis pectinata. The sequence continues at coordinate 36,773,821 of NC_067426.1, read as the reverse complement.
TGGGTGTATTTAAAGCGGAGGTTGATTGGTTCTCGATTAGTCAAAGGTTACGGGGAGAAGGCAGGGGAATGGGGTTGAGAGGGAAAAATAATCAGCCATGACTGAATGGTGGAGCAGACTCGATGGGTTGAATGGCCTCATTCTGCTCCTATGTCTTATGAATCTGATGGAATATGATTATACTTCATTATATTGAGTAACAAACATTCTTTGTAAGTTCAACAGCAACCATCCAGTGGAAACGTAATGTGCGGCAGAAAATGTAAAGATCAATGGACGTGATCTGTAAAGGATGATTAACACAACCAGGGCATGAAGTGCTGAAGCAGCAGGAGAGAAAAACATATTGAAAAACCACCTTCTGCAAATGCTGGAAGTCTGAAATAAAAACGGAAATTGCTGGGAATAGGATTAATGAGAAAATTCCATCGACTGTGGAGGGATTGAAGTCCAGGAGTGTTCAGTTCCAGCTGACTAACTGACAAAGCCAGTAACTGGGAAGGAGGGAGGGCACTTATCCCAAGGTAATGTTTTGTAGATGGGACTTCCTTGATGGTAAAAAGCAGAGGGTGATGATGAAAGGTTGTTTTTATTTGGACTGGAGGCCCGTGACTCGTGGTCGGTGCTGGGTCCATTGTTGTTTTTCGTCTACATCAACGATTTGGATGAGAATGTACAAGGCACGGTTAATAAGTTTGCAAATCACACTAAAATAGGTGGTATAGTGGACAGTGAAGGTGGTTCTCAGGAATTACAGAGGGATCTGGATCAGCTGGGTCAGTGGGCCAAGTTTAATTCAGATAAGTGTGAGGTGTTGCATTTTGGGAAGTCAAACCAGCGTAGGACTTTCACAGTGAACAGTGCGGCCCAGGGGAGCGTTGTAGAACAGAGGGACCCAGGAGTACAAGTACATGGTTCCCTAACGTGCCTTCACAGGTAGGCAGGGTGGTGAAGAAGGCACACTGGCCTTCATCAGTCAGGGCACTGAGTATAAAAGTTGAGAGGTCATGGTGCAGTTGTACAGGATGCTGATGAGGCCACACTTGGAGTATTGTGTTCAGTTTTGGTCGCCCCTGCTAGAGGAAAGATGTGCAGAAAAGATTTAGAAGGATGTTTCAAGAATATTGCCAGGACTCGAGGGACTGAGTTATAGAGAGAGGTTGGAGAGGCTGAGACTTTATTCCTTGGAATTTAGGAGACTGAGAGGTGATCTTATAGAGGCGTTTAAAACCATGTGGGACATTGATAGGGTGAATGCACTCAGGGTTGGGGAATCAAGAACTAGAGGACATAAGTTTAAGGTGTGAGAGGAAAGACTTAATAGGAACCTGAGGGGCAACTTTTTTTATGTAAAGGATGGTATCTATGTGGAATGAGTTGCCAGAAGAAGTGGTTGAGGCAGGTAGAATAACCACATTTAAAAGACAGTTGGACACGTATGTGGATTGGAAAGGTTTAAAAGGATACGGGCCAAATGCTGGCAAATGGGACTAGCTTGGATGGGGCATCTTGGTTGGCATGGACCAGTTGGGCCGAAGAGCCTGTTTCCGTGCTGTATGAACTCCATGACTCTAATGAACAGTTTACCAGAGTAAATGCTGCATCATGAATTTGTGTTTAAATTCTCACAGTGCTACAATGTTCAAAAGTGGTTGTTTATTTGGATGAATGTCTTTGGGACAGTGAACAGGACTGGAGAGCAAACAGGTTTAACCACACCCAGCAATATTCAACACTAAAAGACAGACTGCGATATACAGGTGAAGATTTGACAATAGTGTTGTTACCAGATAGATGTGTTATTTAACCTCCCTTGTCAGAGGAACATCATGCTGGCATGTTTAAACTTCAACAACAAAGATCTCCTGGGTTACGTTTTTTTCCTGGGATCAAAAAGATTCTGCCTGTTGTTAATCCCGGTATAACACCCACCATTGGTAGCCAAGCTTTGAACAACTTGGAGCCTAAGAAGCTCTGGCATTCCTCCCAAAACATTTTCATCTCTCGATCCTCATCTAATGGGCTGCTAAATACCTACAGCTCTGATCGAGCTACTGGCCAGTTGATTAACCTGTGTCAAATGTTACTGATAATGTTCCTCTGAAGAGCCTTGAGACATTACTGTGTTAAGGGAACATGGTTGTTTTTCAGGAAAATGCACCAGTGTCCCGAGCATGAATTATGCCTTACACTACTCCATTACGTGGCATTTCAACCTTCAGTTTCTATCATATTCATCTCTAACACTGGTGAATGCACTAAACAGGGCAAAGAGTGCTTTTGATCATCATCTATCTACCAGTGTCTCACAGGATCTCTTCAATGGGCTTTTCTTCAGCATCCAGATGTTGTACTTAACTGGTCCTGTTATTGAAGGGAGTCCCCTGGAGGCTTCAGGCCAGAAGTATAAATGGAGCTGGTTTGAGTCATATACAATTAAGATCCAGAAGGTGGATATATTGAGGCTGGCACACTCAATGAAGGATGCAAGGCCAAGGCCATTAAATAAGTAGAGTGGTACTTTGGGATGCGAGTTGAACTGAAATGGTATCAGCCAAATCAATGAGGGTGTGAAGTGAAGGGTTATGGGATTCAGAGCAGTTTACAAAAAAATGCCCAACTCAGTTACTGTTAGACTGTGGGCAGATGTAGACTGACAGCAGACTCTCTAAATGCACTTAGGGCATGCTTCATAGTTTTACCTTGAGTGGTTTTACTTTTTTTTTACAAACTACTTGACATTTTCCTGTTAATAGAAACAGACAAGGCTTGGAATTGCTTTAACAACTTCCCTAGAGTAAATGGGACCCATTTTGATTTTGGCCTGTAATGCAGAATGGATGATTAAAGGTCATTATTGAATCGCAAAGTGCATTTAAATAGGCTGTTCGAAGTTGAATCTGTGGAAGATCGTTCCAAAAGAATGAGCGTTTTAGGCTCTGTGACACAAGAATGATTTTGGGGACCATGCTGCCTGCCTTCCAGAGATTCAATGTGCTTCCCTTAACCTGTTCCAAACAGTCTTCTGTTCTCCTAAAGGATGAGGGTGCCCTTCCCTGAGGGATCATTCCTGAAGGTGTAAAGTGAAGAAGCTGAAGGCAACAAGGACACCAACAGTACTGTGAGAAGGTGGCTTTCTGGCTCAGCCCCTTGTACTCTGCCCACAATTGCCTGGTGTAAGGGGCAGCTGAATGTGAATGTGAAGGTCGAACGCTTCCATCGCTGATGCCCACCTCAGCGAGCAACTTTCCTGTCATTGGTTGAGTGCTCAGTAATTTATGGGAATGATGCTTAACTGCTAACAGATGCATCATGTTGATTCGCATGTGTGTTCACTAACCTGCACCACCCCAGCTCATTAAAGCACTGTTAAATCCTGTCTTTCCCGTCTTTGAGGACACTGTAACCAAATCATGCAGACTGATCGAGATTATGAAATAATAAGGAAATACATTTCATACACAAAACGTGCCTTGATACTCTATTTGAACAAAGTGTGCGTGTATAATCGAAAGGCTGTCTGCTGACGGTGGGAGCTGACCACAGAACAAGGCTAACGGAGCAATCCAAATGCAAAATACTGCAGATGTTGCAAATCTGAAATCAAACAGAACATGCTAGAAATACTCAGCGGGTCAGACGACATCTGGGAGAGAGAGCGGGGGTTAATACTTCAACAGTTCCGGTTCAACAAACTGGCAGAAGTGGGAAACGAACAGTAAGAATGAGAAACTGAAATGAAGTTTCGGAGCAGGAGGCAGGGGAGGTGGGAAGAACTGAGGGTGGGTCTGTGATTGGGTGGGGACCAGGTGAAACAGTGATACAAGTGCTGGTGCTGGCAAGTGAAGGCAGTGGAAGCTGACCAATTACAAAAGCTGTGCCGGCAGGAGGTGTAAGGACGAAGAGGTGGACGAAATCTGGTGTGGCTCCTGAATGAACTGTACCCAGACAGGAGATCTCTTTGCTGCAGTTCTGCTGCCTTCATTGAAAGTTGCCTCACAGGTGGAAAGAGCAGTTAAGAAGGCCAATGGGATGTTGGCTTTCATAAGTCACGGGATTGAGTTTAAGAGCCGCGAGGTTATGATGCAGCTTTACAAAACTCTAGTTAGGCCACACTTAGAGTACTGTGTTCAGTTCTGGTCGCCTCATTATAGGAAGGATGTGGAGGCATTGGAGAGGGTGCAGAGGAGATTTACCAGGATGCTGCCTGGATTGGAGGGTATTGAATATGAGGAGAGGCTTAAGGTGCTAGGGCTTTATTCACTGGAAAGGAGGAGGATGAGAGGAGACATGATAGAGGTATATAAAATATTGAGAGGAATAGATAGAGTAGACAGTCAGCACCTCCTTCCCAGGGCACCAATGCTCAAGACGAGAGGTCATGGCTTTAAGGTTATGGGTGGGAGGTTCAGGGGAGATGTCAGAGGGAGGTTTTTCACCCAAAGAGTGGTTGGTGCATGGAATGCACTGCCTGGGGTGGTGGTGGAGGCAGATACATTGAACAGGTTCAAGAGCTTGTTGGATAGGCATATGGAGGAACGTGAGATAGAGGGATATGCGGGAGGAAGGGGTTAGGTAGTGTGAGGGTGGTCTGATGGATGGCACGACACGGTGGGCCGAAGGGCCTGTTTTGTGCTGTATGGTTCTATGGTTCTATGGTTCCTCCTCCTCAGCCTCTCCCCATTGGAGAAGTCGGGTTGTATAATGGGGAAATGATGCAGCGTGCAACAAGAGAAGGGAATCCTTCTGTGGTATAGCACGCACAGTGGATGGCCTCAGGATGAATGTGTCATGTGTGTTCCTTCATATGAGATGCCGGCCACGAGAACGTAATCTGTGCACTGAGGATTCATGTACACAGCCCAGAGTGTCAGGTGTGCTGTGCTTCTCTTCTTGTTGAGCCTGAATCCCTACAAATCCACATACAGTGGCATGCAAAAGTTTGGGCACCCCAGTCAAAGTTTCTGTTACTGTGAAACGAGTAAAAGATGACCTGATTTCCAAAAGGCATAAAGTTAAAGATGATGCATTTCTTTAATATTTTAAGCAAGATTACTTTTTTTCCATTTTCAAAATAACAAAAAAAAGAAAAAGGGCCCGAAGCAAGAGTTTGGGCACCCTGCATGGTCAGTACTCAGTAACACCCCCTTTGGCAAGTATCACAGCTTGTAAACACTTTCTGTAGCCAGCTAAGAGTCTTTCAATTCTTGTTTAGGGGATTTTCACCCATTCTTCCTTACAAAAGGCTTCTAGTTCTGTGAGATTCTTGTGCCGTCTTGCATGCACTGCTCTTTTGAGGTCTATCCACAGATTTTCGATGATGTTTAGGTCGGGTGACTGTGAGGCCATGGCAAAACCTTCAGCTTATGCCTCTTGAGGTAGTCCATCGTGGATTTTGAGGTGTGTTTAGGATCGTTATCCTGTTGTAGAAGCCATCCTCTTTTCATCTTCAGCTTTTTTACAGACGGTGTGACGTTTGCTTCCAGAATTTGCTGGTATTTAATTGAATTCATTCTTCCCTCTACCAGTGAAATGTTCCCCGTGCCACTGGCTGCAACACAAGCCCAAAGCATGATCGACCCACCCCCGTGCTTAACAGTTGGAGAGGTGTTCTTTTCATGAAATTCTGCACCCTTTTTTCTCCAAACATACCTTTGCTCATTGTGGCCAACAAGTTCTATTTTAACTTCATCAGTCCACAGGACTTGTTTCCAAAATGCATCAGGCTTGTTTAGATGTTCCTTTGCAAACTTCTGACGCTGAATTTTGTGGTGAGGACGCAGGAAAGGTTTTCTCCTGATGACTGTTCCATGAAGGTCTTATTTGTGCAGGTGTCGCTGCACAGTAGAACAGTGCACCACCACTCCAGAGTCTGCTAAATCTTCCTGAAGGTATTTTGCAGTCAAACGAGGTTTTGATTTGCCTTTCTAGAAATCCTACGAGCAGTTCTCTCGGAAAGTTTTCTTGGTCTTCCAGCCCTCAACTTGACCTTCACCGTTCCTGTTAACTGCCATTTCTTAATTACATTATGAACGGAGGAAACGGCTACCTGAAAACGCTTTGCTATCTTCTTATAGCCTTCTCCTGCTTTGTGGGCATCATTTATTTTAATTTTCAGAGTGCTAGGCAGCTGCTTAGAGGAGCCCATGGCTGCTGATTGTTGGGACAAGGTTTGAGGAGTCAGGGTATTTATAAAGCTTTGAAATTTGCATCAGCTAGCCTTTCCTAATGATGACTGTGAACAAGACATAGCCCTAACAAGCTAATGAAAGTCTGAGACCCTGGTAAAAGTTATCTGAGAGCTCAAATCTCTTGGAATGCCCAAACATTTGCATGGTGCTCCTTCCCTTTATTCACTCTAAAGTTGTACAAAACAAAAATAATACACTAATCTTGCTCAAAACATTGAAAAAAATGTTTCATCTTTAACTTTATGACTTTTGGAGATCAGTTCATCTTCTACTCACTTAACTATTCACAATAACAGAAATTTTGACCAGGTGTGCCCAAACTTCTGCATGCCACTGTACATGTGTTCCCAGGTGCTCTCAACTCAGTCAGGGTCACTGACTCCCCTGCTCCCTGGGCTGTGAGCATTCATGAGATCCCAAATAGAGGGCTCAAACTGTGAAGCTGCACCCATTTTAGCTGCATTACGTGGAACGAATGTGTGTGTGGAGCCCTGCCTGGAGAAGGCAGCAGAAGTCTGACCACCCTGTCATGGACTCCCATTGCTCCTGATGCACCCAGTGTGACCTCCACTGGAGAGACTATTCTAAGCAGAGCTTTTCTACACCTCCACTGGCATCTTCACTGGCATTTCTACTGGCCTCCACTGGTGTCCCCACTGGTACCTCCACTGTCATTGTCACTGGTGTCTCCACTGGCACCACCACTGGTGTCTCTGCTGGCATGTCTACTGACGTCTTAACTGACATCTTCACTGGCCTCCATTGGTGTCTCCACTGGCACCTCCACTGGCATCCCCTGGTACATCAGCCTTATCTTCAGCACTTCAAAAGTCGTTCTGGATCCTCATTCTGTGATGTTGGGGAGGGAGCTGCAGGAGTTCGACCAAACAATGTGAAAGGACTGGTGAAACATTTCCAAGTCAGGACAGTGGATAGAAAACCCACTGACCCTGTTCTTCTTCGTGGCAGAGGGCCAGAGTTTGTCAGGTATTGTTGGAGGAGTCTAGGTCAGTAACAGCAGACGTTTTGGAGATGATGCACACCGCAGCCACTGTGCACTGGTGCTGGAGAGAATGTCAATGGTCATAGCATCATGGGGAAATGCAGCATGGAGACAGGCCTTGGGCCCACCATGTCCACATCATCGATCAAGCACCTATCTATACTAACTCTGGCCCAGAGTCTTCACTGCCATGGTGTTTCGAGTGCTTGTCCATATTTATTAATGCTGTGAGAGTACCTGTTTCCACCACCCACACACACAGAGTGTTCCAGAATTCATCCTCCCACTGGGTGAAACCTCCCCCTGAATCTCCTGAAACCCATGGCCTTTGAGTATGGACACCAGTGCCAAGGGGGGAAGCTTCCTACTGTCCACCCTATCTATGGCCCTCACAATTTTATAAACTTTATCCAGGTGCCCCTCGGGCTCCCTGCTTCAAGGAAAGTAAACCCTGCTTATCCATGCCCTCCACCTGTGAACCTCTCCATCCCGGGCACTGCCCTGGTGAACCTCCTGTTTCATTTCCCCTGTGGACTCACATCCTTCCTGTAGTGTGGCTCCAGAACTGCAGCAGCAGTCCACCTGTTATATAGTTGTACCGTCACCTCCCTGTTCTTACGTTCCAATTCCCAGCCAATGAAGGCAAGTGTCCCATGTGACTTCTTAACTACTTTATCTCCCTTTGCAGCCTGTGGGACCCAATGTTGGATTCTCCAACATTAGGTAACTCACTCTCTCTTTCAGTCTGTCTCAGGATTGGCCACTTCTGCAGGTCATCTTGGCTCAGTCTTCCTCTTTCCTTTGGTACAGCAACAGCCCATGACCCAAGTCCTGCTACCATCCACACACAGCACAGACAGTGTGCTGCTAACTGCCACATTAACACAGTTGGTCTCACCCTATCGGAGATACTTCCTTTGTTCAACCCCTCTATCAGTGAGGACAGGCAGCAATACCCCCGGCACAGTTATTCTTAACATTGGTGCCCCACAAGGTTGCGTCCTCAGCCCTCTACTCTACTCCCTGTACACTCACAACTGTGTGGCCAGATTCTGCTCTAACTTTATCTACAAGTTTGCAGATGATACCACCATTGTAGGTCGTATCTCAAACAGCAGTGAGTCGGAGTACAGGAAGGAGATAGAGAGCTTAGTGGAATGGTGTCACGACAACAACCTTTCCCTCAATGTCAACAAAACTAAAGAGCTGGTCATTGACTTCAGGAAAGGGGAAAGTGTACATGCACCTGTCTACATCAATGGTGCTGAGGTCGAGAGAGTTGACAGCTTCAAGTTCCTGGGAGTGAACATCACCAACAGCCTGTCCTGGTCAAATCACGTAGATGCCACGGCCAAGAAAGCTCACCAGCGTCTCTACTTCCTCAGGAAGCTAAAGAAATTTGGTTTGTCCCCTTTGACTCTCACCAACTTTCACTGATGCACCATAGAAAGCATCCTATCTGGATGTATCACGGCTTGGTATGGCAACTGCTCTGCCCAGGACCATAAGAAGCTTCAGAGAGTTGTGGACACAGCCCAGTGCATCACGGACACCAGCCTCCCCTCCTTGGACTCTGTCTTTACCTCTCGCTGCCTTGGTGAAGCAGCCAGCATAATCAAAGACCCCACCCACCCGGGACATTCTCTCTTCTCTCCTCTTCCATTGGGTAGAAGATACAGGAGCCTGAGGGCACGTACCACTAGATTTAAGGACAGCTTCTACCCCACTGTGATAAGACTATTGAACGGTTCCCTTGTACAATGAGATGGACTCTGACCTCACGATCTACCTTGTTGTGACTTTGCACCTTATTGCAGTGCAATTTCTCTGTAGCTGTGACACTTTACTCTGTACTATTATTGTTTTTACCTGTACTACATCAATGCACTTTGTACTAACTCAATGTAACTGCACTGTGTAATGAATTGACCTGTACGATCGGTTTGTAAGACAAGCTTTTCACTGTACCTTGGTACAAGTGACAATAATAAACCAATACCAAAACCAATAAAACCAATACCATCTCTCTCCCACCTTCTCTAAAGGGGATGTTGGGGTTCAAGTCCACAGCTCCCTGAAAGTAGTTGCACAGGCTGACAGGGTGGTAAAAAAGGTGTATGGCATGCTTGCCTTTATTAGTCGAGGCATCGAGTTCAAGAGTCAGAAAGTTATGTTGCAGCTTTATAAAACTCTGGTTAGGCCGCATCTGGAGTATTGCATTCAATTCTGGTCGCCCCATTATAGGAAGGATGTGGAGGCTTTGGAGATGGTGCAGAAGAGGTTTACCAGGATGCTGCCTGGATTAGAGGGGATGTGCTATAAGTCCACAAGACCACAAGACAAGGGAGCAGAAGTAGGCCATTCGGCCCATCGAGGCTGCTCCAAAGAAAAGGGGAAAAAGAAAAAGGAAATGAGAAATTGTGGGGGGTGGGGGGGGGAGTCTGCTCCATGAGCAAAAAAAACTATTCTAACCCCAATTTCTGGACTTATCCTCATATCCCTTGATACTTTGACTAGTTAGATATCTATCTATCTCCTCCTTCAACACCTCCAATGATCTGTCCTCCACTACTGTACCTGGCAAGGAATTCCATAAATTCACTACCCTCTGGCTAAAGAAATTTCTCCTCATCTCTGTTTTAAAACTTTACCCTCTAATTCTAAGATTGTGCCCTCTGGTCCTGGACTCACCCACCAAGGGAAACAGCTTGGCCACATCTACTCTGTCCAGTCCCTTCAACATTTTAAATGTTTCTATGAGGTCCCCTCTCATTCTTCTGTACTCCAGTGAGTACAGTCCAAGTGACGACAAATGCTCATCATATGTAAGCTCTTTCATTCCGGGAATCATCCTCGTACATTTCCTCTGAAACCTCTCCAACATCAGCACATCCTTCCTAAGATATGCAGCCCAAAACTGTACACAATGTTCCAAATGAGGCCTCACTAGTGCCCCGTAGACCCTCATCAACACTTCCTTACACTATACTTCCTAACACTATACTTCTTGAAATGAATGCCAACATAGCATTCGCTTTCTTTACCACCGATCCGACCTGGTGGTTAACCTTTAGGGTATCCTGCACGAGTACCCCCAAGTCCCTTTGTACTTTGAATTTTATATCCTTCTAGATAATAATCTGCCCATTTATTTCTATTTCCAAAGTGTACAACTGCACATTTCTCAACATTGAATTTCATCTGCCATTTCCTTGCCCATTCTCCTAAACTATCTAGGTCTCTCTGCAACCTTCCTGTCTCCTCAATACTCTCTACTCCTCCACCTATCTTGGTGTCATCTGCAGACTTAGCCACAAAACCATTTACTCCATCATCCAAATCGTTAATGTACAGGGTAAAAAGAAGTGGCCCCAACACCGACCCCTGCGGAACACCACTAGTAACCGGTAGCCAACCAGAACAGGATCCTTTTATTCCCACCCTTTGCTTTCTGCCGACCAGCCAATGCTCCACCCATTCTGTTATCCTACCTGTAATTCCGTGACCTCTCGTCTTATGAATCAGCCTCTTGTGCGGCACCTTGTCGAAGGCCTTTTGAAGGTCTAAATATACAACATCTACCACCTCTCCCTTATCCACCCTACCTGAGATTTCTTCAAAAAACTCCAATAGGTTGGTCAGGCAGGATCTTCCCTTCATGAAACCATGTTGGCTTGGACCTATCTTGCCTTGCACCTCTAGGTATTGCATAACCTCATCCTTGAGGATCGATTCTGATAACTTTCCCACGATCGACGTCAGACTAATAGGTCTGTAATTTCCTTTATGCTGCCTCCCACCTTTCTTATACAGTGGAACCACATTTGCAACCATCCAGTCCTCCGGAACCATGCCGGAGTCTATCGATTCCTGGAAACTATCACCAGTGCCTCCGCTATCTCTAAAGCCACCTCCTTCAGAACCCAGGGATGCACCTCATCTGGTCTGGGAGACTTATCAGTCTTTAGTCCATTTAGCTTTCCAAGCACCTTCTCTCTAGTAACTGAATTCAGTTCCATTCCGTGAGACCCCTGACTAACCGGTATTTTGCTGATGTCCTCCACAGTGAAGACCGATGCAAAATACTCATTTAGTTCCTCTGTCATCTCTTTATCATCCATTATAATCTCTCCCGCACCATTATCGATTGGTCCTATATCAACCCGTGTCTCTCTTTTACTCCTTATATATTTAAAATAACTCTTAGTATCCTTTCGAATGTTATCTGCCAACTTTCTTTCATAATTCACCTTTTCTTTCCTAATGAACTTCTTAGTTTCTTTCTGCAGGTTTTTAACAGTTTCCCAGTCTTCTGTTTTCCCACTAATTTTTGCTTCCTTGTATGCCCTCCCTTTTGCTTTTATTTTAGCCTTAACCTCTCTCGTTATCCACATTTTTGCCATTTTTCCATTCAAAACTTTTTTTCTTGGAATATATCTATCCTGCATTTTCCTTATTTCCTGTAGAAATTCCTTCCATTTCTGCTCTACCGTCCCTCCAGTTAGCTTACTCTTCCAATCAATTTGGGCCAGTTCCTCTCTCATGCCACTCTAATTTCCTTTGTTCCACTGAAATATCGATACACCTGTTATCAGCTTCTCCTTCTCAAATTTGACGCTGAACTCAATCACATTGTGATCACTAGTTCCTAATGGTTCCTTTACATTTAGTTCCCTAATCACCTCCGGTTCATTACACAGCACCCAATCCAAAACAACCGATCCCCTGGTGGGCTCATCAACAAGTTGCTCCAAAAAGCCGTCCCGTAGACATTCCACAAACTCACTCTCCTGAGATCTACTGCCTTGCTGGATTTCCCAGTCCACCTTCATGTTAAAATCCCCCATAATTATCTTCACGTTGTCACTCTGGCACGCTTTTTCTATTTCAAACTGCAACTTATGGTCCACTTCCTGACTGCTATTAGGGGGCCTATATATAACTGCTACTATTGTCCTTTTACCCTTGCTATTTCTTAGCTCCACCCATAAGGATTCAAACTTTCTTGACCCAATGTCCTTCCTTTCTATTGATTTTATATCATTACTAACCATCATGGCCACACCTCCCCCTCTGCCTACCTGCCTATCCTTCCTATACACTGTTTACCCCTGGACATTTAGTTCCCAATCACATCCGTCATAAAGCCATGACTCGGTGATTGCCGCAATGTCGTATTTATTAACTTGTAGTTGTGCCGCTAGGTCATCTACTTTATTCCTAATGCTACGTGCATTTAAATATAGTACGTTTAGTCTGGTATCTGCTATTGAGTTTGTTGTACTTCTATTGTTCAGCAAATTATCCTGACTTCTCACCTGCCTGTCCTTCTTGCCATCCTCACTGCACACTGTCTTGGACTTGTTTCTATAAACCTCCTCCCTTACCCTAACATCTTGTATCCTAACAGCCTGGTTTCCATCCCCCTGAAAGATTAGTTTAAACCCTCCCCAACAGCTAAATTAAACATTCCCGCCAGGATATTGGACCCTTTGGAGTGTAAGTGTAACCCATCCTTAGTGAATAGGTCATGCCTCCCCCAAAAAAGGTCCCAATGATCCAGAAATCTGAAGCCCTGCCCCCTGCACCAGTCAGTCAGCCACGCATTCATCTGCCAGAGCTGTCTATTCTTACTACTGTTGGCACGTGGCACAGGTAGTAATCCTGAAATTACCACCCTTGAGGTCCTACTTCTCAACTTTCTTCCTAACTCCTTGTATTCCTCCTCTTCTCTTTTTCTACCTATGTCATTGGTACCTACATGTAGCAAGACTTCTGGCTGCTCACCCTCTCCTCTCAGAATATTGTGGACCCGGTCCATGACATCCCGTACTCTGGCACCACAGAGGCAACACACCATCCAGGATTCATAGTCGGTTTCGCAGAACCTGTTATCTGTTCCCCTTACTATAGAATCCCCAATAACCACTGCATTTCTCTTTCCCCGCTGGACCACAGTACCAGGCATGGTGCCAAGGTCCCGGTTGCCGTGGTCTTCCTCTGTCAGGTCATCATCTCCAACGGAATCTAAAATGAGATACCGATTTTCGAGGGGGACTGCCACAGAGGTACTGTCTACAAACTCTTTATAACTCCTGTCTATTTCCTGCTCGTTCTCCCTAATCAGCCGAAGGTCATCAAGCAGCTGCTCCAGACTCTCAACACATTCCTTGAGGAGCCGCATCTCGGTGCACTTTGTGCAGATGTAGTCCTCGGGGAGGCTGGTAGTCTCCCAGGGTCCCCACATCTGGCACTCCAAACATAAGACCAACCCCAGATGCACTGTCCAATACTATACTACTGAGATAAATAAACTAATAACTTACCCCCTCTCTATAAATCTCGCCTCTGACCCGGTCTCTCCAAAGCCCGTTGAGCCAAAGCCCAAACCACTCTGCTCCCTCTCACTCCGCTGCCTGCTGGATATGGCCGTCTTCTTTTTAAATCGCCCACTCGCTTTCGAGTGACATCACGCGCCTGCGCAGTCACTTGCTGCTATCTCGAATGCTAGAAAGAAAAAAAACTCACTCCTCGTTAATTTCCGGCACTCTCCGCTCTCTCGCCGCTGAAAACTATAACTTGAGTTGTCTTCTCTGGAGTGGCGGAGGCTGACGGGAGACCTGATAGAAGTTTATAAGATTATGAGAGGCATAGATAGAGTAGACAGCTGGAATCTTTATCAGAGGGCACGCATTTAAGGTGAGGGGGGTAAGTTCAAAGGAGATGTGTGGGGCAAGGTTTTTACACAGAGAGCGGTGGTTGCCTGGAATGTGCTGCCTGCCCTGGGGGTGGAGGCAGATACAATAGAGGTGTTCAACAGGCTGTTAGACAGGCCCATGGATGTGCAGAGAATGGAGGGAGATGGACATTGAGCAAGCAGAAGGGATTAGCTTAGTTCGGCGTTTAATTACTAGTTTAATTAGTTGAGTACAATGTTGTGGGCCGAAGGGCCTGTTCCTATGTTCTTTTTCAATAACTGAAAACTCCTTGTTGTTTCCCTATCCCACTTCTGACACAGGATCACACCAGCCACATTAACTTTACTTCTCTCTCCACAGATGCTGCCCGACCTTCTGAGTTCTTACAGTCACAGAGAGAGACAGTGCAGAAGCAGGCCCTTCGGCTCCTCGAGTCTGCACAGACCATCAGCCACCCATTTACACTAATCCTACATTAATCCATTTTTTTATTCTCCTCACATTCCCCCCATATTCAACCACTCACCTACACACTGGGGGCACTTTACAGTGGTCAAGTGACCCACCAACCCACACGTCTTTGGGATGTGGGGGGAAACTGGAGCACCCGGGGGAAAGCCACGTGGTCACAGGGAGAACGTACAAACTCCACAAGGAGATCAGCCAGGGTTAGGTTCGAACCTGAGTCTCTGGCAGTGTGAGGCAGCTGTGCACAGTGCAGTCTGTTTTTATTTGAATCCACATTCATACACTTTCCCCGATACCATCACCTTTTATCTTCTGCAACTGCATAGCATCATGTCAAATGCCTTCTGGGAATCAAAATGCAGTAAAGTTCCAGTACTCTGTTCTCTGTTCAGAAATCCTGATGGATTGGCATCTGGCACACCAGCCCCCAATTCCCGCTCTCCCTCCCACACCAGTCCCCGATTCCCACTCTCCCTCCCACACCAGCCCCCAATTCCCATTCTCCCTCCCACACCAGCCCCCGATTCCCGTTCTCCCTCCCACACACCAGGACCCTGATTCCCGCTCTCCTTCCCACACACCAGCCCCCGATTCCCGCTCTCCCTCCCACACACCAGGACCCCGACTCCTGCTCTCCCTCCCACACACCAGCCCCCAATTCCCGCTCTCCCTCCCACACACCAGGACCCCGATTCCCGCTCTCCCTCCCACACACCAGGACCCCGATTCCCGCTCTCCCTCCCGCACACCAGGACCCCGATTCCCGCTCTCCTTCCCACACACCAGCCCCCGATTCCCGCTCTCCCTCCCACACACCAGGACCCCGACTCCTGCTCTCCCTCCCACACACCAGCCCCCAATTCCCGCTCTCCCTCCCACACACCAGGACCCCGATTCCCACTCTCCCTCCCACACACCAGGACCCCGATTCCCGCTCTCCCTCCCACACACCACAGCCCTGTTCCCTGTGCTCCCTGTAAACCCATGGGAGCCTCTGTTCCCACAATCGCTTGAAACTTACTGGGTTCACTGGAAAATGTATTAGCTGTGTAACATTTAAATGACAGTGAATTAAAAGAATGTTCACTTGTTAATGGGAATATCATCCAAAAATCCAGAAAATCTGCAACTCCAACACCACTGGGCCCCAGGTGTGACCGTACACACCAGCTACAGATTTTACCCCCTTGAAGAACTCTGCAATTTGTCCATTATTCTCCTTTCATAAAATCATGCTGATGGGGTTTGTTTCTCCCAGTGACCAGCTACGTTTCCCCTTAACTATTGGCTCCAGTGTTTGCTTCCCACAAGGCGAAGGAAGCAGAGACATGCTGAATAGATTAACGTGAGAAAGGTAGGACAAGGCTGAAGAGGGTCACGAGCAATGCCAGAGCTCGACTGAATGCTCTGCATTTGTTCTTCATATCCCATGTAATCTATAAATAGAGCAGGTCCAGGCCTTCCCCCTTTACCCACCTGCATTCCCGAGGTGGCCTACACATCGGGTCGGAGCTGCACACCTGCCGTTCAACACGGGAGAGCTGAGCGTTGGACACTGAATCGTGTCAGCCATGCATGCTCGATGTGCTTCACAGGTGGGTGTAACGTGCACATTAACGGTTGCGCTAATAGTTTGTGCACTGTAAGTTTGCAATTACAAACCTACAGAAAACACACAAAAAATCTGGGCTTCTGTCCCCTTGTTTGAAGCTTTATGGCCAGGAATCTGTGCAAGATTTATCTGTGGCACTTTGACTGCACATTTAGCTCATTTTAAATTTTATAGTCCTAGAGAAATACTGCGCAGAAACTGACCCCTCGGTCCAGCTCATCCATTCCAACTGAGGTGCCTACCCAAACTAAGCTCACTTGCCTGAATTTGGCCCATATCGTTCTGACCCTTTCCTCCATGAACCTGTCTTTTAAATGCTGTAATTTTACCTGCCTCTACCACTTCCTCTGGCAGCTCGTTCCACACACCCACCACCCTGTGTGTGGAACACACACGCGTCCCCTTTAAATCTCTCCCCTCTCACCTTAAACCTCTGCTCCCAAGTTTTAGACTTCCCTACCCTGGGGAAAAGACTGTGACCATCTATTAGGTCACCTCTAGAGTGTCACCCCTCAGCCTGCTTCTCTCCAGGGTTAACAGTCCCAGCCTGTCCAGTCTCTCCTTAAAACTCAAGCCCTTGTGTCCTGGTAACATTCCTGTGGATCTTTTCTACACCCTCTCTAGTTACTGACATCTCCCTAGAGTGTGGCAGCCAGAACTTCACACAAAACTCCAAGTGCAGCCTAACCAACAACTTGTACAACTGTAATATGACATCCTAACTTCTATGTACAATGTCTCAGCCGATGAAGGCAAGTGCGCCATACGCCTTCTTCAACACTTTGTCTGCCTGTATTACCACTCTCAGGGAACTATGTACTTTTATCCACCCCAAGGTGGGTAAAATGACACCCTCCAGGGCCCTGCCATTCACTGTGTACGTCCTGCCCTGGTTTAACTTCCCAAAGTGCATCACTTTGCACTTGTCCGAATTAAATTCTGTCTGCCGTTCCTAAGCCCATTTCCTACTCAGGCACGCAATTGTATCATTTCTCCACAACATAAACCAACAAGTTTTTATTCTTCTTATTTGAGTAATAAACTTTAACTTTGACAGAAAATATCCTAAAAGATGTTTAAACTTGCCACTTGGGGGTGGGGACCAGAGCAACGGGTCAACAAGTGGAGGGCTTGAGGGGAGGGGAGGAGTTTGGCTAAATCAGTCTGACAGGAGGGAGAGGCAGGGCCAGGTTAATGAACACAGTCGGGCTGATGGGTTGAGGGCAGATCTGACAGAAATTTCATCAGAGTCTTTTTCCCAATGTGGAAATATCAAACACTAGAGGACGTAGATCTAAGGTGACGGGGGGAGGTTGAAAGGAGATGTGTGGGGTGAGTTTTTTACACAGAGAGCGGTGGGTGCCTGGAATGTGCTGCCAGGGGTGGTGGTGGAGGCAGATACCACAGCAATGTTTAAGAGGCATTTCGACAGGCACAGGAACAGGCTGGGAATGGAGAGACACGGACCACGTGCAGGCAGATGGGATTAGTTTTGATTTGGCATCATGGTCGGCACAGACGTTGTAGGCCGAAGGGCCTCTTCCCATGCTGTACTGTTCTGGCATCATTTTGCCCACTCAATTAACTTATCTTTCCTCATCAAGCCTTGTATCATCAGCTAATCTGGCCAAAATACACTCAATTCCTTTACCTAAGTATAGATTGTAAGTCGTTGAGTTCCTGACACTGATCCCTGTGGCATTCCATAGTTACAAACCTGAAACTGATCTGTTTCTCCTGATTCCTGGTTTTCGGTTTTGTTAGCCAAGCCTCGATCCATGCTGATACACGACCCATGTCCTTTGACCTTCTGTGCAAAATATTTATGTGGCTCTTATCAATTACCTTTTACGTCAACTGCTTCCCTTTACCCAGCCTGTTACAGAAGTTTGTCAAGCTTGTCAAATACCTGAGGCACTTGAGAAGATGTTGAAGTTCATGCTGTTGATCACCTTCCTGGTACTTTATTCAGCCATTTCCCATATCCCTCAATTCAAGGGCCAATTAAGTATATTAAGTAGACAGACTCAAAGAAATCTGTGGCACAGAAGGAGCTCGGTTCCCCATTAAGCCAGTATGTGTGAAAACAAAACACTCAAGCTGAACAGACCAGTTGGATTTTAGTGTGCACATTATGGACAGTCAAGTGCATGTCCCGATGTTGATTAATTGTGAAGAAGGTTCTGTCTCTACCACTGTCTAGGCAGTGAGTTTAGTTCCCACCAGTCACAGGGTGAAAACATTATTCTTAAACCCCATCTAATCATTAAATCCTGTCCTGTGTATCCTGAACTGACCTTTAATTTTTTTTAACATCCTTGAGATCTCCCATCAACCTTATTTGTTCCAAAGAAAGCAATCCCATCCGAGCCAACCTCCCTCCATAACAACAGTTCAACCTACACCGAGATCATCCTTCTCCTCTGCACTGTGTAGTCTTGTGGGCTACTTCGTTCATTGGATATTTTTAGCATGGCCACCCTGCTTTATATTTATATCCTGGTTATTAAAGGCAAATATTCTTTTTGCCTTCTTCACCACATTGTCTTCATGTTCAAGAATCTGTGAACATGTACTCAGAAATATCTGTATCTTTATAGGAAGAATGTGGAAGCGTTGGAAAGGGTGCAGAGGAGATTTACCAGGATGCTGCCTGGATTGGAGAGTATGGATTATGAGGAGAGACTAAGGGAGCTCGGGCTTTACTCTTTGGAGAGGAGGAGGATGAGGGGAGACATGATAGAGGTATACAAGATATTAAGAGGAATAGATAGAGTAGACAGCCAGCGCCTCTTTCCCAGGGCACCAATGCTCAATACAAGAGGACATGGCTTTAAAGTAATGGGTGGGAAGTTCAAGGGAGATATCAGAGGGAGGTTTTTCACCCAGAGAGTGGTTGGTGCATGGAATGCGCTGCCTGGGGTGGTGGTGGAGGCAGGTACATTGGTCAAATTCAAGAGATTGCTAGATAAGCATATGGAGGAATTTAAAATAGTGAGATATGTGGGAGGAAGGGGTTAGATAGTATTAGGCGAGGTTTAAAGGTCAGCACAACATTGTGGGCCGAAGGGCCTGTATTGTGCTGTACTGTTCTATGGTTCTATGATTCTATGATTCAGTTTCCTGCAATTGCCGTGCACTCCCCTGTTTGCCTCCCCACTTATATGACCTTCACAGTTTCAATTCTAATTTTTTGCCATCAGACCACTCTGATCCCTTGGGGCTTACAACCAACTTCCTTTCCCTTTATTAACTATGTACATTCAACCCCATATATTTGTTATATGCCTCGTAAAAAAAGGTACATCAGAAAGAAATTGGCTTGGATATAGGAGACGGAGGGTGGTGGTGGAGGGTTGTTTCTGTGATCGGATGCCTGTGACCAGTGGTGTCCCACAAGGGATCGGGGCTGGGACCCTTGCTGTGTGTAATGTACATGAATAGTTTGGATGTGGACTTAGTAAGTTCGCAGATGACATGGTTATTGGTGGAGTTGTTTACAGTGTGGAGGGAAGTCTCAGGTACAGGGTGGTATCAATGTGTTGGTGAACTGGGCTGAGAAATGGCAGATGCTGTTTAATCCTGATAAATGTGAATCAAAATCAGGTTTATTAACACTGACTTATATGATGTGAGGTGATGCATTTTGGGAGTACTGACAAGGCTGGGACATGCACCATGAATGGTCGGGTCCTGGGGAGGACTGAGGAACAGAGGGACCTTGGTGAAGATCAAAGATCCCTGAAGGTAGCAGCACATGTAGATACTGTTGTTAAGAAAGTATCTGGGATGCTGGCCTTTATTAACTGGGGCACTGAATACAAGAACAGGGAGGTTATGCTCCAACTTTATAAAATGTCGGGCAGACCACATCTGCAGTACTGTGTGTAGTTCTGGTCAGGATGCAATACCACTGGAGAAGGTGCAGAGGTGATTCACCTCCTGTTGTCTAGGATGGAACGTTTCAGTTATGTGGAGAAATTGGACAGGCTGGGTCTGATTTTCCTGGGACAGAGGAGGTTACGAGGGGACATGACTGAGTTATATAAAATAATGAGAGGTACAGTATAGACAGACCACAGGGCTGCAGGAAACCTTTCTCCATATCAGAGATGAATAAAACCAGAGGACACAGATTTAGGGTAAGGGGAAAGAGACTGAAGAACCTTTGTCTCCTCTTCTGAGCCTTTGTCAGCAAAATGGTGAGTCCCTGGAATACACCGCTGGGGAGACGGGTAGGGGCAGAGTTTGAGCACTTGAATCACAAACCACGTGGATGCCATGGCCAAGAAAGCTCACCAGCCCCTCTACTTCCTCAGGAGGCTAAAGAAATTTGGTTTGTCCCCTTTGACTCTCACCAACTTTCACCGATGCACCATAGAAAACATCCTATCTGGACATATCATGGCTTGGTATGGCAATTGCTCTGCCCAAGACCGCAAGAAGCTGCAGAGAGTTGTGGACACAGCCCAGCGCATCACGGACACCAGCCTCCCCTCCTTGGACTCTGTCTTTACCTCTCGTTGTCTTAGTGTAGCAGCCAGCATAATCAAAGACCCCACCCACCTGGGACATTCTCCCTTCTCTCCTCTTCCATTGGGTAGAAGATACAGGAGCCTGAGGGCACGTACCACCGGACAGCTTCTACCCCACTGTGATAAGACTATTGAACGGTTCCCTTAAACAAGGAGATGGACTATGACCTCACGATCTACCTTGTTGTGACCTTGCACCTTATTGCACTGCACTTTCTCTGTAGCTGTGACACTTTACTCTGTACTGTTATTGTTTTTACCTGTACTACCTCAATGCACTCTGTACTAACTCAATGTAACTGCACTGTGTAATGAATTGACCTGTACGATTGGTTTGCAAGACAAGTTTTTTCACTGTACCTCGGTACAAGTGACAATAATAAACTAATACCAATAATACCTGGACATGGAAGTCCATGGGCCAGGTGCTACAAGATGGGGTCAGCACAGATGGGTGCCCACTGGTCAGCATGGACACTGTGGGCCGAATAGCCTGTCTCTCTGAGAAGCTGGCTGATTGTCTGATGTTCCCACGTCTTTGGAAAAGCTAGAGATGGAAGTTGACTTGATTTCTTCAGGGCTAGTTGTTCTCTGCTGGTAGGGTTGGTATGTTCAGGTAAAGCATGTCCCTGGTTTAATATCCACTTTACATTGAGTTAGTTCATCTGTTCCTGTTTGGTAATGCAACAATTCAATAAACCAAGTCCTGAAATGAGAGATCCGGAGGGCCTTACAGCAGAACAGGAAGGAAGTACAGAGCTGTCAAGATTGTTGTTAGAGTGTGATTGCATTTGAGGTTTTCAGTTATTACTGTTTACCACACACAACAAGTAGCCTCTCAGGAGAAATAAACGCTTGAAGTGGAACTTCACTAGCTCCAATTGTCCTGGTGCAGAAGTTCACACAAACACTGCTTCCTGTTCCAATGTTCCATTTCCTAATTTGCTCATCAGACGTCTTGATGACATTTTGAGTTTGTCCAAGGGACACAGGAGACTGCAGATTTTGGAATCTGGAGCAACATGCAAAGCGCTGGAGGAACTCAGAGGGTCAGGCAGCATCTATGGAGGGGAATGGACAGTTGACGTTTCAGGTCGAGACTCTTCATCTGAACTGGAAAGAAAGGGGGGAGATATCCAGTGTTAAAAGGGTGGGGGGGAAGGGGTGGAGCAAGAACTGGCAGGTGATAGGTGGATCCAGGTGAGGAAGAGGTGATAGGCAGGTGGGGGCAGGGGGAAGACTGGGAATGGTGCCAGTAGCTGGGAGGTGATAGGTAGAAGTGACAAATGGCCTAAGATGATGGAATCTGAGAGGAGAGGACAGTGGAGCCCGGAATAGAGGGAGGGAGGTGGGGAGGATAACCTGTGGGAGGGGTGTGCGTGGGATGGTCAGATGGAGAGGGTGGGGGTGGGGAAAGAGACAGGGTGATGGTGGCCGGGTGGATCAGGAGGAGAGAGAGATTGTCAGTTCAGACTGAGTTAGGGGCAGTGCCGTATCGCAACCCACAGTTCACTTGAAGAATGAATTAAGAAAAACCACGTGTGCAAAAAATTTAAGTCCTGTCCGACACACACGTAGGTTACAGATTCTCTGCTGCAGCTCCTTACTGTTAATGGATCAGCATTCTTCGCATTGGGGAATTGCTAGAATGTTCTGGAAAGACCCTTTTTTTACAAGGAGGCAGAAATTAAGCTTAATGGGAAAGGGCAATCTCATCCTGTCTGGTGGTTGCAGATGCGTGCAGCTTTATTTTTTGGAAGTTACATTAGAAAACATCCCCAGTGAATCCTTTAAGGGAAGGACTGCAATGAGTAAATAGTTATTACATTCCAAATATCTCTCAAGATCTTGTTTATAAAAAAATCATTGTAAATGCTTTTATATTATTTGCACTATGAAAATGTTTGAATAATTTATCAATCTGTTGCAGAGCAGTTGGGTAAAGAGCCACTTTTGTTTTCCAAAATATAGTAATGTTCCCACCCTCCACTTGGTCTTGCCATTCTTCCTAAATAAACCTGAAGATAACAGTGAGTCCGGATGAAGGGTTTCAACCCGAAACATTGACTGTCCATTTCCCTCCACAGATGCTGCCTGACCTGCTGAGTTCCTCCAGCATCGTGTGTGTTGCTGAAGATAACAGCTGTTTTATTAACAACCTAACTGCTTTGCCTTTCTACTTACAAACATTCATAGTTCAGGTGTCTGTTTCTGCGCATCCTGTGGGACACCACTAGTCACAGGCATCCAATCACAAAAACAACCCTCTGCCGTCACTCTCTGTCTCCTATTGCTCAGCCAGTTTTGGATCCAATTTGCCCTGGATCCCATGGCTCTAACCTTTTAGATCGGTGTCCCATGTGAAACCTCGTCAGAGACCTTACTGAAGTCCATGTAAACCACATCTACTGCACTGCCCTCACCAATACACTTTGTTACCTCCTCAAAAATATCCATCAAATTGATCAGACAAGATCTGCCTTGATGAGGCCATGCTGACTGTCTCTGAGCAGTCCCTGCCCTTTCAAATGATCAATAATCCTGTCCCTCAGAATGCTTTCCGATCACTTCACTATGACTGATATTGGACTCACAGGTGTAGAGACACCAGGCTTTTTCCCTGTTGCCAGCCTTGAAAAGGGGACAGTGTTTGCTGACCTCTTCTCATCTGGTCCCTCACTTGTGGTCAGCCAGGGTTTAGAAAACTCAGCCAGAGCTGCAGCAATCACTTCCCTTGCCTCCCTCAGCAGCCTGGGATAAATGCCATCCACCCTGGGCATTTATCAGCCTTTAAGCTCACTGAGTGCCTCCTCTTTATTTGTGGAGACCTGCACGAGAATTTCACCTTCCCCTTTGCTGAATCCTCTAACGACAAAGTCCATTTCTGTTGTGGATACCGATGAAAGGTATTAATTTAGGATCTCACCTCCACTTTTTGGCTCAATGGCTCCTGTTGTCCTGAATGGGCCCTGCTTTATCCTTGATTATTCCTTTGCCCTGAAAATACTTAGAAAATGTCTTTGGATTTACCTTAATCCCGTCCACCAGTGATATTTTATGACCCTTTTTGCCTTCCTAATTTCCTTTTTAAGTGTCATCGTACACTTTTTATGTTCTTGTCACTATCTTATCTTATCGTTCCCTTATTGCTAGTTCTCTATACCTGCCGTTTGCTTCCTGTTTTCTCTTTATCCAGCTCTCAATATCCCTCGACATTCAGGGAACCCTACACTTGTTACCCTCGACTTTTACTCTCACAGGAACATGTTGGCCCTGAATTCTTGCCATTTCTCCTTTGAAAACTTTGCACTGTGAGGATGTAAACTTACTGTACCTGCACCCAGTCTACCTTCGCCAGGTCTTGTCTTATTTTAGTGACATTGGTCTTTCCTCAACTTAAGTCCTTTATTGCTGGTCTTTCCTCACCTTTTTCCATTCCCATTTTGAGATATATGGAGTTAAGGTCACTGTCTCCAAAGTGCTGCCCACTGACACTCCCTCCACCTGACCTGCTACATTCCTCAAGCCTAGGTCCAGTCATGTTCCTTCCCTCATTGATCCATCCACATACCATGTCCAAAGATACCTCCTGGATACACCTCAAAGATTTTAGAACATAGAACACAGAACAGTACAGCACAGGAACAGGCCCTTCGGCCCACAATGTCTGTGTTGAACTAATTAAACTAGTAACTAAACGCCTATGCCTAAACTAAGCCCCTCTGCCTACACTGTGTCCATACCCCTCCATTCTCTGCACATCCATGTGCCTATCTAAGAGCCTCTTGAACACCTCTATTGTATCTGCCTCCACCACCACCCCTGACAGCACATTCCAGGCACCCACCACTCTGTGTGAAAAAACTTGCCCCACATCTCCTTTGAGTTTACCCCCTCTCACCTTAAATGCACCTTAATGCCTCCAGTATTGCACATTTTGACCCTGGGAAAAAGATACCAGCTGTCTACTCTATCTATGCCTCTCGTAATCATATAAACCTCTATCAGGTCTCCCCTCAGCCTCCACCGCTCCGGAGAAAACAACACAAGTTTTTCCAACCTCTCCTTACAGCACATGCCTTCTAATCCAGGCAGCATCCTGATAAACCTCTTCTGCACCCTCCAAAGCCTCTACATCCTTCCTGTAATGGGGCGACCAGAATTGAATGCAATACTCCAGATGCGGCCTAACTCTTGAACTCAAGGCCTCGACTAATAAAGGCAAGCATGCTGTATGCCTTCTTTACCACCCTGTCAACTAGTGCAGCAACTTTCAGGGAGCTGTAGACTTGGACCCCAAGATCCCTCTGCACCATCAACACTGTTAAGGGTCTTGCAATTAACTGTGTACTGTCTCTTTACATTTGATCTCGCAAATTTTGCCTCCTCTGAGCCTTTTATGAGAAGGCAATCCCAGTTAATGTTTGGGAAACTGAAATCCCCGAGTAATATAACCCGATTTTTATGACATCCCTCTTGTATCTGCCTACATATCTTGGGGTCCATGTTCATAGATTCCTCAATGTTGCCACGCAGGTCAACAGGGTTGTTAAGAAGGCGTATGGTGTTTTGGCCTTCATTAGTCGGGGTATTGAGTTCAAGAGCCGCGAGGTAATGTTGCAGCTCTATAAAACTCTGTTCAGACCATACTTGGAGTATTGAGTTCAGTTCTGGTCGCCTCATTACAGGAAGGATGTGGAAGCTTTAGAGAGGGTGCAGAGGAGATTTACCATGATGTTGCCTGGATCGGAGAGCATGTCTTATGAGGATAGGTTGAGTGAGCTAGGTCTTTTCTCTTTGGAGAGAAGGAGGATGAGAGGGGACTTGATAGAGGTGTACAAGATGATAAGAGGCAGAGATCAAGTGGACAGTCAGAGACTTTTTCCCAGGGCGACAATGGCTAACACGAGGGGGCATAATTTTAAGCTGATTGGAGGAATGTATAAGAGATAAGTTTTTTACACAGAGAGTGGTGGGTGCGTGGAACGTACTGCCGGCAGAGGTTGTGGGGGCAGATACATTAAGGACATTTAAGAAACTCTTAGATAGGCACATGAATGATAGAGAAATGGGGGGCTATGTGGGAGGGGAGGGTTAGATAGATCTTGGAGCAGGATAAAGTGTCGGCACAACATTGTGGGCCAAAGGGTGATGTAGTGTTCTATGTACTATGTTCTATACCTGTTCTTCTATCTCCTGTTGATCGTTCGGTGGTCTGCAATACACCCCCAGCAAAGTGACAAAACCCTCTTGTTCCCCATCCCTGCCCACATGGCATCATTTAAGAAGCCTTCTGGGATATCCTCCCACACGACTGAAGTAATACGTTCCTTGACCAAAAGTGAAGTGTCACCTTCTCTCCTACATCGGTCTGTCTCACCTGAGAATTCCACACCCCGGGACACTGGGTTACCAGCCGTACCCATCCTTCCACTCTGTCTGAGTTAAACTAGAATTGCAGGGGGGGTGGGAACCAGAGTGGCAGGGCAGCAAGTGCAGAGGCTGCGGGGAAAGTAGATGTAAAGCGTACAAGCAGAGACAGAGATCAACTGGTTGATGAGCATGGTGGGGCTAATGTTCTGAGAGGCGTCTATTTCAGTGCGAGGAGTATTGTAGGTAAGGCAGATAAACTTAGAACATGGATCGGCACATGGAATTATGATGTTGTAGCCGTTAGTGAGACTTGGTTGCAGGAAGGGCAGGACTGGCAGCTCAATGTTCCAGGGTTCCGAAGTTTTAGACACGATAGAGGGGGACGTATTAAATGGGGAGAGGTGGCATTACTCATCAGGGAAAGTGTCACGACAGTGCTCAGAGAGGACGTACTGGAGGGCTCATCTACTGAGGCAATATGGTGGAACTGAGGAATAAGAAAGAGATGACCACGTTAATGGGATTGTATTATAATGGGATTGGATGGGATAGAGTTTGTCGAATGTGTTCAGGAAAGTTTCCTTAATTGATATGCAGAGGTCTCAACTGGAGAGAGTGTGATACTGGATCTCCTCTTGGGGAACAAGACAGGACAGGTAACAGAAGTTTGTGAAGGGGAACACTTTGGATCTAGTGATCATAATTCCATTAGTTTCAATATGATTATGGAGAAGGATAGGACTGGTCCTCGGGTTGAGATTCCAAATTGGAGTAAGGCCAACTTTGATGGCATCAGAAGGGACCTGGCAGCCGTAGATTGGGACAGGTTATTTTCTGGCAAAGTAATGCTTGGTAAGTGGGAGACTTTCAAAAGTGAAATATTGGGTGTACAGAATCTGTGAATTCCTGTTATAATAAAAGGCAAGGCTGACAGGTTTAGGGAACCTTGGTTATCGAGGGATATTGAGGCCCTGGTAAAGAAGAAGAAGGAGGCGCATATCAGGTATAGGCAGTCAGGATCAAATGAGGTACTTGAGGACTATAAGAAATGCAAGAGAACACTGGAGAGAAATCAGGAGAGCAAAGAGAGGACATGAGGTTGCTCTGGCAGACAGGGTGAAAGAGAATTCCAAGGGTTTCTGTAGCTATATTAAGGGCAAAAGTATAGCAAGGGACAAAATTGGTCCTCTTGAAGATCAGCGTGGTCATCTATGCATAGAGCCAAGGGAGATGCAGAGATCTTAAAGGAATTTTTCGCATCTATCTTTACTCTGGAGACAGGCATTGTCTATAGAACTGAGGCAAAGGAGTAGTGAGGCCATGGACCGTATCTGGATTATGGAAGAGAAGGTGCTTGCTGTCTTGAGGTGAATGAAGGTGGATAAATCCCCAGGGCTTGACGAGGTGTCCCCTCGGACCTTGTGGGAGGCTAGTGAAGAAATTGCAGGGGCCCTGGCAGAGATATTTAAAATGTCCTTAGCCACAGGTGAGGTGCCAGAGGACTAGAGGATAGCTAATGTTGGTCCGTTGTTCAAGAAAGGTTATACGAATAAGCAGGGAAATTATAGGCTGGTGAGCCTGATGTCAGTCGTGGGTAAGTTATTGGAAGGTATTCTGAGAGACAGGATATATAAGCATTTGGATAGACCGGGCCTGATTAGGGACAGGCAACGTGGTTTTGTGCGTGGCAGGTCATGTCTAACCAATCTAATAGAGTTTCTCAAGAAGGTCATCAGGAAGGTCGATGAAGGAAAGGCAGTGGACATTGTCTACATAGACTTTAGCAAGGCCTTTGACAAAGTCCCGCATGGGACGCTGGTCCAGAAGGTTAAGTCGCTTGGCATTCAGGATGAAGTAGCCAATTGGATTCAACATTGGCTTAGCAGGAGAAGCCAGAGAGTGGTAGTAGAGGGTTGTGTCTCTGACTGGAGGCCTGTGACTAGTGGTGTGCCGCAGGGATTGGTGCTGGGCCCGTTGTTGTTTATCATCTATATTAATGATTTAGATGATAATGTGGTAAACTGGATCAGCAAATTTACAGATGACACCAAGATTGGGGGCGGAGTGGACAGCGAGGAAGGCTATCAAAGTGATCTGGACCAGCTGGGAAAATGGGCTGATAAATGGCAGATGGAATTTAATGCAGACAAATGTGAGGTGATGCACTTTGGGAGGACAAACCAGGGTAAGACTTACACAGTGAATGGTGGGGCACTGAGGTGTGCGGTAGAACAAAGGGATCTGGGAATACAGATCCATAGTTCCTTGAAAGTGGCATCACAGGTAGATAAGGTCATAAAGAGAGCTTTTGGCAGTTTGGCCTTCATAAATCAGGGCATCGAGTTGGGATGTTATGTTATAAGTTGTATAAGACGTTGGTGAGGCTAACCTTAGAGTATTGTGTGCAGTTCTGGTCACCTACCTACAGGAAAGATATCAATAAGCTTGAAAAAGTGCAGAAAAATTTTACACGGATGTTGCCAGGACTTGAGGACCTGAGTGACAGGGAAAGGTTGAATAGATTGGGACTTTATTCCCTGGAGCACAGGAGAATGAGGGGAGATCTTATAGAGGTATACAGAATTATGAGGGGAATAGATAGGGTGAATGCATGCAGGCTTTTTCTCCTCAGGTTGGGTGAGACTAGAACTAGAGGTCATAGGTTTAGGGTGAAAGGTGAAATATTTAAAGGAAATCTGAGGGGGAACTACTTCACTCAGAGGGTGGTGTGAGTGTGGAACGAGCTGCCAGTGGAAGTGGTGGCTGCGGGTTCAATTGTAACATTTAAGAGAAGCTTGGATAGGTGCATGGATGGGAGGGGTTTGGAGGGATATGGTCTGAGTTCAGGTAGATGGGACTAGGCAGAAGATCAGGTTGGCATGGACCAGATGGGCTGAAGGGCCTGTTTCTGTGCAGTAATGCTCGATGACTCGATGCATATTCCCCCCCCCCCCCCACCCCCAACTCTGATGACTATACTTATCAACTTTTTCTCCTCTTGGTGACTGCTTCCTAAACTCAGCTCCCTAAACTCGTGTTGCAGAATCTCGTCCCTTCTCCAATCTACGTCGTTGGTACCTGCATGAACCACAGCCTCTGGCTATTCACCCTCCTCCCTTAGACGCTCCGAGACGTCCTCAACCCCAGCACGAGGGAGACAACATACCCAACTGGAGTCTCTCATGTGGATCCAACTGCCCCCCTTACGATGGTATCCCCAACACTATCACTCTCCCAGGTCTTTTTCCTCCCCTTCCGGACAACCTTTAGTCAGGCTGTTGAGAACATTGGACAAATCATACTTGCAAGGAGGGAAAATGAGGCATCTGGAATTCTGGGTGGATCAGTGTGACAGGAGTGAAGGGCGACCATGCATTATGGAGCAGTGCTAACCAGCTGAGCTGAGACTGATAAGATTTGGCAGTGATGCTGTCTCAACAGTGACTATGTCAGTCATTGTAAGGAAGTAATCAGTTAAAAACCTGTTGAGAGATACGCCGGGTTTGCTGCACAGGGACCGATGGCCATGGGGTGATAGTGCACTGGTTAAACTACCAGATCGGTTTCCAGAGCCCACACTGTAATTCAAAGACCTGAGATTTGAACCCCACCGCTGCAAATGGAGGGTAATTAAATAAATCTGGATTAAAAATCAAGTATTGGTGATGTTAACCCATGTGCTTTACTGGTGTTCAGTGGCAAAGGGAACTTGCATCCTTACCCAGCCTGGCTGATGTGTGATCTCAGATCCACCAATGTGGTGTACTCTCAGCCCTGCTCTGAGTTAGCCCAGCATACTTTAGATGACACAGTAGTGTAACGCTTTTACAGCGCCAGCGACCTGGGTTCAATTCCGGCTGCTGTCTGTAAGGAGTTTGTACATTCTCCCCGTGTCTGCGTGGGTTTCCTCCGGATGCTCCGGTTTCCTCCCATATTCCAAAGACGTACAGGTTAGGAAGTTGTGGGCGTGCTATGTTGGCGCCGGAAGGGTGGCGACACTTGCGGGCTGCCCCCAGAACACTCTCAGTGACGCAAAAAGACACATTTCACTGCGCATTTCGATGTGCATGTGACTAATAAGTAAATATCTTAATATATCAGGGATGGACAGCAAATGTCCCCATTTATTGCGGCAAGGTCCACATTTCATGAATGCATTGAAGAAAAAAGTCAACAGTTTATAACTGGACGTCACTGTTAAAGTGGAAGGTGAGTGAGGGGCATCGACTCCTCCCTTTCCAAACTGACCAATTTCTCCACTGAGACTGCATTTTGTTTGAGTCACTAAGGCACTTGAGGGAATAGCCTGGATGCTATGGAGGCAGAGATCGACTGCAGGGCTGATCCTTTGGATTTTGGTTTGGATGCCAGGGTTTACGGAGCTAATGCTGTGGAGATGTTGGTCAGAACACTTGTTCCTGGTTGCTGGTGGCATCACCTCCAGCTTTCAATGGGAACAAGTGTGCAGGGAATAGAATTATTGGTGGATATTCATGTACACATTCGGCATGGCACCAAAGGCGAAGTTTTGGAATGTACAGATGGAGATTTGGGTTAGCAATGCACCTGAAAACTGGCAAATCCAGCATGGTGATATTTTTGGCAGCTCAACGTCAGATTGGGTCATGTATTGTTTTGTTCCAGAATTTCCCTGGAGGACTGAGTATCCCAGTCACTCGCTCACTCAGAGGGATTCGAACATTGGGCGTCAAGTATGGTACACATGGTGTTACACTGGCTTGTAAGGCAGTAGCAATAAACCAAACTACAGTAGCAGTTCCCTCAGTAGCTCACAGGCCTCTGCCCTTAGGAAGATGAGAAAGCTGCTGTACAAACTGATGAACATATTTGCACTGCTGGATTGCGTGTACTAAAAACTGAGAACAGCTCAAAAGAAAACTTGCATATTACAATTCAGGAAGCAACACAGCAGCTAATGGGGGTGTACCACAGATTGTGTCACAAAGGCAGTCTCTGATGGGGGCCTCTCTGTGGGGGCCGTGATCTCTATGAAATGATGTACCACTAGTCTGTTACACCTCAAGCACTGAGTCGGTAGAGATTCACACTGAACATGCAAGGCTTGAGTCGCTGCCTAATATGTCTGAATGATTAGAA
The DNA here is from genome assembly GCF_009764475.1 of Pristis pectinata. Lineage (NCBI taxonomy): Eukaryota > Metazoa > Chordata > Chondrichthyes > Rhinopristiformes > Pristidae > Pristis > Pristis pectinata. The sequence continues at coordinate 36,742,823 of NC_067426.1, read as the reverse complement.
AAATTTCCACATTGACAGACAGACATTCTTCTTGATTGTTACTTTTTACTTTGAAAGGAGATAGAAATCCAGGAAAATCACTCCTCAATCAAACATCTTCATCGCTCTCTGATACCACACAGCTACAACAGGACAAGGATAGGTAGGAACATCAAATCTCAGCCTGTTTTTTAGGAGTGATGTTTTCCATCAGATTTTTTCACAGGGGAATGCATTAAATATTGAAACTGTATATCAGAGTATTCAGCCGAAAGATGTCTTTGTTCTGTGGGAGTTGATCTACGTTACAGCTGAAGGATTTTATCTGCGGCTGCCCCTTGGGGCTGAGAGGTACTCCAATTACACTCAAAAACTCTGTCTGTCATGGCATTGCAATTAGAGGGAATGTTCGGAGCAGCAAGGAAAGGAGAGAAGAGGGTGAAAGAGACAGAGTAGAAGGGAGAGGGAGAGTGGAAGGTGATCGGGCAAAGAAAGGGAGAGAAACCGAACGGAATGAATTGCTTCCATCACACTCCCACCCCCTCCACTCACACCGTTAGTTCCAACAGAAAATCAATCCCCTTATCCTCCCTTCTTTCTTTAGACAACCCTGGGAATCCACCATCCAGTACAGAGCTCCGATCACTGATCTCTCTCCCAGCCGGCTGTGTTTCATTTCTCACAGCTCAGTGAGGTGCTGTTACAGATTTTTGGTCTGGGTGTAGCACCAGCACCTTCTCTTGCAAGCAGAGGTTGCTTTACTTTACTGCCCATTATTTATTCAAACATCAGCATTAAAGCTACATTTTAACGATGAAAATTTCTTAATGATGAATTGTCTACTATAGTCTTTCTTGTTCCTCTGTCTTGCAGAAGGTGCTCTTGTGAATGATCTGGTGAAAGAATGTCAGCTATAAAGCCACTGTCTGAACTAATTTACGTATAATATTGGACAGAGATAATTGGATTTATAAAAAATGTAAGCACATTCTGTGCCTGTGTGCATTATATACACGAAGGTTCCATGCTGAACTTCTGATTGGGCTTTGTCATCAAGTCCTACATTTGCTTGCTTTAAATGTACAAAGTTGCACCATTGGAGGCAGTTTCAGGTCAAGGTTATTCACCCAAACACATTACTGGGAAGCTACTGAGACATTAAGGCCAAGGAATCCTCCACATTGAAGGTGAAATGATTAGGAATCTCGCTTTTTAACAACTCATGAGAGCTCTGACCAAGAGAAGCCAGTGGGAGCAACTAAATTTACACAGGAGCATTGTAATGTGTGGACATTAGTGATCAGTATCTCAGGTAATCTGTGTAATGATGGGCCACAAAATCCTATCCTATGTAAGTCCACATGCACTGAATACAGGCCACTATGTCTGGTTTCACTTCGAGCTTGGAACGGAGAATATAGAACATGGAACATAGAACATACAGCACAGGGAACAGGCCCTTCAAAGTCAAAGTCAAAGTCAGAGCTGAGTTTACTGTCATGTGCACAAGTAGATGTATGCACAGGTGCAATGAAAAACTTACTTTCAGCAGCACCACAGGCACAGAGCATCAGATAAGCAGCATTCACAAGAAAAACATAAATTAAACATAAATTATACACAATTTTTACAAGAAAGAACACAATTAGAACAAAACAAACGAAGTCCATTTTCGTGCAAAGTGATCAAAGTGGTCAGAGTGTTGCTAAACTACAGTGAGTTGTCAAACTAATTGAGCTAATGTCACCAAGTCCCTTCTGCCTGCACGTGCTCCATTTCCCTCCATTCTCTGCACATCCATGTGTCTGTCTAAAACCTCTTAAACCTTTCTATCGTATCTGCCTCCACCCCCACACCCTGGCAGCACATTCCAGGCACCCACCAATCTCTGCGTAAAATCCTTGCCCCACATATCTCCTTTTAACTTACCCCCTCAACTTAAATGCATGCCCTCTAGTTTTAGACATTTTGACCCTGGGAGAAAGATAGTTGCTGTATCTATGTCTCCCACAATTTTATAATTATCTTCACAGGACACCTTTCCGTCGACTCTCCATTTCTCTCTCACAAACTCACTCGTATCAGTCAAGTTCCTTCAGACCTTCAGGCTGTGATCTGGCTCATCGACTCTACAACTGAACCAAAGTTCGGGCAGTTGGGGCTGACTGTGGAATGTCGCCGGTGCCATTCTTCAGGAAGGAAGCAAGGAAGGTAACTGAACAATGTGGTGAATCTTGTCCAAGGTTTCAGAAATGTTTCAATAAATAACCACATAACCAAAATAAGTCCGAGGGATTATTCTGGATGTCCTGGGAGAGCGAGGGCTGGACAAGGAGAAGCTGAGAAAGTTCAGGGCAGGGAAGGAGAACAGAAAACGGGGGAGGTGTGAATGCAGAAAGTGAAAGGGGTGGGTGGGGGTGGGGGTAAAGTGGGGACATGAAATATCACTGCTGGCCAAGATTAAGGAAAATCCCAAAACATGTAGCAAGTGTAGTAAAGCTAAGAGGGTGACCAGAGAAAGAGTATGGCCATTTGGTACCAAACAGGCCAACTGTGTGTGGAGGCAGAGGGTTTAGAGTCAGAGAGTCACAAACAGCTCAGAAACAGGCCCTTCGGCCCAGCTCATCCCTGCTAACCAAGTTCCCCATCCAAGCCAGTCCCATTTGCCCGCATTTGGCCCATATCACTCCAAACCTTTCCTATCCCTGTACCTGTCCAAATGTCCTTTAACTGCTGTTATTGTACCTGCCTCAACCACTGCCTCTGGCAGCTCGTTCCATATACCCACCACCCTCTGGGTGAAGAAGTTGCCCCTCAGGTCCCTTGTAAATCTTTCCCCTCTCACCCTAACCCTCTGCCCTCTAGTTTTTGCTTCCCTTTCCTTGAGAAAAAGGTGGTGGTGATTTGGTGATGTCTTCACCGATACATCTCATTGGCAGACACTGAGGAGAAAGGCGTTGCAGCTGGAAAATTCAGGGAGGGGACAGAGATTGTTCTCGAACAATACCACTAAAAAGGAGGAGGTATTTCTGCCTCAGTGAGTGAAAGGTGAGTAAATCCCCTGGGGTGGGGAGATGTGTCCCAGTCTCTGTGGGAGGCACAGAAGGAGATTGCTGGGTGTCTGAGGGAGGTTTGTAAATCTTCTCTGGCCACGGGTGGGTGCTGGGCGAGGGACAACGCCAAACGGGGAAGCAGAATCGAAAAACCTGCAGATGCTGGAGATCTGAAATAAAGACAGAAAATGCTGGAAACACTCAGAAGGTCAGGCAGCATCTGTGGGGAGAGAAACTGAGTTATTGTTGTGGGTCGGACTGGGGCGGAGAGAAAGCTGTTGGTTTTGGTGCAGCAAAGGTGGGGTGGGGTGCTGATGGATGGACAAAAGGGGCAGGGGTGGTTGTGGGGAGGGGTTCTTCATGGAGTGACAGAGAGGTTTGACCTGCTGCAATCGGGGTCAGGGTGTACAGATGGCGAGGGAGAAATAACTGAGCCAGTGTCCGTGACAGGTGACTTGCAGCAAGGATGTCCACGTCTGATGCTGACATGCAGGGAGTTAGGGGAACAACACACAATCTGCTGGAGGAACTCAGCAGGTCAGAGTACACAGAACAGTACAGCACTGGAGGGGCCATTCGGCCCACGATGTTGTGCCAATCTTGATGCTGATTTATACTAAATGTCCTCCTCCTGTGGATCATCCACATCCCTCCATTGCCTTCATATTCGTGTGCCTACCTAAAAGCCTCTTAAACTTCACCAAACTGTCTGCTTCTACTACTATCCTGTAACCCCATTCTAGGCACCTACTACTCTGGGTAAAAAACTTGCCCCTCACGTGACTTTTAAACTTCCCCCTCTAATGTTAAAAGCATGTCCTCTGGTGTTTGACATTTCTACCCTAGGGGACAGGTTCTGACTGTCTACCCTATCTATGCCTCTCATAATTTTAAAAACCTCTATCAGGTTTCCCCTCAGCCTCTGAAGTTCTAGGGAGAACAACCCAAGTTTGTCCAACCCTTTCCTTATAGCTCATACTCTTCTAATCCAGGCAGCATCCTGGTGAACCTCTTCTGCACCCTTTTCACAGTCTCCACATCCTTCCTGTACTGGGCGACCGGAACTGCCCACAGTTAGGGTTCACTACTCCAAGTGCAATCTGACTAACATTTTATGCAGCTGCAGCATCTTCCTTACCCTTACACTCAGCCCCCCTAACAATGAAGGCAAGCCTGCCATATGCCTTCTTTACCATCTTGTCCACTTGTGTAGCTGCTCTCAGTGAACACTGGACCTGGGCCCCAAGACCTTGTACCTCAGTGTTATTAGGGGGTCAACGTTAACTGTATACTTTCTCCTTCCATTTGACGTTCCAACACCTCACACTTGCCCGGATTAAGCTCCATCTGCCACTCCTCTGCCCATATCTGTAACTGATCTATATCCCGCTATATTCTTTTATAGTCCTTTACACTGTCCATGAACTCACCAATCTTGGTTTCATTCACAAACTTTCTAATCCACCCATCTGCATTTTCATCCAAGTCATTGATATATATCACCAACAACAGAGGTCCCAGCACCAATCCTTGCAGAACACCACTGGTCATGGACCTCCAGCCAGAATAACAACCTTCCACCCCTACTCTGTCTTCTATGGGCAAACCAGTTCTGAATCCAAACATGCAATTCACCCTGGATTCCATGCATCTTTATCTTCTGAATCAACCTACCATGAGGGACCTTATCAAATGTTTATGTAGATAACGTCCACTTCTGTACCCTTATTAAGCTCCTTTGTCACCTTCTCAAAAAACTCGATCAAGTTTGTAAGGCATGACCTGCCCCGCACAAAGCCACGCTGACTGTCCCTGAGCAGGCCATGCCTTTCCAAATGTGCATAAATCCTATCCCTCAGTATCCTCTCCAATAGCTTCCCTACCACTTTTTTTTTGACGTGAGGCTCACTGACCTATAATTTCCTGGATTATCCCTATTTCCCTTCTTGAACAAAGGCATAACATTTGCTACTCTCCAGTCCGCTGTGACCTCACCTGTTGCTCATGAGATCTTTGTCAAAGCTCCAGCAATCTCCTCCCTTGCTTCTTTCAATATTCTGGGATATATGCCATCAGGCCCTGGGGACTTATCCACGTTAAAGCTTTTCAGAAGACCCAGTGCCACCTCCTCTGCAATCTCAAATGTCTGAGCACATCAGCTTGACCACTCTGCTTTCCACTATGCTCCAAATCTTTCTCCTCAGTAAATATTGACACAAAGTACTCATTTAGTACCTCAGCCACTTGTTCTGACTCCAATCACAAATTCCCTCCTTTACCCTTGAGTGGACCTACCCTCTCCTTAGTTATCCTCTTTTTCTTAATATAAGTATAAAGTACCATGGATTCTCCTCGACCCTGCTCACCAAGGGCATTTCATGGCCTCTTTTGACTTCCTAATCACCTGTTTGAGCACTTTCCTGCTGTCTTTATAATCCTCAAGGGCCCAGTCTGATTTTAGCTTCCTAAACCTTACATATACTTCCTTTTCCTTCCTGACTAAGTTTAGGAGCTCCCAGATCACCCAAGGTTTCCTTACCTTCCCATCCTTGTCCTTACTCCTTACCAGAACATGCCGATCCTGACTCTGATCAGCTGGTGTTTAAACAACTCCCATATGTCAGACGAGGACGTGTCCGACAGCAGCTGCTTCTAATCAATGTACCTGAGCTCCTGTCTTATCCTGTCATAATTACCCTCCCCCAATTTAGTACCTTCCCGCAAGATCCAATTTTTCCTTACTCATAACTATCTTAAAACATAATGGGCTGGGGTCACTATTCCCAAATGTTTCACCCATGGTCAGGTCTGTCACCTGGCCTGGCTCATTTCCCAAAACCATCTCCAGTATGTTCTCTCCTCCAGTTGGATTCTCCACAGACTGTTTCAAGAACCCTCTGGGATGCACTGAATAAACCCCACCCCACCTAAGGAAGTTCCAATCAACACTGGGGACGTTGAAGTCCCCACCGTGACAACCCTGTTGTTTCTGCACCTTTCCATAATCTGTCCACATATCTGTTCCTCCACCTCTGGGCCTGTAGTGTAATCCCATCAGTGTAACCTGCACCTTTCCTTTTTCTGAGCTCCACCCAAACTGCCTCTGTGGATGACCCCTCCAGTGTGTCCTCTGTGAGTGCTGCTGTGACATTCCTCCCTTATCAAACAGTGCAACCCCTCCACCTCTTTCACCCCCTCTCTATCACGTCTAAATCAACAAAACCCAGGGACGTTGAGCTGCCAGTCCTGTCCCTCACACATCCAGGTCTCTCTAATGGCAACAACACCGTAATTCCTTGTCCTGCTCCAGGCTCTAAGTTCATCCTCCTTACCCATAATACTTCTGGTGTTGAAACAAACACATTTCAGCCCATCAGCCCCACTGTGTTTATTCGTCTGCCCCCTGCTCTCCTTCCCTTCAGACTCACTTGTCAAACCAACTTTTCTTGCCCCCAACCCTGCCTCCTGTTGTCCTGCTGCTGGGGTTGCCCTCCCCTGCCTCTTGAGTTTAAATCCTCCCGAGTAGCACCAGCAAACCTCCCAGCGAGGATATTGGTTCCCCTCCAGTTCAGATGCAAACTGCCTTGTTTGTTTGTACCAGTCCCACCTGCCCTGGGAGAGAGCCCAATGATCCAACAGCATCAGGTTGGCATGGCCACGATGGGCCAAAGAGCCTGTTTCTCTGCTGCTTGACCGTGTAATCCATTGGAGATGGCTGGAAGACTCAGCTATCCCTGCTGCTCCTCATGTCCCACAGTAATGTCTTTTATCTCCAAAAACACACTCCTGTGTTTCACTGTCAAACACAGTAAAATTTATTTTAAAAATGTTTGACTGAAATGAAAACTTTGCTACTTGGGGTCTCTGTTAAAATACCAGCTCTTTCTGACTGACGTACCCTGGGACATCCTGCCATAATTAACTCATCCCAAGGACTCCAGCTGACATAGAGATGTACTCACAGATTACTTATGGATGACAACACCTTTCCTGGGACCCAGTTAGCTCATCCAGTTTGTTGGATACATGTGCCCTCCGGCATCTCATCCAATTAAAGTTCTACACCAGCCACACCAGTGATTGTCAGTGGACCAATCAATTGTCGAGACTGTTATGGCTTTGGTCAGACCAGGCATCACCTCATCTTTACACCTTCCTTTTCCAGTGGAACTCAGGAACAAGAACTTGGGCTGTCTCCTCCCACCCCCCCCCCCCCCCACCTAGATTTTGAACACTGAGACTATTTCAAGTGCAGACCCCAAACACCTCATTGCTGCGCTGTCTCAGATGAGTTAGCCCAGCCCAGCCTGTGGTGGAACACCGTTAACTTGGGTCCTCCATGTGAAGTTGTCATGTGCTCAACCAAATTCTTTGTCGTCAGCTCAGCTCCTATTGAGTTATTTTGCATTTTCTCCATTGAAGCGCAAACGAAGGAAAAAATAAAACAGTTTTTTATCAATGTTTTCATTCTAAACCCAGCCAGACCATGTAAGGTGGTTGGGACTGGATAATTTTGCTGATCCTCTTGACTCACTGTCTCCCCCTGCAGCCCTGGCTGACTGCAGTCTCCAGCCAATGTTATTGAAATGTGACATTCCACGTCAATGGCAAAGTTGTTCATCTGTGTTCAGGACACTATAGAAACAAAATTAAAGTGACCTTCTTTAATTGGTTTAAAATACTTAAGGCATTTGACGGCGTGGAAAATTTCTCTACAAACACACTGTGCTCGTCCACACAGCCCTTTCGAAATACGTTCTCTAAACACTGCATTCTCACGTAGGAGCTGGCACACTCACTTAACAGGATGGCATTTACAACCTGGTGCCCTTTCCAGGTCCTTCAGCCATGAATTGGGGATAGCATCGTTTTGAAATTCTTTGATACCAACACCTTGACAGCTCTTCATTGTCCATTTATTGCACACTCACAAGGTCCAGTGGAAGCAGCTCCTCCATAGCCATTCCACACATATCTTCGTGGCTTATTTTTTTCATATTCCCTACGGCACAAGAGGGGGCCATTTGGCCCATTTTGAGTCTGTCCCGACTCAGAGCACTTGTTTCCGAGTGACAACCCACTCTTTCCCTGCTTCTCCTGTCAGCCAGTTACATCGGAGATCGTTTGCAATACCCAGCTGACCTAACAACCCTCACGTCTTAGGGATGTGGGAGGAAGCTGCAGCACTCCAAGGAAACCCATGTGGTCACAGGGAGAATGTGCAAACCCCACACAGACAGCTCCCAGGGTCAGGACTTAAGCTGAGTCTCTGGAGGTGCAAGTGACCCCAGGCTGCCTGCATTGCCATTGCCATAGTGTCATGGAGTCTTACAGCATGGAATCAGGCCCTTTGGCCCGACTTGTCCATACTGACCGTGATATATGCTAAGCCATTTGCCTGCATTAGACCAATATCCCTCTCTGCCTTTGCTTTCCAAGTACCTGTTCAAACACCTTTCAAGCATTGTAACTGTATCTGCCTCCATCCTTTCCTCTGGCAGCTCATTCCAGATATCATACCCATTGCCCTGTTCTCTCTCTCGTTCTGTCTCTCATTCTCTCTCTCTTGTTCTCTCTCTCACACTCTCTCTCTCTCTCTCTCTACAGATGCTGCCTGATCTGCTGAGTGTTTCCAGCATTTTTATTGCTGACCAATAGTTATTGAATTAGTTACCCTGGGCTGGAAACCACCAGCTCTCTGAAATGTCAATTAGGGTAAATCTAACCAGAAAATGCTGGAAATACTCAGCAGGTCAGGCCCCTTCTGTGCAATAAGATCGAAGATCCTTGGGGAAGGAAACAAGGGAAACTCCTTGAGCTGCAGGGTGGGGAGAGGGGTTGTCTCTGATAAGGTAAGACCGGGGTGACCATGGGATAAGCTGTAAGCAGGGTTATCTGGTCAGTGAGTGAATGGGAGCAGTTAGAGAACAAGAACATGGACCAAGGAATGTGGGAGTTGTGAGATGCTGGGCAGCAGGACATGTTGAAGAGGATGTTCTTCACCTCAGAGAGAAACAAAAGGAAAAAAGGGGGGGTGAGGCAGAACAAGCTGAGCCAATGTCACAGATGGATGACTGATACAGAGAGAAATCACATTGCCTGAAGTTGTACAATTCAATATTGAGTCCAGAAGGCTGCAACATGCCCAGACAGACGATGAGGTTCTGTTCCTCAAGCTTGTGCTGGGCCCCACTGTAACAGGAGGTCAGAGGCCGACAGGTCAGAGTGGGAGTGGGATGGAGAGTTAAAGTGGGGGGTAACAGAAAGCTCAGGGACGCCACCGAGCAATCAGCCAATCTACATTTGGCTTCTCCAGTGTAGAGGAGACACTGTGGACACCAAATGCAGTTCACTAGACTGGAAGAAATGCAAGTGAATCACTGCTTCACCTGGGAAGTCTGCTTGTGTCCCTGGATGGTGGGAATGGAAGCAGTCAGGATGCAAGGCCAGGTGTTACGTTGCCTCCAGTTGCACGGGAAGGGGCGTGGTTGGTGGGAACGGAAGTGGACCAGGGACTCATGGAGGGAACGGTCGCTGAGAGATGTGGAAAGAGGAGGAGAGGGGAAGATGTGTCTGGTAGTGGAATCTCTTTGAAGATGGTGGAAATGACCTGTTGAACGTGAGGGCTGGTGGGGTGGGAGGTGAGGACCAGGACACTCTGTCTTTGTTCTGTCCCGGGTGAGAGGGGGTGAGAACAGAGGTGTGGGAAGGGGATGAGGTGCGGTCAAGGGCTTTGTTAATGATGGTAGAGGGGAAGTCACGGTTCAGGAAGAAGGAAAACATCTCAGAGGCACCTGTACGGAAAGTTTCATCATCGGAGCAAATACGACAGAGACAGAGGAACTGGGAGAATGGAACAGAGTCCTTACAGGAGGGAGGGTGGGACACGGAGGAGTCGAGGTAGGTGTCAGCCTGTAATGGATGTTAGCAGTTAGTCCATCTCCCGAGATGGAGACAGAGCCAGAAACGGAAGGGACGGGTCAGCGACGGACCATGTGAAGGGGAGGGCAGAGTGGGAATTGGCAGCAAAAGGAACGAAGGAGTTGAGTTGTGTCCGGGTACAGGAGGCACAAACCAGCTCCACCTTCCTTCCTTTGTCAATCCTTCTATCACAGGAATCAACCTGGTGAACAGTGAACGAGCTGTCACCGATGGTGTGAGAGTATGTGCTTCTGTCACCTCTTCAGGCAGAACATTCCGGACTCCAGAATCAGAATAAGGTTTATTATCACTGACTAAAATGTCATGTAAGGTAATGATGCAGCTCTACAAAACTCTGGTTAGACCACACTTAGAGTATTGTGTCCAATTCTGGTCGCCTCATTATAGGAAGGATGTGGAGGTGTTGGAAAGGGTGCAGAGGAGATTTACCAGGATGCTGCCTGGTTTAGAGAGTATGGATTATGAGGAGAGACTAAGGGAGCTAGAGCTTTACTCTTTGGAGAGGAGGAGGATGAGAGGAGACATGATAGAGGTGTACAAAATATTAGGAGGAATAGATAGAGTGGACAGCCAGCGCCTCTTTCCCAGGGCACCAATGCTCAATACAAGAGGGCATAGCTTTAAAGTAATGGGTGGGAAGTTCAAGGGAGATATCAGAGGGAGGTTTTTGTTCAGTGTGGTTGGTTCATGGAATGTGCTCCCTGGGGTGGTGGTGGAGGCAGGTACATTGGTCAAATTCAAGAGATTGCTAGATAAACATATGGAGGAATTTAGAATAGAGGGATATGTGGGAGGAAGGAGTTAGATAGTCTTAGGCGAGGTTTAAAGGTTGGCACAACATTGAGGGCCAAAGGGCCTGTACTGTGCTGTTCTGATCCATGATTCTATAATTCTATGATTCTAAATGTGTTGTTTTGCAGCAGCAGTACAGTGCAAGACATAAAAATTACTATAAATTACAAAATAAGTAATTAGTGTAAAGAAAAGGAATAACGAGGGAGTGTTCATGGGTTCAAAGACTGTTCAGAAATCTGATGGTGGAGGGGAAGATGCTGTTCCTGAATCGTTGAGTGTGGGTCTTCAGGCTCCTGTACCTCCTCCCCGATGGTAGTAACGTGAAGGGGGCATGTCCCAGGTTGTGAGGGTCCTTAGTGATGGATGCCGTCTTCTTGAGGCACCTCCTCTTAAAGATGTCCTTGATGGTGGGGAGCTGGCTGAGTCTACAATCCTCTGCAGCCTCTTGCGATTCTGCACATTGGAGCCTCCATACCAGGGGTCATGCAACCAGTCAGAATGCTCTCCACTGTACATCTGTTGAAATTTGTAAGAACCTTTGGTGATGTACCAAATCTCCTCAAACTCCTAATGAAATAGAGCCACTGGCAGGCCTTCTTCGTGATTGCATCAATGTGTTGGGCCCAGGATAGATCCTCTGAGATGTTGATGTCCAGGAACTTGAAGCTGCTCACCCTTTCCACCGCTGACCCCTCATATGAGGACTGCTGTGTGTTCTCCCGACTTTCCCTTCCTGAAGTCCACAATCAGTTCCTTGGTCTTGCTGATGTTGAGTGCGAGGTTGTTGTTGCAACACCACTCAACCAGCCGATCTATCTCACTCCTGTACATCTCCTCGTTGCCAACTGAGATTCTGCAACAACAGTGCAGTGGTGTCATCGGTGAATTTATAAATGGCATTTGAGCTGTGCTTAGCCTCACAGCCATGAGTGTAGAGAGAGTAGAGCAGTGGGCTAAGCACGCATCCTTGAGGTGTGCCTGTGTTGATTGTCAGCGAGGAGGAGATGTTACTACCAATCCGCACTGACTGTGGTCTCCCGATAAGGAAGTCGAGGATCCAGTTGCAGAGGGAGGTACAGAGGCCCAGGTTTTGAAGCTTGTTGATTAGTACTGAGGTGTTGAACGCTGAGCTGTAATCGATAAACAGCAGCCTGACGTATGTTTGCAGTTGTCTAGGTTCTCCAAAGCTGAGTGCAGAGCCAGTGAGATTGCATCTGCTGTAGACTTGTTGTGGCCGTAGGCAAACCGCAGCAGGTCCAGGTCCTTACTAAGGCAGGAGTTAATACTTGCCATGACTGACCTCTCGAAGCACTTCATCACAGTAGATGTGAGTGCTACCGGGAGACAGTCGTCGAGGCAGCTCATCCTGCCCTTGGGCACCGGAATGATTGCTGCCCTTTTGAAGCAGGTGGCAACCTCCAGCTGCAGCAGTGAGAGGTTGAAGATGTCCTTGAACACTGCAGGCAGTTGGTCGGCACAGATTTCCAGTACCCGGCCAGGTACACTGTCAGGGCCTGATGCCTTGTGAGGGTTCACCCTCTTGAAGGATGTTCTGACGTCGGCCTCTGAGACAGACGCTGTGGGGATTCGCACAGGTGTGGTGTTATTTTCCCTTTCAGATCTGCATAAAAGGCATTAAGCTCATCAGGGGGTGCAGCATCGCTGCCATTTATGCTGTAAGATTTCACCTTGTAGGAAGTAATTGGATGCAAACCCTGCCACAGCTGTCATGCATCTGATTGTGTCTCCAATTCCACACGGAATTGCTTTTTCACTCTTGCGATGGCCTTCCGTAAGTCGTACCTGGGCTTCCTGTAGGCTTCTGGATCACTGGTTTTGAACGCCACAGATCGAGCCCTCAGCAGACTGTGAGTCTCCTGGTTCATCCAGGGCTTCTGGTTTGGGAAGACTCAGTATGTTCCCGACGGCACACACTCATCCACACAGGTCTTGACGAAGTCGGTGACGACCGTGGCATATTCATTCGGATTTGAGGATGAATCCCTGAATATGGTCCAGTCCACCAATTCAAATTAATCCTGTAACCGCTCCTCCGCCTCCCTTGACCAGACCTTCACAGTCCTCACCACTGATGCTGCCATCCTCAGTCTCTGCCTGTATGTCAGGAGTAGAAGCACAGCCAGGTGATCGGACTTGCCACATGCGGGCGTGGGATGGCACAGCAAGTGTTCCTGACAGTGGTGTTGCAGTGGCAGCCAGTGCTCCAGCTGTTGCCAAGCCAAAGTTGCAGTGTTGGCTCCTCTGGTTCCACAGGTAACATGTTGGTGGTAGTTGGTCAGAGACTTCACGCTAGACTGGTTGAAGTCCCCCGTGATGATCAGGAAGGCATCAGGGTGTGCCGTCTTGTGGCTGCTGGTCACGGTGCTCAGTATTACCCCAGCACCAGCCTGACATCTGCCAGGGGTGGAATGGTCACCACTACCAGGAGATGGCAGAGGACTCCCTTGGCAGGTAGAACGGACAGCACTTGACCACCAGATGCTCCAGGTCGGGGGAGCAGGACAGAGACAGAACTGCCACGTCTGTGCACCATGAAGAGTTAATCACGAATCCAATGCCACCGCCTCTGCCTTTACCTGACACCGCCGTCCGGTCCATGCCGTGGGTGGTGAAGCCCTCAGGCTGGAGCGCTGTGCCCGAGGTGCTGGGGGTGAGCCATGTCTCCATGAAGCAGAGTACACAACAGCCCCTGATGTCCCCCTGGTACTACAGTCTTGCTCTGAGGTCTTCGGTTTTATTTTCCAGAGACTGTACATTAGCCAGGAGGATAGTAGAGAGGGGGGACCTTAGGACACTGTGTTTCAGTTTTACCTGCAGCCCTTTCCTGGGACAATGGAGCTGTTGCCTGAGCTTCCAGCTCCCGGGGTGGTCTGGCTGGTTCGGCCTAACTCTCACCCTAAACACACCCATCTTGTCTCAGACACCCCCACCATGTGGCAAGGAATTTTGCTTTTGATCTGCTCCATCCCATTCATAATATTACATCCCTCTGCCCCAGCGAGAGCAAACCCAACCTCTCCAGTCTCATTACAACTGGGATGATCCAGTCCAGACCATGTCCTGCTGACTGTCCTCTGCACCCTCTCCAGCACAGCGTGGCAGCCAGTGCTCCAGCTGTGGCCAAGCCAATGTTTTATAAAGTTGGAACATGATGCTCGAGCTGTTTCATCCATTCCGTGATGTTTGATGCCATGGCAGGTGAGGGCAAGGAATCCATTTGCCTCCTTCGCCACCTTATCCACCGGTGCTGCCAATCTCAGGGATCTATGGACTTGGACCTCAGGGTCTCTCCGTTCATCTGCACACCCTGGGGCCTTACTACTGTCTACGTACTCCTGTTTACCCTCCTGAAATGCATCACTTTGAACCTGTCAGGATTAAATTCCATCTGTCATTGCTCTGCCCAATTTTCCAGCTGATCTATATCATGCTGTACCATTGGACAACCTTCAAGTTCAAGTTCATTGTTGTGGGCATACATACCAGGGTGGAAACGTCCCTATAAGCTTTCATCAAATCTGAAAATTGAGAGATTGAATAGTCTCAGCCTGTTCACTCCTGTGCAATATGTGGCACCTTATCAAATGTCTTCTGGAAATCCAAATAACCATATCTACTGGGATTTATCCACCCTATTTAAAATAAGATTAAGATACCTTTATTAATCATTTGTACATCAAAACACACAGTGAAATGCATCTTTTGGGTAGAGTGTTCTGGGGGCAGCCCACAAGTGTCGCCACGCTTCCAGCGCCAACATAGCATGCCCACAACTTCCTAACCCGTACGTCTTTGGAATGTGGGAGGAAACCGGAGCACCCGGAGGAAACCCACGCAGACACGGGGAGAACGTACAAACCCCTTACAGACAGCGGCCAGTATTGAACCCGGGTCACTGGCGCTGTAATAGCGTTATGCTAACCGCTACACCCTCAGAGAATTCCAGTCAATGTGCCAGCCAATTTCCTGTTTCTGGTTTCTAAAACACCCAATCTTTTGGTCTACTGCTGATGTTTACAGCATTGCATGCCTTCATCAAGAACTTGTCTCATACTAAACATCCCCAAAGCAACGGTCCTCATCCAGCCTTTCCCCACTGTAAATCGCTGCCTCAGACAATGAAGGCGCTTCGGAAGGTCCTGGAAAATGTGGACCATTTCCTTTAATGTGGGAGCCACCTTACAATGAAGGCAGATGTGGATGGTGATATTGACTATGGGCTTCAGTGTAGCCGCATAGCCATTAACGCTGTGAGGAAAGAAGTATCGAAAGGTCAGGATCTTTCGCACGGTGCAAGGCAGTATGGTAGTGTAGCGGTTAGCGCGACGCTATTACAGCGCCAGTGATCGGGGTTCGATTCCCGTCACTGTCTGTAAGGAGTTTGTACCTTCTCCCGTGTCTGCGTGGGTTTCCTCCGGGTGCTCCAGTTTCCTCCCACATTGCAAAGAAGTACGGGTACGTTAATTTGGGTTTAAAATGGGCGGTGTGGACTCGTTGGGCCGGAAGGGCCTGTTACCATGCTGTAAATAAAATTTTTTTAAAAATTTAAAATTTGATAGAAATCTCATAGTGCACAGGGCCTCCTGTGAGATTCTGAGATATGGACTGCGTATAGCAGGCACCCCACAGCACAGTCTTTGCAAAATCCTCCCAAACAAAGGACAATCTAAGGAGCATCCTTTCCCAGCTCAACAGTCCAGCATCAACTGCAGTAACCTCAGCTATGACGGCCTGTTTAAAACAGACCTTTCATTCTAAAACTCCGCTGTAAAATCCAAAGCCTCTTCGTAAAAACCCAACTAATCCATGGACCATGACCACTCCTGTTGGTGAGGGAATTTTCGGACTGGCCATGTGAACCTTGTCCCTTCTCCAGGTGTGAGCCACAGGAAGTGGGCACCTGATAAACTGCTGACCTGTGGCAACAGAAGGTTGTTTACACAGCCCTTATCAGTCGCACAGAACCAGAGGGCATCCTGATCCTGCTGAAGGAGAGGAGGCAGCTGCATTCAGGCACGGATTGCTCCATTATCTGAGGAGCTGTGGAGGGAGCCACACACTGTGCAATTATGTGCACATCATACACATTCTTCATTCTCTGGGGCCCTGGAGATGTGCTCCCGCCGGAAACACTGAGACTTAATTTGTTAACTTAATTTCACCTTTTTACACTTGAATGATTTCACATTTTTTTTAATATACCACACTAGTTTGAATAAATCCAAGAGCAGGACAGAAAACAGCAATAAAATGGCTCATTATATTGGGGTCATTTAACAGCAAAATAAACCTCTTGATACTTTATTCTCCACATGAGGTTATTTTGTGCTCAATTACAAAGGAATACCAAGGTTGTCTGAGTGGATCGACGCCTGTCGAATTCACGTCACACTCCCCCACCTACCATTTTAACGCATGAATTCATCGGTTTACTGCCAATGTGACATCACCTTCATCACAACAGGATGGTATAACTTGAGTGCAAGACCGTACTGTGAGCGTTCATCTCTGGGCTTGTAATGGATGTCCAGTTATACAACAACACAACTAATTGGATCTGGTACACGGCCCTGCATCATTTCTCTGATTGCAGTTCCCAGTTGGCCAGCTGTGGTTGGACCCAAAAGCTGCAGACACTGGAAGTCCTCTGACCTCCAGTATTGGCCCGTTTGTCTTTGGAAGCTGGGATCTGACTTGTTTCCCCTTGTTCTGTGATGTGAGAGCTGGAACACTGCAGGTTGTAAACTCCACCTTGATATGAGGGGTTTGTGTCCTTGCCATTTCTCTGTCATCTGTGTATCAGATTACTTTGCCCTTTCACCAACTTGCATCTCTTCAAAATTCTGTTCAACCAGTGACCTTACTTCATGATGTTGTACAGGTTCATCTCAATTGCTAACAGCACCAGAGGTAGTTAACAACAGGTGAACACTGTACCATCGCAGCACAGTTTTGTGGGCCCATTATCTATGAGAGCACAGATGACACTTTGTTATCCAATGCATCTGTCAGCGTGATTACCTTCCTTGAAAAGCTGGAGGAAAACCTGAATTTTGAATGATCATTGCACTGTGATAGATCGTACACGGACACAGAAGGCTCTCCATACTGTCACACATTGTGCATACTCAGGGAGAACAGTCTTTTGTTCAGGGCATTGACTGCAGGAGCTCCTAAAGCAATATGGACAAAGTGCACCCTTATCTATCACTGAGGCGAAGTGAGAGTAACTGTCCTTGACATCGAGGCAGCATTTGATTGGGTGTGACATTAAGGAGCCCTGGCTAAACTGAGGTCAGTGAGAATCAGGGGGAAACCCTCCACTGATTGGAATCATCATACGAAGGAAGATGGATGTGGTGGAGGCCAGTTATCTCAGCCACAGAACATCTCTGCAGGAGTTCCTCAGGGGAGTGTCCTAGGTCCAACCATCTTCAGCTGCTTCGTCAAAGATCTTCAATCAGTCAGAAGGTCAGAAGCAGGGATGTTTGCTGATGATTGCACATTCAGGACTCCTCTGATAATAAAGCAGTCCACATCCAAATGCAGCAAGACCTGGACAATATCCAGGCCTGGGCTGATAAGTGGCAAGTAACATTCACACCACACAAGTGCCAGGCAATGATGATATCCAATAACAGATGTTCCAGTTATTGCCTCCTGACATTCAATGGCATCACCATCACTGAATCCTCCACTATCAATATCCTGGGGGTTGCTACTGACCAGAAACTGAACTGGAGTAGCCATTTCCATAATGTGGCTACAAGAGCATGCCAGAGGCTAGGAATCCTGCAGGGAGTAACTCGCGTCCTAACTCCCCAAAGCCTCTTCACCATCTACAAGGCTCAGGTCAGGAGTGTAAGGTCTTGCCTGGGTGAGTGTAACTTTAACAACACTCAAAAAGCTCCACACCATCCAGGACATAGCAGCCTGCTTGAAAAGCGGCCCATCCACAAGCACTCACTCACTCCACCACCACAGCAGCAGCAGTGTGGACCACCTACAGGACGCACTGCAGCGACTCACCGAGACTCCTCAGACAGCACCTTCCAAACCCACCACCTCTCCCAGCGAGAAGGACAAGGGCAGCAAGAGCACGAGGAGCACTGCCCCCTGGGAGTTGCCCTCCGAGCCCCACACCTTCCCAACTTGGAAATATATTGTCGTTCCCTCTCCATCGCTGGGCCAAAGTACTGGAGCTCTCTCCCTGATAGCATTGTGGACACACCCCAAGGACTGCAGTGGTTCAAGAAGTCAGCTCACCACCAGCTTCTCAGGGCAAGTAGGGATAGGCAAGTAAATGCTGACTCAGCCTGAGAAACTCACGTCTGTTGAGTGAATAAAAAATCATTTTCATCAAGATCCTCATGGCCCCTTGCAGAGATATTTGTTTCATCTTTAACCACAGGAGAAGTGCCAGAAGACTGGAGGGTGGCTAATGTTGTGCCATTATTTAAGAAGGACAACAACGACAAGCCAGGAAACTACAGGCCAGTGGGTCTGACATCAGTGGGGGGTAATTTACTGCAGGGGACTCTGAGAAACAGGATCTACCAACATTTGGGTTGGCAAGATCTAAACAGGGATAGTTAGCACTGCTTTGTGTGTGGGAAATCGTGTCTGAGAAATCTCTTTGAGTTTTTCAAAGAGGTAGCCAAGAGGATAGATGAGGGTAGCGCAGTGGACATTGTTTGTATGGACTTTAGCAAGGCCTTTAACAAGGTCCTGCACGGCAGGCTAGTCTGGAAGGTTAGATCACATGGGATCCAGAGGGAGGTAGCTGGATGGATTCATAATTGACTCAATGGTAGGAAGCAGGGAGTGATGGTGGAAGATTGTTTCTCGGACTGGAGGCCTGTGTCATGTGGTGTGTCACAGAGGTCAGTGCTGGAACGTTTGTTGTTCGTTATTTAAATAAAAGATTTGGATAAGAATGCACAAAGCATGGTTCGTGAGTTTGCAGATGATACTAAAGTAGGTGGTGTTTTAGACAGTGAAGGGGTTATCAACAATTACAGGAGGATCTTGATCAGCTGGGTAAGTGGGCCGAGGATTGGCAAATGGCTTTCAACTCAGATGTGCAAAGTGTTGCGTTTTCGGAAGTCAAACTAGGGCAGGACTTATACAGTGAATGTTTGGGCCCTGGGGAGTGTTGTAGAACAGAGGGACCGAGGAGTCCAAATACATAGTTCACTAAAAGTGGCGTCACTGATAGACAAGGTGGTGAAGAAGGCTTTTGGCACACTGGCCTTCATTGGTCAGGGCAGAGAAAGGATGTTGCCGGGACTTGAGGACCTTACAGGGAAAGGTTGAATAGGTTAGGACTTTATTCCCTGGAGCGCTGGAGAATGAGGGGAGATCTTGTAGACGTAGACAAAACTATGAGGGGTATAGATAGGGTGAATGCATGCAGGCTTTTTCCCCTCAGGTTGGGTGAGACTAGAGATTAGGGTGAAAGGTGAAATATTTAAGGGGAATCTGAGGGGGAACTCCTTCCCTCAGAGGGTGGTGCGAGTGTGGAACGAGCTGCCAGCGGAAGTGGTGGATGTGGGTTCAATTGTAACATTTAAGAGAAGTTTGGATAGGTGCATGGATGGGGGAGGGGTTTGGAGGGATATGGTCCAGATGCAGGTAGATGGGACTAGGCAGAAGATCAGACTGGCATGGACTAGATGGGCTGAAGGGCCTGTTTCTGTGCTGTATTGCTCTGTGACTCTATGGCATTGAGCATAGAAGTTGGGAGGTTATGTTGCAGTTTTACAAGACATTGGTGAGACAGCACTTGGAGTATTGTGTACAGTTCTGGCCACCCTGTTATAGGAAAGACATCTTTAAACAGGAAAGAGTGCAGAGATTTATGGGGATGCTGCCAGAACTTGAGGGCCTGAGTAATAGGGAGGCGTTGGGCATGCTGGGAATATATTCCTTGGAACGTGGGAGATTGAGGGATGACCTTACAGAGGTGTATAAAATCATGAGAGGCACAGATAGGGCCTTTTTCTAGAGGGCATCGGTTTCAGGTGAGAGGTAAAAAATTTAAAAGGGACCTGAGGGGCAACTTCTTCATGCAGAGGGTGGTGTGTGTATGGAATGAACTGCCAGAGGAAGTGGTTGAGGCAGGCACAATACCAACACTTAAAAGACCTTTGGATAAGTACATGGATAGGAGGGGTTTAGAGTGATGTGGGCCAAACACGGGTAAATGGGACGAGCTTGGTCGGCACCATAGTTGGCATGGACTAGTTGAGCCAAAGGGCCTGTTTCCATGCTGTATGACTCTGTGACCTGAGGTGTCAATCTATTTTCTAAAGAAAACCACCCCAAACTTTTGGACTGGAGTGGCGCAGGTGTGGGGGGCAGCAAGTGATCTGATCATCGAGCCAGAACAGGAAACATCAGGGGTTGGAGGCCCCGAAGAGCTTTTCACAGTGAAGATGTGCAGTGTCAGGTCCTCCTGTGCCAGTAGCACCTCCTGGTAGGAGGCATCAACAACTCCCAATGCTTGGGGTAGACGAGCATTCAGGTCAAGGCAGTTCTGGGGGAACCAGAATGTTGTTGGAAGGAGACAGAGGATCAGGACCCGGAACTAACTTGAGGATGGTGCACGGGGAGAAGAGGCGTGTTTTTTGGGGAGGTCTGCTTAGTCAGGGTGGGAGAGAGCCCCGAGGATACGAAGAAATAATGTGGGTGGCAGGCCCCACAGTTTGATGCTGTGGGGTGAAGGCCATGTTGTCCCGAGAGGGCCCAACTACAAGGGTCTTAGGACCAGACAGCCCCAGTTCTCCTGCAGGGTTGCCAAAGGACACCCACATAAGGAGTGGCATCGTGGTTGTACTTTGTGGAGGGGGGGTGTCTGATGGGATTACACTACAGACCAAGGTTGTCATTGTGAGTTTATTGCCATCAAAGGTGTTAGGTTTCAAATGGTGCTGGAAATGCCCAACATTTAGATAAGGCTCTTATGATCAAGTCAAAAATCTGTCTAAATGAATCGGGTACCATAACTTCTCTGCTGTGTGTGGAAGAGCCTTTTTACAGGTTTTCTGCAGCCTGAACTTCCAATCTGCAGCAGTTTTTCACAATATTCATTAATGGTGCTCACCTTTACTGTCAGAATTGGCAATAAAACTGGCAGATCTGAGGAAATACATTTCTCATGCAGGGATTTATTGTGACTGGATGTGCACAAGTGTGGAAGGGAAATGGAAGGAAACTCGATACAGAACCTCAGAAGGTTCTTAAATATATGATTGAAATGAAAATTGTAAACCATGAGGGAAACGCAGGGGTCACAGAGCAAGTTGGGAAGTTCTTTAAAAGAGTCAGCAGAGATGCAACAGACTGACTGCACCACACCGGTGCTGTATGATTCGATGGAGCGGCAAAGTGGGATTCCCTTGAGAACGTACGTTCAGAGGCAGAGGAGGGGTAGAACAGAGGAAGGGCAGCCATATCGGGCAGTGATGCCCACCATTACTGGTTCACTTCAAGTGGTGGGAAATGTTGTTTTGGATCTTTGGAATCACCAGGGGCACCTGTAGCCGAAATTTATCTCATGCATTGGGGTTCACTATCTCTGCCTTCACTCAGGTAAAATAAGATAAGATTTCTTTATTAGTCACATGTACATCGAAACACACAGTGAAATGCATCTTTTTGCGTAGTTCTGGGGGCAGGCGGCAAGTGTCGCCACGCTTCCAGTGCCAACATAGCATGCCCACCACTTCCTAACCCGTACGTCTTTTGGAATGTGGGAGGAAACCGGAGCACCCGGAGGAAACCCACGTAGACACGGGGAGAACGTACAAAATCTTTCCAGACAGCGGCCGGAATTGAACCTGGGTCGCTGGCGCTGTAAAGCGTTACGCTAACCGCTACGCTACGGTGATGCAGAAATTCTGCTGGGGTTCGAGGGGTAAGTGCAGGGACACGGGTGTTTCCCTGACTTGGGGCTTGAGGGGTAGGTGCAGGGATAAGGATTCTTCCCCCACTTGGGGCTCAGCCGTTCAGAACTGAGATTATAAGAAATGCCTTCACTCAGAGGGTGGCAAACCTTTGGAACACCTTGGCCAGGAGGTCTGTGGAGGCCTGCACACATTGCAGATTCAAAGTAGATCAACAGACTTCTTTGAAGTGAAAGGTCAAAAGAGGGTAACAGGGCTGAAGGGGGTGTCCGAGAGGAAGAGGAGTGTTGGAGGTGGGGGAAGGGGGTCACTATGGGGATGGGATGAAGGGATACAGTGAAGGGTCTTGACCCAAAATGTCAACAAACCACTTTCCTCCACAGGTGCTGCCTGACCCACTGAGTTCCTCCAGCTGTTTGCTTTTTGCTCTGGATTCTAGCATCTGTGTCTCTTGTATCTCAACAGAACATAGAACATAGAACAGTACAGCACAGGAACAGGCCCTTCGGCCAATGATGTTCTGCTGATCTAATTAAACTAGTAATTGAATGTCTTACCAAATTAATTTCTTTTACCTTCACAATCTCCATCTCCGTCCATTCTCTGCACATCCACCTGCCTATCTAACGGCCTCATAAACCCCTCTATCATATCTGCCTCCACCACCACCTCTGGCAGCACATTCCAGGCACCCACCACCCTCTGTGTAAAAAAAAACTTGCCCTGCACATCTCCTTTGAACTTACCCCCTCTCACATTAAATGCATGCCCTCTGGTATCAGACATTTCGACCCTGGAAAAAAAGATCCCAGCTGTCTACTCTATCTGTGCCTCTCATAATCTTATAAAGTTCCATCAGGTCTCCCCTCAGCCTCCGCCACTCCAGAGATAACAACCCAAGTTTGTCCAACCTCTCCTTATAGCACATGCCCTCTAATCCAGGCAGCATCCTGGTGAACCTCTTCTGCACCCTCTCCAAAGCCTCCACATCCTTCCTGTAATGGGACGACCAGAATTGAATGCAATACTCTAGATGTGGCCTAACCAGAGTTTGATAAAACTGCAACTAGTAAAGGCAATAAAGGCAAGCATGCTGTATGCCTTCTGTACCACCCTATCAACCTGTACAGCCACTTTCAGGACCCCAAGATCCCTCAGCACGCCAACACTATTAAGGATCTTCCATTAACTGTCTACAGTCGCTTACATTTGATGTCCCAAAGTGCAACATCTCACACTTGGCCGGATTAAACTCCATCTGCCATTTCTCCACCCATATCTGCAATGGATCTATATCCTGCTGTATCCTTTGGCAATCTTCTACACTGTCCACAATGCCACCAATCTTTGTGTCATCTGCAAACTTCCTATCCTACCCATCCACATTTTTATCCAAGTCATTTATATATATCACAAACAGCAGAGGTCCCAGTACGGATCCCTGCAGAGCACCACTAGTCACAGACCTCCAGCCAGAATAAGTCCCATCGACCACTACCCTCTGTCTTCTAATATGATGTCAATTTAAGCTAATCCCACCTGCCTGTAAATGGTCCATATCCCTCAGTTCCCTGCATGTGCCTGTCTAAATGCCTCTTAAACATTGTTATTGTTCCTGCTTCTTCCAACTCCCCAAGCAGCACGTTCCAGGCACCCACCACTCTCTGTGTAAAACACTTACCTTGTAAACCTCCTCTCAGTTTCCCCCCTCTCAATATAAACTGATGCCCTTTAGTATTTGACAATTCCACCCTGGGAAAAAAACTTTAACTGTCTGCCCAATCCCTGCCTCTCATAATTTTACAAACTTCTATCAGGTTGTCCCTCAGCTTCCGACACTCTGGAGAAAAATATCCAACTTTGTGTTATCTGTCCTTATCACTGCTACACTTCAATCCAGGCAACATCCTGATGAACCTCTTCAGCACCCTTTCCAAAGCCTCCGCATCCTTCCTACAGCGAGGCAACAAGAACTACACGCCATACTCCAAGTGCAGCCCAACCAAAGTTTTATACAGCTGCAACATGATTTTCTGACATTTATACTCAGTGGTCTGACTGATGAAGGCTGTATGACTTCTTTACCACCCTATCCACTTCTGTGGCTACTTTCAGGGAGCTCTAGACTTGCAGCCCAAGATCCCTCTGAACATCAATGTTTCTGATGGTCCTGCCATTTACTGTAAACTTTCCTCTTACATTTGATCTCCCAAAGTGCAACACCTCACACTTGTCCAGATTAAACTCTACCTGCCATTTCTCCGCCCACATTTCCAACTGGTCTGTATCCTGCTGAATCCTTTGACAACCTTCCTCATTATCTACAACTCTGCCAATTTTTGTGTCACCTACAAACTTACCAATCAGCCAATCTACATTTTCGGACAAGTCATTTATATATATCACATACAACCAAGATACCGGCACTGATCTCTGTGGAACACCACTGGTCACGGACCTCCAGTCAGAATAACACCCCTCCACCACTACCCTCTGCCTTCTGTGGCCAAGTTTGTTTTGGATCCAATCTACCAAGTCACCGTGGATCCCATGCACCTTAATCTTCTGGATCAGCCCATCACAGGGGTCTATGTCAAATGTTTCACTAAACGCCATGTGGACAATATCCACTGCCCTAACCTCATCAATCATCTCTGTCACCTCCTCAAAAAACTCAATCAAGTTTGTAAGACATGACCTCCCACACACAAAGCCACGCTGACCATCCCTAGTAAGTCTATGCTTTTCCAGATGTGAGTAATCCTTATTCCTAAAAATGTTCTCCAATAATTTCCCCACCTCTGATGTAAGGCTCACCAGCCGATAATTTCCTGGTTTGTCCCTATTACCCTTCTGAAACAAAGGAACAACATTGGCTGTTCTCCAGTCTTCCTGGACCTTGCTTGTGGCTAAAGAGGACACAGAGATCTCTGTCAAGGCCCCAGTGATCTCCTCCCCTGCCTCTCTCAATAACCTGGGATAAATCCCATCAGTCCCCAGGGACGTATCCATCTTAATGGAAACATAGAAACAGAAAAACTACAGCACAATTCAGGCCCTTTGGCCCACAAAGCTGTGCCAAACATATCCCTACCCTAGAAATTACTAGGCTTACCCATAGCCCTCTATTTTACTCAGCTCCATGTACCTATCTAACAGTCTCTTGAAAGACCCTAATGTATCAGCCTCCACCACCGCTCTTCAATGTTCTTCAAGAGACCCAATGGCTTCTCCTTGATATCAACATGCCCTAGAACACCCCTCCCTGATCTCACTATCCCCCATGTCCTCCTTCTTGGTGAATACTGATGCAAAGTGCTCATTTAGAGTCTTGTCCACTTCCTCTGGCTCCAGCCATAACTTCCCTCTTTGCCTTTGAGTGGTCCTATCCCCTCCTGAGCTACCCTCTTGTTTTTAATATGCCTTGGGATTTTCTTCAATCCCACTTTTGTTCAGGGGGTGTCCTTAAGGAGCAAGATGGGTAATCTTCCATGATCGATTATGATCCCTATGTATTTTTTCAGTAACCCTATGTATGGAAGGTTGCATTGTTCCAACCTTTTGCCACAACCTACCTCCATAACTTTTGTAGCAGTCATTGGAGATTTGCCAGCTAACTGTGACATCTGGACAATCTTTAGACAAATTCAAAAACGTAAGAACATACAGATGTTCAGTCTTACTAAAACACCACCACCTTGCTGCCCCATCTTCACCCATTCAGCGGTTACTTAACTTTAACGTGTGTGACAAAAAAATGTTCTTAGCCATTAAATAGGCTGAGGAAGAGGACAGAAAATAGCTCCCGGAAAGACTGGGACACCAGGGGCCCAGTGCAAATGAGGAGGCAAATTAAATGAGTATTTGTGAAAAAATATTACTAGAGATGCTACTGAGCTCAAATGCTGACGTGCATCCCAGAACGTGCACCTCTACTTCTTCAGGAGGCTAAAGAAATTTGGCATGCCCCCTTTGACACTCACCAACTTTTATCGATGCACCATAGAAAGCATCCTATCTGGATGTATCACGGCTTAGTATGGCAACTGCTCTGCCCGGGACCACAAGAAACTGCAGAGATTTGTGGACACAGCCCAGCGCGTCATGGGCACCAGCCTCCCCTCCTTGGACTCTGTCTATACTTCTCGCTGCCTGGGTGAAGCAGCCAGCATAATCAAAGACCCCACCCACCTGGGTCATTCTCTCTTCTATCCTCTCCCATCAGGTAGAAGATACGGGAGCCTGAGGGCACGTACCACCAGGCTTAAGGACAGCTTCTATCCCACTGTGATAAGACTATTGAACAGTTCCCTCATGTGATGAGGTGGACTCTGACCTCACGATCTACCTTGTTGTGACCTTGCACCTTACTGCACTGCACTTTCTCTGTAGCTGTGACACTTTACTCTGTACTGTTATTGTTTTTACCTGTACTACATCAATGCACTCTGTACTAACTCAACGTAACTGCACTGTGTAATGAATTGACCTGTACGATCGGTGTGCAAGACAAGTTTTTCACTGTACCTCGGTACAAGTGACAATAATAAACCAATATCAATCCCATTTACCGGCTCTGGGCCATTGTGGGAGGTGATCAGGAAGAGGTAACTTTTCACCAGAAGTTGGCACTGCTGGAGGGGTGGTGGAGGCAGAGACTCTCACATGTTTCAGAAGTATCTCGATGAGCACTTGAATTGCTGAGGCAAGGAAGACTACAGCCCGAGTGTTGGTGTAGTGAAAGTAGATACCCGATGGCTAGCACAGGCGTGATGGACCGAATGTCCTGTTTCCATGCTGCCTGGCAATGGCAGAGCAATCTCGGGCTGAACAGTCGACCCCCGCTCTGTTTCCTTAGCTTCTATCTCTTCCAGCTCTGTAAGTTGCTCCACTGAAACATAATGTTGTCAAATCCAATGTTATTTGAAGAAAATTGACCCCAATGACAAGATAGAGTTAATAAATTAAAAGTT
Organism: Pristis pectinata; assembly: GCF_009764475.1. Lineage (NCBI taxonomy): Eukaryota > Metazoa > Chordata > Chondrichthyes > Rhinopristiformes > Pristidae > Pristis > Pristis pectinata. The sequence continues at coordinate 36,716,153 of NC_067426.1, read as the reverse complement.
TGTGGGTACATTTGTCGAATATTTCTATATCATTTTCAGTGTGACGTGTCGGAACAGGGGGAAGAGTGAAGAACTGTCAGCAAGTACAGCAAGAAATATTGAGAGATGGTAAGTGTTGGTATCGTGAAATCAATCTTGCCTTTTTTGTCACATTCACTCTGTCCCAATTCAGTTTGAGTGTGATTAGTAATGTCTTGTCAGGAGAGGTTTCATTTCAATTAGTCCAGGATTGAAGGGCATTTACTGACTGGGCCACATACGTAACATATCACCATCATGTGTCTGTCCCAGACCTGACTCTGACTGATGAGCCACATTTGTCTTTATGTTCAAAGTGTGGGGCACAAAGAGCTTTGGGTTTCCTTGTGAAATTGAGGACATGCTGAGAACCTCACTGGGGTGGTGATATTGGAGAGGGTTCCCAAGTGTTCTATTACCTAGCTGACAGAAGGCCACTTGTCCTGAATCTTATAAACCATGTTGTCAAGTGTATCTGACAAGGCTTGAAATGATTATAACAAATAACACACATTTCTTGATTTGCAAAATATAATAAAAATCCAGTTGTACAGAGAGATCGAGTGGAAGATCCACTATCCTGTAAACACCTGGTCATTTCTAGTCAACTCCTGATTGACTTCTGCTAAACTAAATTAGTCATAAATTGAGACTATATATTTCACAGAAAACCAGGCGTGCCCTAATAAAGATCGCAAACAAATTCCACAAAACCTCTCTGCTTTTCATTAGATTGTTCTTGAAAGGAGGCCAAGTAATTAGAATGTGCAGGAATGTAAGAAGCTGCAGAGAAGAGTGGACTTTGACCAATACATCAGGGGCACATCCCTCCCCACCACCAGTGGTATCTACATGAGGTGCTACCTCTAACAAAGCAACATTGATCAAAGATCCCCACCATCCGGGCCATGCCATCTTCTTGCAGCTACCATCGGGAAGGAGGAACAGAAGCCTGAAGTCCCACACCACCAGGCTCAAGAACAGCTACTTCCCTTCAACCATTTGGTTCCTGAACCAACCGGCACAACCCTAATCACTGCCTCAGTACAGCAACACCATGACCACTTTGCACTACAGAACTACAGAACAGAATTTGTTTTTGTTCTAATTGTGTTCGTTCTTGTAAAAATTGTGTACAATTTATGTTTAAGTGATGTTTTTCTAGTGAATGCTGCTTATCTGATTCTCTGTGCCTGTGATTCTGCTGTAAGTAAGTTTTTCATTGCACCTGTGCACACATGGACTTGGGCATATGATAATAAACTTGACCTTGACTTTGACTTTTGATATTGACAAAAAACATAAGAAAATAGAAACAGTAGTTGATCATTTGACCCCTTGAGTCAGCCTGGCCATTGAATAGATCACAGCTGATCTTCCCCAAGCATCTCCTCTTCTGTGCCCCATAACCTTCAAGTTCCTGATCTTTCAACAATGAATCAACTTCTCTTCTACCGTCAATGATTTAGTTTCCACAACCGACCAGGACGGAGAATTCCAGACATCCATAACCCTCTGCGAGAAGTAGTTCTTACGCACCTCAGTCTTAAATGACCACCCCCACTTTGAGATTCTCCCCTAGTGGAAAGGTCTCGACATCTACCCTGTCGTCTCACCTCAGCATCTTCTATGTTTCAAGAAGTTCCTCCCTCATTCTTCAAAAATCCAAAGAATGTAGATATAATTTTTGTAGCTGCCTCATAACAGCTCAGAGATTAGCCCAGTCTTTTGGACTGCCTCCAATGCCAGCACATCCTTTTGGAAGTAAGGGTTGCAAAGCTGTGCAGGGTACTCCAGGTGTTCCTTACCCAGTACCATACACAATTGCAACAATACTCCCTGGTTTCAAAACTCCAACCCTCTTGCAATAAAGGCCAAGATCTTGTTTGCCACTTAATGCAGCTGCTTGCAAACTTTTGTTATGAATCAAACATGAGAACATCTAGATCCCTACATACTTGGCTCATTGTTAACCTTCCTCCTTTCAGATAACATTCTGCTTTTAAATTCCTCTTACCACAGTGCACCACCTCACACTTTCTCACATCAAACTCCGTTTACCAAACTCTCACCCACTCACGCAGCCTGTCGCTATCCTGTCACAGATCACACCGTGTCCTTCCATCTACTTCTGTGTCAGCAGCCAACTTAACACGTTCGGCCCCATCTCCAGCTCATTAATATAAATCTAAATAACTGAGGGCCAACAACTAATCCTCAGGGAACTCTCCTAATTACATCCGTCCAACATGTAAAAGCCTCTTTTATTTCAACTCTCTGTCTTCTCTACGACAACCAGTCTTCAAACTATACCAACACACTTCTCCCACTACTTACCTCGTGCACCAGCCTTTTATGTGGCACCTTGTCAAATACTTCCTGAAAATCTAATTACCCTCTATCTACAGGTTCTCCTCTATTGACTCTGCTCGTCACAGTCTCCAAGAATTCAGCAAATTTGTTAAATGTAATTTTCCTTTCAGAAAACCACACTGACTTGGTTTGATGACATTGAGCTTCTCTAAATGACTAGCTGTTTCTTCCTTTATTACAGACTCCAGCACTTTTTGAACCGCGGATGTTACGTGATCATGCCTGTAGTTACCCACTTTCTGTCTCATTCCCTTGGAGCCCCACTGGCGGTTTTCCCATTGGTGGGCACCTTCCCGGTACTTAGTCAACTTCAAACAATGGCTCCACTATTTCTGCAATATCTCTTTGATTTAATATGGCGATTATTTGCTTTGTGAAGTTGGGAGATTACCACAACCTTTGATGGAAAACAAATAATTGAAACTCAGGAATCAGAGTTGGAGAGCAAAGTTCTGATTCATGGGATTTGGAGATCAACAAACTGTTGTCACTTACAGATTAATTGTAAATTGCTTCAGTTCACTCCTTACCAACAAGACTTGTCTCCAGCTAACTGATGACAGTCCTTGGTTCTAGAATTTACTTTCTCCCTTTCGTGTCAACTTTCCTGCTCTTTCACTTTCATCCAAGTTATCAACAGTGACATTCTGAATATTGACATTTCAACTCCTCAATAGCCTTTAATGCTTTAAAGTGCTTTAAAAAGAGCTCTGCCTGTGCACCATCTGATGCAGTAGTTTCTCATTTTACGTCACTGCTTTAAGTTCCATTGAAGCTTCACTGGAGCAGAAGCTTCTGGGGCCACAGTACTACCTGGGGTGAGAAATTCTATGTGATTGTTTGAACATTTCTCAACTTTCTCTGAAGTGATTGGCACCATTGATGTCTTCCACGTGCCTGATGTGACTATACATGGAGGCTGCAAGGGCCAGGGCAGTTCACACTGCCACTTCATCCAATAATCATCTCAGAACTGGAGCTGCCCTTGAATGCAATAGCAGGATTTGGTAGGGGAGTGGGAGCCTGCCCAGGATCTTTACCTGAAGTGTTGGTCTGTCCGTGAAATAAACCAAGGAATCACCACAAATGCTTCTGCGCTAAGGCCACCTTTCTATGGGCACAATTCAGGTTGAACACCTTCTACAAGACAATGTCATGTCACCTATTGGAGATGTGTGATGCTGGTTCCTGTCTCCGACACACCAAGTTCACTCAAATGGACTCGACACAGGGCAGGCACAGTAGTTAGCATAATGTTATTACTGCGCCAGTGACCTGGATTCAACTCCGGCCGCTGTCTGTAAGGAGTTTGTACGTTCTCCACGTGTCTGCGTGGGTTTCCTCCGGGTGCTCTGGTTTCCTCCCACATTCCAAAGACGAGTTAGTAAGTTAGGAAGTTGTAGGCATGCTATGTTGGTGTCAGAAGCGTGGCAACACTTGCGGGCTGCCCCCCAGAACACTCTACGCAAAAGATGCATTTCACTGTGTGCTTCTATATTACTTGAGGTACCGGGTTCCATGGAGAACTGCAGGAGACCCGGCGAGGTGAGAAGTCATACTTCAAAGTTCTTGTGTGATCTTGCAGGTGACATAAGGATGCTCTGTGTCACTCACAAGGCCCAGGATTTTCTAAACCTAAGTGCATTATGCATGGAATGTCTCAAATACACGAAAATCTAACAGAAAATGCCGGAAATACTCAGCAGGTCAGGCTGCACCTGTGGGAAGAGAAACAGAGTCAATGCTTCAGGTCAGAGACCCTTCGTCAGAACTGGGAAGGAGACAAAAGTAACTCGTTAAGCTGCAGAGAGGGTAGGCAAGGGGGTGGATCTGATAGGACAACTCTAGGGTGACTGTGGGGATCAGATGTAAACAAGGTGACCTGGTCAGTGAGTGAGTGGGAGCAGTTAGAGAGTGAGAACATGGACAAAGGAAATGTAGGAGTTGTGTGTCCTCTACTCCTAGAGGAAGAAACAAGTTGAGTCAGTAACACAGATGAATGACTGATATGGAACTGAGAACATGGATATAGACCAAGTTAAGAAGTCAACTTACCTGAAGTTGCAGGATGCAATATTGACTCCAGGAGGCTGCAGCATGCCCAGGTAGACAATGAGGTTCTGTTCCTCAAACTTGCATTGGGCCTCACTGTTACAGTACACGAGGTCACAGACTGACAGGTCAGAGTGGGAGTGAGATGGACAATTAACATAACGGGAGCTCGGGGCCGCCGACGTGAACTGAACACAGGTGCTCCACAAAGCAGTCACCAGATCTATGTTTGGCTTACCCAGTATAGAGGAGACCACCTTGTGAGCACTAAGCTGAAACGTTGACCGCCTGCTTTTCTCCACTGATGCTGCCTGTCCTGCTGAGTTCCTCCAGCATCATAGTGTTTCCCGTCCTGTGAACACTGAATGCAGTGCACTGCATTGGATGAAGTGCCAGTGAATCACTGCTTCACCTACAAAGACTGTTTGTGCCTGTTGTACTTGTTCCAATGATGAGTCTTTCTGTTCAGGAGCATCTGAAATATCTTCTGTCTTTAGTTTTCTAGTACCTGCAGTTTTTTTTGATTTTCACCAGAAAATCAAACCCAGACAGCCCTTTATACTGTGGAGGTGGTAGTGTTGCTTTATGCTCTCTCCAGTTCACTCACTAAATGGAGTGTTCCTCTCCACAATCCGTGGGCCCCAGATAAATCACGTCAGAAGCTGGTTCTGAGCTGTTCTCAAGGCTGAACTCTGGCCAACCTTCTCCTGGGCTTGGGAATGTGTGATGCCTACAACTGTTAGATTAGCATCAGATACAAGGAGATGGTGTTACATCTCTTACTTCCTGTGTTCTATATTTGTTTAAGAGTATTTTGTTTTCAATACCACGGAGATTCCACACTCTAGTGTTCCAATAAACCTGAATAAATTTACATATATTAGAGTCTGCACAATTTAAATTACTTCTTATTGTGCTTTCAACAGAAAATCTCCACATAGTTCCGATCCAATATATATGCATTTCCGCACCACCGCCAGTTCAGCATGGATGTCGTGGGCGGAAGGGCCTGCTGTTGTGCTGTACAACTCGATGACTCTGTTTTCCATTGCAGAATCACAATGCCCTTGTCACAACACGCCTTCGCCGTATCTTCAGCAAACTTGGAAACCTTGCATTTTGTTCACCCCTCCAGCTCGTTAATGTGAACAGTAAACAACAGTGGTCCAAGAACCGATCCCTGGGCTACTGCACGAGTTACATCCCTCCGGCTTGAAGAGGACACACAACCATGTGACAGCCAGTTTTCAGTCTGCACTTCCTCAATACCCTGGGCTCTTCATTTATGCATCAGACTATCACGTGCATCTTGCCTTTGGGAAATCTAAATACACTCCACCTCCAGGTTCCCTGTCGCAGCCTTAAAGATTTCAGGCAAATTTGTCAGACATGATTTATTTTTCATAAAGTCTTGTTGACTTGGTCTGATTATATTCAGCTTTCCTCAATGATTAGTTATTTCCTCTTTGATCTCACGTCTTTCCAACATAAGATGTGGAAGTAACTGGCCTGTAGTTCCCCACCTTCTACCTTCCTTTCTTTTTGTTTTTCAATCTTCTCGTGCCCGCCTGGAAGTTTTGGAAACTTTTAACCAATGGGTTGACTGTCTCTGCAGCCACTCCCTTCAACACCCTTGGCCAACGGCTCTGTGCTCCTTTAGCCTCGTGTGTTTCTTCAGTACTTGATCCCTTGTGATTGGGATCTTTACATGTAACTCCACGTTATCTGAAATTAGCCCATCTGTTATCACACCAAGGTTGCAAGGCTGATTCACGCCACAAAAAATTCCAAATTTGTGGATAGAAGTAAGAAGACCAGGAAATAGCTGTCATTGTGTTTCACTCCAGAAGAAAATAGATTTCCAACGGCATAACAGTCGGAGAAAAACAGCATTACATGGTTGAATTTTTTGGCAGCAGCATGTAACTCCCCGCATTAACAGCCCTCACCCAAACATTGAACATAGAACATTACAGCACAGTACAGGCCCTTCGGCCCATGATGCTGTGCCGACATTTTATCCTGCTCTAAGATCTATCTAACTCTTCCCTCCCACATAGCCCCCTATTTTTCTATCATTCATGTGTCTATCTAAGAGTCTCTTAAATGTCCCTAATGTATCTGCCCCCACAACATCTGCTGGCAGTGCATGACACGCACCCACCACTCTCTGTGTAAAAAACTTACCTCTGACATCCCCCTTATACCTTCCTCCAATCACCTTAAAATTATGCCCCCTCACATTAGCCATTTTTGTTCTGGGAAAATGTTTCTGACTGTCCACTCGATCAATGCCTCTTACCATCTTGTACGCTTCTGTCAAGTCATCGCTCATCCTCCTTTGCTGCAAAGAGAAAAGCCCTCACTCACTCAACCTATCCTCATAAGACATGCTCTCCAATCCAGGCAGCATCCTGGTAAATCTCCTCTGCACCCTCTCTAAAGTTTCCACATCCTTCCTGTAATGAGGCGACCAGAACTGAACACAATACTCCAAGTGTGGTCTAACCACATTTTACAGAGCTGTAACATTACGTCGCAGCTCTTGAACTCAATACCCCAACTAATGAAGGCCAACACACCATAAGCCTTCTTCACAACCCCATAAACCTTGAGGGATCTATGGACGTGGACCCCAAGATCCCTCTGTTCCTCCACACTGCTAAGTCTCCTGCCATTAACCTTGTATTCTGTCTTCAAATTCGATCTCCCAAAGTGTATCACTTCACACTTTTCCGGGTTGAACTCCATCTGCCACTTCTCAGCTCAGCTCTGCATCCTACCAATGTCCTGTTGTAATCTACAGCAAATCTCCACACTATCCACAACACCTCCAACCTTTGTATCATCAGCAAACTCACTAACCCACCCTTCCACATCCTCATCCAAGTCATTTATAAAAATCACAAAGAGCAGGGGTCCCAGAACAGATGCCTGAGGAACACCACAGGTCACTCACCTCCAGGCAGAAAACGATCCATCCACCACCACCCTCTGTCTTCTATGGGCGAGCCAATTCTGAATCCACACAGCCAAGTTTCCCTGGATCCCATGCCTCCTGACTTTTTGAATGAGCCTTCCATGAGGCACAACATTGTGGGCCGAAGGGCCTGTTCTGTGCTGTACTCTTCTATGTTTTAAGTTCTATGTCTCTTGTCAACCACGGTTCCTTCACTCTACCATCCTTACCCTGCCTCAGTGGAACAAACCTATCCAGAGCCCCATGCAAGTACTCCCTAAATAACCTCCACATTTCCGCTGTGCATTTCCCCAAGAACATCTGTTCCCAATTTACGCTCCCAAGTTCCTGCCTAATAGCATCATAATTCCCCCTCCCCCAGTTAAATATTTTCCCATATCTTCTGCTCCTATCCCCCTCTAATGTTATGCTAAAGGTCAAGGAGTTATGGTCACTGTCTCAAAAATGCTCTCCCACTGAGTGATCTGAAACCTGATCAGGCTCATTGCCTAGTACCAGGTCCAGAATGGCCTCTCCTCCAGTCAGCCTGTCCACATACTGTGTCAGGAATCCTTCCTGGACACGCCAATAGAATTCTGTCCCATCTATCCCCTTTACACTAAGGAGGTGCCAATCAATATTAGGGAAGTTGCAATCACCCATGATAACACCCCTGTTACTTTTACACCTCTCCAAAATCTGCCTCCCGATCTGCTCCTCAGTGTCTCTGCTGCTATTGGGGCGTCTGTAGAATACTCTCAATAGAGTGATCGCTCCCTTCCTGTTTCTGACTTCCACCCACACTAACTCAGTAAATGATCCCTCCAGGACATCTTCCCTTTCTACAGCTGTGACACTGTCCCTGATCAGCAAAGCCACTCCCCCACCTCCGTCCCTGTCCCTTTTGAAACATCTAAACCTCAGAATATCCAGCAGCCTTGTGACAGCCAAGTCTCTGTAATGGCCACCACGTCATAGTTCCAAGTACTTACCCATGCTCTAAGTTCATCAGCCTTGTTCCTGATACTTCTCGCATTAAAGTGGACACACTTCAGCACATCCAACTGACTGCAATTTTGCTCTTTCAACTGCCTATCCTTCCTCACAGCCTTTCTACACCCTGTATCTACTTGTGCACTAAATGCACCGACCGCTGACCTATCACTTGGGTTCCCAACCAAAGCTGCAAAAAAATCAGCAAACTGAAATACAAATCATGCAGCTTATTTTCAATTGTCAGTTCACTTTAAAATATAAAAAGAAAACGGTAAAAAGTCAGCAACAGGGCAATGGATTAATGGCACATGTTACAAGCTGCACAGCTTTGTAGTACCTTGGAGCTCTCAAGGTGATTATCTGAAATGTCAATTCTTTAGAGCATTGCAGAGATAAAGTAGATTGATTTGAGGGCTGTGGAATTACAGAGTGTCAGCTTCAGTCATGCTGTGGTTTCATGACTCCTGGGGACAGTCTATTAGCAGACACCACAATGGTTGTCACGCACCAATCCCTCACCCTGAACCAAGCGGCAGCAACGTCTTTATCACTTCAGTCGTTTCCCCCCTTCCCTCCCCCGTAGTGCTGAGCACCACTGCAATGTTGTCTTTACACAAGTTTCACTAAAAGGCCGAAGAGAATTCTTCCCTGTGTCCAGGATAATGTTGATTCCTCAGTCAGCTTTTGATTTCCTCATTATGTTTGTGGAACTAGGCTGTGGGTAAACTGGCTGGCACATTTCCAATGTTACATTTCAAACGGGACTTCATTAACTGCAACATATTTTCAATGCCCAGGGTTGTGAAAGGTGCTAAACAAATGCAAGTCTTTCTTTCTTAAACCCATTGAGTCTTCAGGGTACCATAGCTCTGACAGCCAAGTGTGGCAATGACTAATTTTCCATTCATGATCTGTCGTGTGAAATCAGCATTATCAATAAATGACCAATATTTATTACACCCCATGGGCTCCCACAGATATATTAACAGCACCCACTTCCATCCTGTTTCCATTCCCTTCTCCCAGCTGCTCTTCCTCCGTCGTACCCGCTCAGCGAGGAGACTTCCCACCCCAGTGCCTTTCCTGAAGCAGTTTCCCCTCCCCCACAGATGTTGGGGCTCTTAACTTCACCTCTGTTTTCCCACATCCCTGTTCTCACCCCCTCCCCTTACAGTCAAAGCAAGAAGAGGTTTCCCCCGGTCCTCACCTTCTGCCCTCTCAGACTTCACATTCAATGGCTCATCCCCCAGAATGTCCACCATCTCCCAAGGGATTCCCCCACTGGACACATCCTCACTTGCTTCAGTAGGGCTCACCATAAGTTCGAGGGGCAGTACCTCATCTTTTGACTGGGCCTTTAAGATTTAATGTCGGATTAATAATTTCTCTCCCTATCCACAGGTGCAGCTGTTTCAATTTGCTTCTTTTTACTCTTTAGCCTCAAGCTGCCAGATTTTATGGTAATTATTACCCTGATATCTTTGTGTCAGATGATGCCTGTTCTCTCCACTTTGCCCATCTCTCAACCTTAAAACACACTTGTTTTCTCATTTTCCAATTCCTTAACCCTAAACACCCACTCTGTTTCTCTCCCAACGGATGCTGCCCGACCTGCTGAATGTTTCAAGCACCTCTGTTGTTTTTGTTTTGAATTTCCAGTATCTAGGTTTTTGTTCAATTCTGGATAAGTTGCCTATTATCATTACAGCTGCACAGCTTTAAGTGAATTTTCTCTAACGAATACCAGTGAACAATTTCCGTAACAAGCATTCAATATAGAACATAGCACACTGCAGTCCTTTGGCCCACAATGTTGTGCCGACATTTTATCCTGCTCTAAGTTCTATCTAACCCTTCCCTCCCACATCGCCCTCCATTTCTTTATCATTCAGGTGCAATATTAACACAAACAAGTAGTTTCTCTTTCTAATGTCCAATTCTGGCAAACACTAAGTAGCAGTTTCTATGTTATGAGTATCTGTTATGGATACTGTTGACAGTTATTTACTAGAATATTCTTTGGTTGCTTCTTTCTCAAGTTGTCAAGTTGTCAAGTCAAGTTTATTGTCACATGTACAAGGACATGTGTGCACATGTACAATGAAAAACAGCTGCAGCAGCATCACAGGCACACAGCATCAGATAAGCAGCATTCACAGAACAACATAAAATAGCAACATAAATTATACAAAATTATGCAAGAAAAAATACAATTAGAACAAAAAGAACAAAGTCCATTGGAGTGCAAAGTGATCATAGTGTTGCTGTACCGAGGTAGTGATCAGGGTTGTGCAGGTTGGTTCAAGAACTGAATGGTTGAAGGGAAGTAGCTGTTCATGAACCTGGTGCTGTTGGACTTCAGACTTCTGTATCTCCTGCCGAATGGGAGCTGTGGGAAGATGGCACGGCCCGGATGGTGGGGATCTTTGATGACGGATGTTGCCTTCTTGAGGCAGCGCCTCCTGTAGATACTACCGATGGTGGGGAGGGATGTGCCAGTGTTGTATTGGGCCCAGTACACAATTCTCTGCTGCTTATTACATTCTTGCACACTTAAATTGCTGCACCAGACCGGATACTTTCAACAGTACATGTGTGGAAGTTTGTTAGAGCGTTCAGTGACATGCTGAACCTCCTTAACCTTCTAAAAAGTGAAGATGCTGGCACCCCTTCCTTGTGACTGGGTCTATGTGCTGGGCCCAGGACAGGTCACCTGATATGTTAACGCCCAGGAATTTAAAGCCGCTGATGCTCTCCACTACCAATCCCCCAATGTAGACTGGCGCATGTTCACCCTCCTTCCCCCTCCTGAAGTCAACAATCAGCTCTTACTGACGTTCAGTGAGAGGCTGTCATTGTGGCACCACTCAGCCAGGTGTCCCATCTTACTCCAATAAGATAATTCATCACCTCCTGTGATTCATCCAACAACAATGGTGTCGTCGGTGAATTTGTACATGGCACTGCAGCTGTGCTTAGCCACACAGTGATGAGTGCATAGAGAATAGTATAGCTTCTATAATATTCACTGGGTGTAAATGTCATTGAGTAGCTTCTATCATTAATCCTTGGACCTTGTGGGAGGCTAGAGAAGAAATCATGGAAGCCCTTGCAGAGATGTTTGTTTCATCGTTAGCCACTGGTGAAGTTCCCAAAGAGTGGAAGATGGCTAATGTTGTTCTGTTGTTTAAGAAAGGTAGCAAGGACAGTAGGGAAGTTACTGGAGGGAATTCTGAGGGACAAGATCTACCAGCATTTGGATAGACAGAGTGTGATTTGGAGGAGTCAGTATGGCTTTGTGCATGGAACGTCACGCTTGATGAATCTTTTAGAGTTTTTTGAAGAGGCAACCAAAAAGGTAGGTGAGGGTAGGGCAGTGGATGTTGTCCATATGGACTTTAGCAAGGTCTTCAACAACATCCTGCATGGTGGGCTGGTCTGGAAAGTTAGGTCCCATGGAATCCAGGGAGAGCTAGTTAGGTGGATTCAAAGTTGGCTCAGAGGTAGGAAGCAGAGTGTGGTGGTGTTGTGAGAAATCCACATGGCTGTCACGTGACAGTAACGACACTGACCCCCACTGACCGGAGGACAACATTGCTCCTCTGATCGGAAGTGACACTACTGTCAATCAAGGTGCAGCTCCACCCACCCCTCAGGTGTGAGAGGACCTTTTGCCTCTGAACCTGCCTGACCATTGGCTGTGGCAGGAACCTTTGTCTTTGACCCCCACACCATTGTCTCGTTTAAATCACAACAGTGAGGCTCCACCCAGCCTCCTATCACCATAAAAAGGGCTGCATCCCCTAGCCCTTCCTCTTTGATGACCTCAGGAGTAGTGAGACAACGCTGCAGAGATCACTTGTAAGAGTGCATCACCACATGGTCAGGGAGCGTCCCACTCAGACTCTGGGTAGTATTAGAGCCAATGATAGAGTGGGTTTGAACCATTGAAGTGTTATATCCTGAAGTTGTACATTGTTATTGTGTGCTTGTGTGTAGTAGTGTGTGTGTGTGAGTGTACCTTACCCCAGATGCAATTCCCTCTCGTGTTCGCGGTCTCCTGTGTGTGAGTGAGTGTGTGACTGTTCCCATCCATTCTGTCCCACATTTGCCTTTGTGATTAAACTAGTTTTGGTCTACAAAGCTCGTGTCCAGAGTTCTTGATCCTTAAGACATTAAAGAACGATTTCACACAACAGGTGGTTGAAGGTTGTTTCTCGGAATGGAGGCCCTTGTTATTTGTATAAATGATTTGGATGCGAATGCACAAAGTTTGATCAGTAAGTTTGCAGATGACACAAAATTTGGAGGTGTTGTTGATAGTGAAGAAGGTTACAGGGGGATCTTGATCAATTTGGGAAGTGGGCCGAGGAGTGGCAAATGGATTTCAAAACATATAAATGTGAGGTGATGCATTTTGGAAAGTCAAACCAGTATAGGACGTTTACTATGAATGGTCAGGCACTAGGGAGTGTAATGGAACAGAGAGGCCTAGGAGTACAAGCACATAGTTCGTTGGAAGTGGTGTCACAGGTAGACAGGATGGCGCAAAAGGCATTTAACATGCTGGCCTTCATCAGTCAGGGCAGTGACTACAGGAGTTGGGATGTTACGTTGCAGTTGTATAAGTCATTGGTGAGGCCGCGCTTGGAGCACTCTGTACAGTTTTAGTCTCCCTGTTATAGAAAAGACATGGTTAAACTGGAAAGAGTGCAGAGAAGATTTACGAGGATTTTGCCAGGACTTGAGGGCCTGAGTTATAGGGAGAGGTTGGCCAGGCTGGGACTTTATTCCTTGGAACGTAGGAGAATGAGGGGTGATCTTACAGAGGTTTTTATAATCATGAGGGGCATAGATAAGGTGGAAGGTAACAGTCTTTTCTCCAGGGTAGGGGAGTCCAAACCCAGGGGGCACAGGTTTAGGGTGAAAGGGGAAAGATTTAAAAGGGACCTGAGGGGCAACTTTTTCACGCAGAGGGTGGTGAGTGTACGGAACGAGCTGTCAGAGGAAGTGACTGAGGCAGGTACAACAGTATCATTTAAGGAGCACTTGGAGAGGTAGATGGAGGGACGGGGCTTGGAGGGATATGGGATGAACACAGGAAATTGGGACTAGCTGGGTGGGCAACATGGTTGGCATGGACTGGTTGGGCTGAAGGGCCTGTATCTGTGCTGTGTTGCTCTATGACTCTATTAATGTGCAGTGGTTGTCAGTGCTTCAGCAGTTTCTAAGTATAATAATCAGGTTATAAATATTTTCAGCCTGTTTCTATCTGTAGTATTGACTGGCTATCAACATCATTGGGCAATTCCCAGCTACACTAACTACTGGTTGGAGATGTCATCAGACACTCTCTACCTATAATATCGTCTGGTTATGAGCACCATTGAGCAGTATCTCTCTGTATTGAGCACTTACCATGAATACCATCAAATAAGTTCACTTCAAATAAATATCACTCTGTAATAACCACTGGTTATAAATGCCAGATTTTTAGATTCTAAATAATTTCGTGCTTGTAGTAATTAGAACATAGAACATAGAACAGCACAGCACAGTACAGGCCCTTTGGCCCACAATGTTGTGCCGACCTATATAAACCTTATCCCCATTCGATCTATCCCCCTCTCTACTTCACCTCCCATAAGCCTCTATTTTTCTTTCATCTATGTGCCTATCTAACAGTCTCTTAAATGACCCTATCGTATCAGCCCCTACTGCAACCCTTGACAGTGCGTTCCAGGCACCCACCACTCACTGTAAAAAACCTACCTCTAACATCTCCCCTGAACTTTTCCCCATGCACCTTAAACAGATGCTCACTGGTATAGGCCATTGCCACCCTGGGGAAAAGGTGCTGGCTGTCCTCTCTGTCTATGCCTCTCATCCTGCGTCGTTCCAAAGAGAAAAGCCCTAGCTCGCTCAACCTTGCACATCCTCCCCTTTACAAAGCCATGTTGACTATCGTCAGTTAGTTTTCAACACCACTATAGGAGATTCCACCTACAATGTATTAAGTATGAGAAGCATAACTGACCCCAGTTATAAATTCCAGCTGAACTAATCTCTGGTTATGAGCTGCCTTGGCCAATTCCTCATCCATCCATTGAGTCAGTAACTGCAATGGATGTTTTTCGGCACCTGGGCTCTGTTGTCCTCACCAGCCTTCATTGCACAGCCCTAAGCGCAGGTGAAGAGATGGAGATGAACCTCCACCCTGAGGGGCTACAGTCCTTCCTGCAAAGGTGCAGCACCTGTGCTGTTGGGGAGCAGGTTAGACTCAGTGACAGTGAAGGAGGAGCAGCAACATGTTTCTGAGTCAGTGTGTGGTTACTGGAGAGGAACCTACGTGTTTTGGTGTTTCAGTGAGCCTGTTGCCCTTGTATTTCTTGGTGTAGAGATCACAGGTTCTGGAGATGTTATGGGAGAGAACCCTGACTGCATAATGAGCCATGTTGGATCTGCCCTGTTTTTAATGAACAGGATGTACTTGAGAAATTGTCTGCATTACCTGTGGATGTCAGTGTTTTAACTGCTGGAACAGCTTGGCTCGAGGCACAGCGAGATCCGGGGAGCTCTGGCATGGATTGAATGGATAGGCAGTAGGAATAAATGGATCATTTTCCGTTTGGGAGGCTGTGACCCTGGTGTACCACAGGGATTGTTGCCGGCGTCTCAGCTTTTCACAACGGAATTATTGTATCACTGGATGTATTACACTTGATCCCCTTCTCCAAACCATTGATATCGACTGTGAAAAGCTGGGGCCTCAGCAGTGGTCCCTGTGGTACACCAGAGTCACAGCCTCCCAACCTGAGAACACCTTATTCATTTAATCCATGCTGATATGTCAGTACCAATATCAGGCGCTTGAATTCGTTTCATAATTTATGTGTGTCGGTACTGAATGCCAATGAAAGTCCAGGAACACTGGGTCATCCTTATCCACTCTATGTGTTACAACCTCAATAAATGCTCACAGTTTTCCCAAACATTTTCATAATTCCTCGTTGACACTGCTGCCCAGTCCTATTTTTACGTTCTAAGTGCCCCATTACTTTTGCTTAATATTAAGGTAAGATAAAATTTCTTTATTAGTCACATGTACATCGAAACACACATCTTTTGCGTAGAGTGTTCTGGGGGCAGCCCACAAGTGTCGCCATGCTTCCGGTGCCAACGTAGCATACCCACAACTTCCTAACCCGTACGTCTTTGGAATGTGGGAGGAAACCAGAGCACCCGGAGGAACCACACAGTGGCGGGAATTGAACCCGGGTCGCTGGCGCTGTAATAGCATTACACTAACCGCTACACTATCGTGCCTGAAGTTCCAATGTTTTCCCTATAATGGATATCAGACTTACTGCTCCAACATATCCTAGGAGGCTCCTCAAACGAGGCCATGTGAGTTGAGCTTCAGAACAAAACGGGTGCTGTCACTTTGCTGGGGTGTATTATAGACCTGCCATCAATCAACAGGAGATAGAGGAACTGATAGATATGTTGACAGATATCAGAGAGATGCAATAAATATCAGTGTTTTGCACTGGGGGATTTCAGCTGTGATTGCTTTAGTGGTAAAGATTCTGAGATTTGGAATTTTTGAGGTGTACCCAGGACCAACAAATTAGATCAATGAGAGAAGGAGCATTACTGGACCATGTTTTGGTGAATGTAACTGGTTAGCTGGAGGGAGTGACGGGGGGGCGGGGGAGGGGTGGATCATTTTGGAAGTAGTGACCATTACACCATATATTTTAAAATTGTCATGGAAAAGGATGGGGATGGACCAGGAACAATGGTCAAACACTGGGGAAAGACCATTTTCATTAACATAACGACCTGACAAAGGTAGACTGGAAACATCTACTTGCAGGTAATCTGCACAGTGGGTAACATTCAAAGGAGAAAGAGCGAGAGTCCAGAGCCAACCTGTTCTTGTAAAGGTGAGGGCCCAGGGGAAAAGGTACAGGGAACCCTGGATGTCAAGTGATATTGAGAGTTGGATAGCACAAAGGAAACAATGACAGGTATAAGGAACTAATGACGGAGTAGGCCTGTTGTGAGAACAAAAATTGTACAAAAATTGCTTTAAACGGAAATTAGGAAGACAAAGAAGGGACATGAAATGTCACTGGTGGACAGGACAAAGGTAAATCTGAATGGCAGGGACCCAGGGAGTATTGTGGAACAGAGGGACCTTGGTGTCCAAAGGTCCCTGAAAGTGGCAGCACAGGTAGACAGGATGGTAAAGAGCACATACAGGAAGCTAGCCTTTAGCCAGGGCATAGGAAGTTGAAAGCCACCATTATCAAATGTTGGTGAGGTCACATCTATAATGTTGTGTATAGTTTTGGTCACCTCAGCACAGAAAGGACATTCATTGGGATGTTGCTGGGATGAAGTTGTTGTCAACTATATGCAGCACACAAAAAACACACCAGGCAATGACTCTGCCGAACAACTGTACTCCTTTATCAATCATCGTTTAAACAACGCAAAGATTCACTACATAGTTCAATTACTTGACCCTTCAGTTTCACAACCTTAAAACTCATTAACTCTTTAGTTACACAACTCTTTAGTTTACTTTCACAACTTCCCAAACCCACTGCCTGTACTCGGATATTGCCCACTGTTGATGAACCTGGCTGGGGTGCAACCTTGGCGAGTTCCTGGTCTCTGAAGTCACTGCTGTCACTGATCACATAAGGCACCTTTTTATACATTTCTTTGCACACCTTCCAGACATTGCTCAGTTCTTTTTAGCCGATTATATGGCTGCAAGTCCGGCCCTTACCCATACAAGTACATGTTTCTTCAGCTCCTTCAAATCTCTGCTGGGGCCATTCCACAATTACCTCGACTGTTTGCCCGTTTGTGCTTTTGCATTTCTCTTTCACAAGATGTCAGTTCACAGAACATCCTTACCTGCTTGTTGTGTGTCCAGGGTCAGCTCACCTCGCTGTGTCAGCACCACTCGACTTCCTCACGTTGGTACAGAGCAGCTGTCGATCACCTGACTGGCCTTCACCGTAATCTTCGTCCTGTTCTTCCAGCGCCTCTCTATCTCTCTACTCTTTATCTCTCTCTATCTCTCTACCTCCATCTCTCTCTATCTCTCTTTCTCCAGCTAGCAGAGTGTCCTCCCAGAACCCTTTGGAATACTCGACATCTCTCCAGCTGCTCCGGAGTGAATCCGTGATGAGGGAAAACCAGATAGGCTGGATTTGTTGTCCTCGGAGTGCTGAAGAGGGATCTGATGGAGTTATTCAGAATTCTGTAGACAGCAGTAAACTTTACCCTGCAGCAGGGACATTTATAACCAGAGGGCATAGGTTTAAGGTAAAGATTATGGAACATAGAACATTACAGCACAGTACAGGCCCTTCGTGATATGAGGAAGAATTATTTTTCCCCAAGAGGGTGGTTGGAGTTTGGAATGTACTCTCCGACCACTTCAGAAGTATGAATCACCAAGGATTAGAGGGCTACTGACTAAATCGTAGTACATGGGATTAGTGTAGATGGGTGTTTGATGGTCAGCATGGACATGGTGGGCCGAAGGGTCTGTTTCCAAGCTCTCTGATTCTATAACATTGTAGCAGGGAAATTCAGGGAGGGGCAGTGGAATTCCAGAACAAATTACAATTGCATAGGAGGTACTCAATGTCTTAGCAGGCTTAAAATGTGAATAAGTATCCCAGGCTGTTGTGGGAGTGCAGTGCTGGGTCAGTGACAGTAATGATCAGATCTTCTCGGGCCAGAGAAGAGGTGGCAGTTGGTTGGAGGACAGCACATGTAGAAGGGCAGCAGGGATACACTGGGTAATTCCAGGCCAGTGAGTCTAACATCAGTGATAGGGAAATTACTGAGAAAATTCTGAGGGACAGGAATTAATCGAAGATAGCATAGAGAAATGCTGGGAGGAGTCCTGTCTGAGGCAGTGACTCGTGGTGGCAATGAAGCAAAGTGATTGATGTGGTCAACATAGATTTCATGAAAGCCTTTGATGAGGTCCCACATGGGACGCTGGTCCAAAACATTACAGTCTGTGGGGAAACTCAATCCTAAGTCAACTTGGTAATAGGAAGAAATGGAATCGTCAGGGGTCGTTCATCTCACCACTGTTGGGACCTTTGCTGTTTGTTTTCTATATCAACAATCTGGATGTTGGAAGGAGGATGAGTAAGTTCTCCGGTGACACAAGTACTGGTGCAGTTGTTGCTAGAGAGGAGGGAAGTCTCCGGCTACAGAACAATATTGATGAGTCGGTGAATGGGGCAGCAAAATGACAGATGGAAGTTACTCCTAAAGTTACTCCAGGAAAATGTGAGAGCAGACATTTTTGGAGGACCAGTCAGGCCAGGATATACACAATGAATGGCAGGATACTGGGGAATAGAGGCGCCTTGGTGTGCACATCCAAGGATTCCTGAAGTCAACAGCACAGGTCCGTAAGGAGGTTAAGAAGGGATATTATAGTCAACATGGCTTTGTGCGGGGCAAATCCTATCTTACAAACTATTTTAAGTTTTTTGAGCTGGTGACCAAGGACATGATAGATGAAAGCAAGACAGTAGATGTTGTCTTTATGGACTTTGGTAAGGCATTTGAGAAGGTAGGCTGGTCCAAAAGGTTAAGGTACGTGAGATCCAAGGCACACTGGGTAATTGGTCCAAAAATGGCTTGGTGATAGGAGACAGAGGGTAGTGGATGGATCTTTGCTTATTCAGAGGTGGGACCTTTACTGTTTGTGATAAGTACTCATGACTTAGATGTGAATGTAGGAAGAATGATTAGCAAGTCTGTGGACGACTCAGAAATTTGTGGTGATGTGGATAGCGAGGAAGGTTGTCTAAGGCTACAGCAGGATACAGATCGGTAGGAAGGTTGGGCGGAGCGTCGGCAGATGGAATTTAATCCTGACAAGTGCAAGGTGATACATATTGGGAAGTCAAATAGAGATAGAGCATATACAGTAAATGGTGGGGCAGTAAGGAATGTTGATGAACAGACAGACCTGGGGGTTCAGGTCTACAGTTCTCTGAAAGTGGCAACACACATCAATACAGTGGTGAAAAAGGCATTTAGCACGCTTGCCTTCCTAGGTCAGTGCAGAGAATATAAGAGCTGGGACATTAGGTTACAACTTTCAAAAACACTGTTTAAGCTGCACTTACAATATTGTGTACAGTTCTGGCGTCACCACACAGAGTCATACAGCACAGAAACAGGCCCTTCAGCCCAACTGGCCCATGCCAACAAAGATGCCCATCCAAGCTAGTCCCATTTGCCAGCATTTGGCCCGTAACCTTCTAAACTTTTCCAATCAATGTACCTGTCCAACTGTCTTTTAAAACTTGTTATTGTTCCTGCCTCAACCACTTCCTCTGGCAGCTCGTTCCACACAGATACCACCCTTTGTGTAAAAAAATTGCCCCTCAAGTTCCTATTAAATCTCTCCCCTCTCACCTTAAACCGATGTCCTCTCGATCTTGATTCCCCAACCCTGGGAAAGAGACTGTGCGCATTCACCCTATCCATGCCCCTCATGGTTTAAAACACCTTGATAAGATCAACTCTCAGTCTCCTACGCTCCAAGGAATGAAGTCCTAGCCTGTCCAACCTCTCCCTGTAACTCAGTCCCTCAAGTCCTGGCAACATCCTTGTAAATCTTTTCTGCACTCTTTCCAGTTTAATGGCATCTTTCCTGTAGCAGGGCGACCAAAACTGAACACAATACTCCAAGTGTGGCCTCACCAGCATCCTCTGCAACCACACCATGACCTCACAACTCAGTGCCCTGTTTGATGAAGGCCAGTGTGCCAAAAGCCTTCTTCTCCACCCTGTCTACCTGTGACTCCATTTTCAGGGAACCATGTGCTTGTGCTCCTAGATCCCTCTGTTCTACGACACTTGCCAGGGCCCTGCTGTTCACTGTGGATGTCCTACCTGGGTTATGAGTACATGGAGTACAAGTCCATGGTTCACTGTAAACTCCATTTGCCATTCCTCAGCCCACTTACTCAACTGATCAAGATCCCTCTGTAATCTTTGATAACCTTCTTCATTATCCACTATACCACCTATTTTAGTGTCATCGGTAAACTTACTAACCATGTCTTGTACATTCTCATCCAAATCATTGATATAGATAACAAACAACAATGGGCCCAGCACCAACCCCTGAGGAACATCACTAGTCACTGGTTTCCAGTCCGAGAAACAACCTTCCCCCATCACCCTCTGCTTTCTACCATCAAGCCAACTGTGTATCCAATTAGCCAGCTCTCCCTGGATTCCATGCGATCTAACCTTCCAGAGCAGCCTACCATGTGGCACCTTATCAAAGGTCTTACTGAAGTCTATATAAACCACATCTACCGCCCTGCCTTCATCAGCTTTCTTGGTCACCTCATCAAAGAACTCAATCATGTTCATAAGATGTGATTTCCCATGCACAAAGCCATGCTGGCTACCCCTAATCAACTCCTGTCTTTCCAGATGTACATATATCTTATCCCTCAGAATCCTCTCCAGTAACTCACCTACCACAGATGTTAGACTTACTGGTCTATAGTTCCCAGGATTTCCTTTGCTGCCCTTAAATTAAGGCACAACATTTGCTACCCTCCAATCTACCAGCACCTCACTTGTGCTAACGATGATGCAAATACCTCAGCCAGGACTCCTGCAATTTCTCCTCCAGCCTCCCACAGTGTTCTTGGACATACCCGGTCAGGTCCTGGGGACCTGTTGACTTTCATATCTTTTAAGACATCCAGCACCTTATGTACTGTAATGTGGACTGTCCTGAAGGCCTCCCCATTTACTTTTCCTGGTTCTGAAATCTTTATGTCTGTCTCCACAGTAACAGCAGAGGAGAAATATTCATTAAGGACCTCACCCATCTCCTGCGACTCCACACAAAGATGTCCCCTTTGATCTTTGAGGGGCCTATGGTCTCCCTGGTTACTCTTTTTCCCTTAATATACTTATCAGATCAGATTTCTTTATTAGTCACATGTACATCGAAACACACAGTGAAATGCATCTTTTGCGTAGAGTGTTCTGGGGGCAGCCCACAAGTGTCGCTACTCTTCCGGCGCCAACATAGCACGCCCACAACTTCCTAACCCGTACATCTTTGGAATGTGGGAGGAAACCAGAGCACCCGGAGGAAACCCACGCAGACATGGGGAGAACATACAAACTCCTTACAGACAGCGGCGGGAATTGAACCTGGGTCACTGGCGCTGTAAAGCATTACGCTAACCGCTACACTTTGTATTCTCCTTAATTTTCACTGCCAAAGCTCTCTCATGCCCCTTTTTGCTCTCCTGATTTCTTTCTTGAGCATACTCTTGTATCCCCGATACTCCTCCAGGGATTCACTGGATCCCAGCTGCCTGTACCTGACCCATGCCTCCTTTTTCCTGGCCAGGGCTTCAATATCCCTCGTCAGCAGGGTTTCCCTACTCCTGCAGCTTTGCCCTTCACTCCCACAGGAACATGAAGACCTTGAGCTCTCAGTATCTCACCTTTAAAAGCCTCCCACTTGCGTGTGGTTCCTTTGCCTTCAAACAACCAACTCCAATCAACCTTTGCAAGCTCCTGTCTCCTGCCATCAAAATTCGCCTTGCCCCAATTTAGAACTTGAATCTGTGGACCAGATCTGTCCCTTCCATAACTGGTTTAAAGCTAATAGAACTACGGTCGCTGGTCACCATACTACAGGAAGGATGTGACAGTGCTGGAAAGGCAGCAGAGGAGATTCACCAGGATGTTGCCTGGATTGGAGGACTTCAGTTATGGGGAGAGATTGGATTGGCTGGAATTTCCTGGAGCGAAAGAGGTTTAAGGTGAGACGGGGAAAATTCAAAGGAGATGTGTGGGCCAAGTTCTTTACACAGAGAGTGGTGGGTGCCTGGAGTGTGCTTCCTGGGGAGGTGATGGAGCTGATACAATAGTGGCGTGTTGGAGGCATTTAGACAGACACATGAACATGCAGGGAATGGAGGAATATCAGCCATGTGCAGGTAGCCTGGATTAGTTTAGATCAGCATCATGGTTGGTGTGGAGATGTGGGCCGAAGGGCCTGTTCCTGTGCTGACTATTCTGTGTAGATGGTATTGAGAACCTCAAGTTCATGTACCAGTAACAAATAGAGGCCCTGCTTAAACACCAGGAGAGGGCCACCTTGCAAACCACAGACACACCCACCCTGTCAGCCAGCAACACCTGACGTGTGGAAAAGTGTATGGTTCACATATCAGCCTCAGAAGCCACCTCAAAGCTGTCAAACTAGTGTGGAAACAAATCACCTTTGATCCTGAAGGAGGCCTGGGATGAAGATGATGATTACCTTTTTGGTTCTGCTTTTTAATTTGGACACCAGCTGCTTATACTCCTTCAGTGGAACCACATTCTTCATCCTGTCTATGTTACTTGTTCCTACATGGAGCAAATTAGTTGGATTTTTCCCCTCTCACTCCGCAATGCTCTCCAGTACCTGTGGAGTGTCCTTAACCCTGTCTCTGCAGGCATCACAGTCTTCAGGGCTCAGGGCTATGGGTGCAGACAACACTGTCTATCCTCTGTACCTTTTAGCTCCTCATTCCTTTTCCCTTCTTACCCTGAGTGACCGCAAGCTCATGTCCTCCCTGCAGACACTGCTGTCATGCACACGTACCCGTTGGAAAATTGCTGCGGTTCCTGAGTCCCTGTTCCTGTATCACACATTGTCACACTCTCCGTTTCTTGACTGATCAGCTCTACAATACTTAATCTGAGGTGTGACTGCCTCCTGGAATAAAGCATCCAAGTAATGGAAAACAACAACTGCAGATGCCGGAACCTGCCACACAAAGAGACGTCCTGGAACAACTCAACCAGTCAGGCAGCATCTGTGGAAAGAGAAGCCAGTGAATGTTTCAGGTTGAAGACCCTTCGTCAGAACTGAGGGGTCTGATGAAAGTTCTTCGACCTGAAACGCAAACTGCCTCCTCTTCCCACAGATGCTGCTTGACTGAGTTCTTCCAGCATTTCTCTTTATGTTTTGGTGCCCAGGTGACTCTCCGTCAGTGTCCGAATCTGAGTCTCTGGGTTATCAGAGTCCTGATGCAGGGTTTTGACCCAAAATGTTGACAATTCCTCTCCCCCACAGATGCTGCTCAACCCGCTGAGGTCCTCCAACAGGTTGTTTGTTGCTCTGGGCTGTCAGCTCTGAGCTGAAGTCCCTCAAACTTCAACCACTCACTGAGGACTAGGGTTCGTACCACAGCTGCGGCATTTTGCTTGTCTCCAAATGTTTCTTAATTTAAAAGTGTATTTAATTTTGTAAGTACTGCCCTTATTGATATACCTAAGTCACCAAGTTACACTCAGAGATTTTGTGCTAAATTCATGGCTGAATGTTTTAGCTGGGGCCCTCAAATTATATATTTTCAGGCACCAATGTTTTTTTTATGTCCACCTGACTACCCATGGAGCTAGCTGATTGGACAATTACCTGGGCATTTTCTCACCTTTAATAATCATGGACTAAATGTGCCATCAGGTTGTTTCTATCTGTAATAATTTACTGATCAAAAATATTCATTCAATCGAGAGCAATGCTGGTTATACACACACCTCTGGCAGTATCTATATGTAATAATCACTGGTTTTAAGCAGTGCTGCATAGGTTCAGCACACAATGGGGTGCTGATCAGAAGTACCACCAGGCGCTATCCATCAGCAGTAATAATTGTTATAAAGATCATCAGGAACTTACTGTCGATAATAATCACAGGTCATAGATACCATCAGGCAGCATCTATCCACAACAATTACTGGTTTGGTTCTTAATACCAGCAGACCCCTTTCTGGTCTCGAATGGTTATAAAAAGCAGCAAACATATTCCATTGATTAAAATGCTGTAAGTAATAAATCAGGTTGTTTCTATCAATAATAATCACCGGTTAAAATACCATCAGGCTGGTACCTACAATGGTGCTTGTTTATAAAGAAACATTGGAGATTTATTGTCCTGTCCTAACAGCTGGTTGTAAATACCATCAGGTGGTATCTATCATCAATTTGTTCCAAGAACGATGGCACCCATCTATAAACAATTGCTGATTATAAGTTCCATTGGGCTGTACACTTGTCTATAATAATCACATTTATAAAGAAGCCCCTCGGATTAATACCATTCAGCAGAGTCTATCTCTTATAATCACTGGTGATAAATGCCATTTGGCAATATCTATTCATAGTCATCGCTGGTTATAACTACAATTAGGTATTATCTTTAAGTCATCGCTGGTTATAATTAGTAAGGCTGACTTCGGATGCGGTCTGTGTGAAGTTTGCACGTTCTCCCTGTGACAGCACAGGTTTCCTCAAGGTGCTCCTGTTTTCTTCCACATCCTAGAGACGTCTGGGTAGTGGGTTAATTGACCTGTGGATGAGTAATAGAATCTGGGGGTTAGTTGATGGTGTTATTGAGAATGTGGGGATAATAAAATAGGATCAGTGAAAATGGATGCTTGATGATTGGTATTTGGTATTGGTATTGGTTTATTATTGTCACTTGTACCGAGGTACAGTGAAAAACTTATCTTGCATACCGATCGTACAGGTCAATTCATTACACAGTGCAGTTACATTGGGTTAGTACAGAGTGCATTGATGTAGTACAGTTAAAAACAATAACAGTGCAGAGTAAAGTGTCACAGCTACAGAGAAAGTGCAGTGCAATAAGGTTCAAGGTCACAACAAGGTAGATCCTGAGGTCAGAGTTCATCTCATTGTATGAGGGAACCATTCAATAGTCTTATCACAGTGGGGTAGAAGCTGTCCTTAAGCCTGGTGGTACGTGCCCTCAGGCTCCTGTATCTGCCCGATGGAAGAGGAGAGAAGAGAGAATGACCTGGGTGGGTGGGGTCTTTGATTATGCTGGCTGCTTCACCAAGACAACGAGAGGTAAAGACAGAGTCCAAGGAGGGGAGGCTGGTGTCTGTGATGCACTGGGCTGTGTCCACAACTCTCTGCAGTTTCTTGCGGTCCTGGGCAAAGCAGTTGCTGTACCAAGTCATGATACATCCAGATAGAATGCTTTCTCTGGTGCATCGGTAAAAGTTGGTGAGAGTCAAAGGGGACAAGCTGAATTTCTTTAGCCTTCTGAAGAAGTAGAGGCACTGGTGAGCTTTCTTGGCCGTGGCATCTACATGATTTGACTAGGACAGGCTGTTGGTGATGTTCACTCCCAGGAAAGTGAAGCTTTCAAACCTCTCGACCTCAGCACCATTGATGTAGACAGGTGCATGTACACCGCCCCCTTTCCTGAAGTCAATGACCAGCTCTTTTGTTTCATTGACATTGAGGGAAAGGTTGCTGTCATGACACCATTCCACTAAGTTCTCTATCTCCTTCCTGTACTCCAACTCATTGCTGTTTGAGATACTTCCTACAACAGTGGTATCATCTGGCAAACCTGTAGATGGGGAGTTAGAGCCAGAATCTGGCCAGTCATGGAGTGTATAGGGAGTAGAGTAGAGGGCTGAGGATGCAGCCTTGTGGGGCACCAGTGCTGAGAATAATCGTGCCAGAGGTATTGCTGCCAATCCTCACTGATTGCCGTCTGTTGGTTAGAAAGTCAAGGATCCAGTTAAAGAGGGAGGTGTTGAGTCCTAGGTCTCGGAGTTTGGTGACAAGCTTGCTTGGGATTATTGTATTGAAGGCAGAGCTATCGTCAATAAAGAATAGTCTAACATAGACTTGATGGGCTGAAGGGCCTGTTTCCATGCTGTATGAATCCATAACCATCAGGTATTGTTATTGTTAAAAACCGCCAGTTATAAATACCATCAGGTGAGACCTACAGTGATAATCACTGGTTATAAATATCATTGGGAAGTTTTTACTGATGTTAATCACTGATTATAAATGCCATTGGGATTATCTTTAATAAGAACATTATGCAGTTTCTATCTATAAATTTCATTTGCTATAATTAAAAATAGGGATTTTACATCAAGAGTAATTGCTGGTTATAAGCACACAATAACAGGAGGTTATATATATGATTGGGTTGTTTCTATCTATTACAAGCAAGAGTATAAAAGCAACTGGATTTTCCATGGGAAGCATTCACTTTGAAAGTCTTTGAGCAGTTTCCAGGATGTACACTGGTTTTAAGTCCAAGCAGGCAGTTTCTTTTTCATTACAGAAACCGACATCAGCATGCAGAGTAGATCACTAAAGTTTGCAGTGTTCATGGAATTGACTCTTTAACAGAATAATTTATTATGAATTTGGTGCTCTTGATGACTGAGAAAAACATTAGATTGTTATAGATTATGCAGTGAGGTGAAATCTGCCTCCCTGTAGTAAACAAGGAGGAATCTTCTCCATATGTGTTCCGTGGTCTTACACAGGACACAGAGAGCAAATCTTCATGTTGTTTGATTAGAACACAGAACAGTACAGCACAGGAACAGGCCCTTCGGCCCACCATGTTGTGCCGAACTAATGAAGCCAATGACACCGAATCCCTTCTGCCGCACAATGTCCATATCCCTCCACTCTCTGCACATCCAGGTGCCTGTGTAAAAGCCTCTTAAACTTCTCTATTGCATCTGCCTCCATCACCACCCCTGGCACTGCATTCCAGGCACCCACCACTTTCAGTAATAAAAACTTGCCCTGTACATCTCCTTCGACCTTTCCCCCCTCACCTTGAATGCATGCCCTTTAGTATTAGACGTTTTGACCCTGGGTCCATGCCTCTCATAATTTTATGAACTTCTTTCTCCCCTCAGCCTCCACCGCTCCAGAGAAAACAACCCAGTTTGTGCAACCTCTCCTTATAGCACATGCCCTCTAATCCAGGCAGCATCCTGGTGAACCTCTTCTGAACCTCTCCGAGTCCTCCACATCCTTCTTACAATGGGGTGACCCGAATTGAATGCAAGACTCCCCACTTTCAGAGGGCTATGGACTTGGACCTCACAATCCCTCTGTGCATCGAAACTATTAAGAGTTTTGCCATTAACTGTGTACTGTTCCTTTACATTTGATCTCCCAAAGTGCAACACCTCACACTTGGCCAGATTAAACTCCACCTGCCATTTCTCTGCCCATATCTGCAACTGATCTATATCCCACTGTATCCTTTGGCAATCTTCGACACTGTCCACAATGCCACCAGTCTTTGTATCGTCTGCGGACTTACTGACCCATCCATCAACGTTTTCATTCAGGTCATGTGTATACATCACAAGCAGCAGAGGTCCCAGCACGGATCCCTACGGAACACCACTAGTCACGCACCTCCAGCCAGAATAAATCCCAATGGCCACGACCCTCTGTCTTCTATGGACAAACCAATTCTGAATCCAAACAGTCAAGTCACCGTGCTTCGAAATCTTCTGGATGAGCCTCCCATGTGGGACCTTGTGTTTCGTTTGAACTGAGGAATCAGGGCTGGAAGAGAGGGATAGAAGTTCATTCTGAGCCAAAATGATGAACAGGCAGAAGTCACTGGATCATAAATATCGGCTGGGGGTGTGAGGCCATTACCACATCGCTCACATTCCTCTGCACTTTCAGTTACCTTGATACCTAGCACTGCCTGGATCATAACCAGAGGGATGGTTTGTTAGGAAGACACAATGCCTCTCCATCAATCCCTTGCTCAGCCATTAGCTGGTGCATAAATGTACTGGAAGTCAATAAAAATCAGAAAACAATTATCAGTACATCCTCATGGAACTGTTAAATTTTGCTAACTCCTTACATTGAGGTTCTAAATTAGTTGTAATCATTTTCCTTCCAAAGCAATGCTTTTGCATTTTATCATTAGTAAACATGAGTCATCAAAGGTTTCAGAAGAAACATTAATTTGAAATGTGCAGACTAATAAATTCTGGAAATAAAAGTTACTGAGGCTTTTCTGAACTTAAGTAATTGCCACTTCAATGAGAAACAGCTGTCAATCAGAATCACAACCAGGAAAAATTATCATAAAATATACTGTTTGAACTGCATCCAATTTGCTGAGTGAGTCACACATAATTTTTTAGTGTGACTTGTACCGTCTGGCAAATTGGCCAAGTGTGGGAGAAGGTGCATCGCTCACAGAGGCTGGACTGCCAGTCCTCATTTTACACAAGCCCTGATAATCTGACCCATAATGTGACGTAAAGTGACAGGTGCACTCAGCAATATTCCAAGTGCATCACTGGCCTGCTGAAGGAGGATCCAGCTGTCCTGACTGAAGGCACAAAGCATTACAGGGTCTCCCCACACAGTGCAACGGAAGGGAGGGTCACACCGTACTACAAATATCTTGGTAAATGGGTTACCGTGGATGTTCAAAGGGATCTCGGTGTGCTTGTAGACAAGTCACTGGGAAGTCAACATGCAGGTGTAACAAAACACTTGGGGCAAGTGATTTGTCAGCCTTAACTACAAGCAGACAGGAAGTTATGAATCGCAATAATATAAGATTTTGTTACACCAGAGAAGGAGCCGGCAAATGGGATTCGTACAGGATGGGCAAGTCAGTGGTCGGCTGGGGTCTGTTTCTGTGCTCTGAGAATCTATGGGTTGGAGAAGGCCGATGTAATAAATGCCATTGAAGGTTTCCCTGTGGAACACACAAGGGAAGGTGTCAGTCCAGTATGTGCATGGTGGCTCTCACAGCAGTACATGTAACAGAGTGTCTTCTTGCAGAATACCTAACGTTACAGAGAAAAAAGAGGAATCTGGAGCAACACATGCAAAGTGCGGGAGGAACTCAGCGGGTCCTCCTGATGAAGGGTCTCGATCCAAAACGTTGGCTGTTTATTTCGCTCCACAGATGCTGCCTGACCCACTGAGTTCCTCCAGCACTTTGTGTGTGTTTCTCACTAACATTACACACACATCTGACTTCTGGACGTGCACTGTGGTACAGGATAGTGAGAGCCTCACTGACGTGTGTGCCAGCAGTTCAGACTGTACTGCACGTGAGGGAGGGACCCCACTGCACGGTGGTGGTGAGGGTCCTCACTGCACTACACGCCAAAGGTACCGGAACAAACTGACTCCCCATCGCTCCCCTGCCACCTACCGGCTCAGTTCAGGAGTTTTGATGGAATTCTCTCTGACTGCCTGGATGAGTGCAGCTTCAATTACACTTTGGAGGGTTTTACCATTGCTGCAGATGGATACTTGATTTCAGCGTGGACGCAGTGTGCTGAAGAGCCTCTTTCTATGCTGTATGACCTTACTATAGAGACACGAGAAGGTGGCATCAAGAGTAAAACATTCCGGTTGATGGGAACTTAACCTCCCCACAATATCCCCTCCCTCCATCACCGTCAACCACACATTTACACTGATCTTACAGCATTCCCATTTAAAAAATCCTCCACACATTCTCATCAATTTTCCACTGATTATACAGCTTGCAAGGGACAATTTACAATGGACAATTAACCTGCTATCCCTCATGTCTTTGGGATGTGGGGGGGAAACCAGAACATCTGGGGTACACTCGCATGGTCACAGGGCGAATGTGTAAACTCCACACAGACAGCACCGGAGATCCGGACTGAACCCTGGTCTCTGGTGCTGTGAGACAGTGGCTGTGCTAGCTGCTGCACTGTGCCAAGCAGGCAGCTGGGCCATTAAGACGGCAGCATCCTATTCTGCTGAATGCCATAGTGAATAGAACTGTTTGTTTACCTTCCTCCTGCTTGTTTTCTGACCTGTAGCCTTGCTGAGACTAGCAATGTGGCTGGGACTGTTGGTTTGCACAGAATACTTTTACCTTCAACGAGTCTGACGTCTTCTGTGCTTGTCTTGTAATGTTTGATGGTAAAGGTGCCAGAGGGAACTTCATTTGGTATCAGACCCATGTCCTGGGAACATTTGTGGGGAAACGTGGAGGTGCAATGTGTTTTATTCTTGGGCGGAGAATTCAAAAGGAAGGATGCAAGTTCTACTCCTGATTTACTAAGCAGACTTTGTCACTATCTGTAACTCTTGGACACAAGTGTACTGCAGTGAAGAGAGTCCTCACTCGGTACTGGATGTGGGAGACCTGAGAGGGTTATGATAAGGACAACATCGTGTCCAGGCACCTGGCATGGGTGCTGTGATGGCCTCCTGTACGAGGCACAATATCACTCACGCTCCCTTCTCCACCTATGCTGCAGTCTCCCCCCAGGTCGCCTTTATGTGGTCAGCCAAAACTACTGTATGTTGTAGGCGGCGGGCTGGGCTTCACTGGAAAGTCTGGACCCACAGACAGGCAAACTGAACAGTTTATACAACCTGTTCTAATCACTGTGTTACGTTCTGTGAAAAGATCTTCTGAAATCAATAAAGTTCTCTTCTCCTGAGGCATTCTTTTTATGACAGTAAGATCGGACCAAAATATAAACAGGAAAGTGCATGGCATGTTTACCTTCATCGACCGAAGTAATGAGTACAAGAGGTGGGGGGTCACGTTGCCGTTGTACAAAACGTTGGTTGGGTTGCACTTGGAGTTCTGTGTGCAGTTCTGGTCCCCAGGCTACAGGAAGGACGCGATTAAGCTAGAGAGGGTGCAGAAAAAGATTCACAAGGATGTGTCCTGGACTGGAGGGCTGGAGTTACCAGGAGACACTGGGTCTGTTTTCCCTTGAGAAAAGGAGGCTTAGGGATGACACCTTCAATTAAATCACAGTAAAATTATGAGAGGTGTAGATAGGCAGTGTCTGTTTCCCAGGGTAGGGGTGTCTAAAATTAGAGGGCATGGGTTTAAGGAGAGAGGGAGGATGTTTACAGGGGATCGGGGGGGTAAATGTTTCAAACACAGAGTAGTTAAGATAAGATATAAGATTTCTTTATCAGTCACATGTACATTGAAACACACAGTGAAATGCATCTTTTGCATACAGCGTTCTGGGGGTAGCCCGCAAGTGTCGCCACGCTTCCGGCGCCAACATAGCATGCCCACAACTTCCTAACCCGTACGTCTTTGGAATGTTGGAGGAAACCCACGCAGACACACTGGGAGAACATACAAACTCCTTACATGCAGGGGCTGGAATTGAACCCGGGTCGCTGGCGCTGTAAAGCATTATGCCAACCGCTACACCACCGTGCCTGGAACGAGCTGCCAGAGGTGGAGGCAGGAACAGTAACAACATTTAAGAGGCACCTGGACAGGTCCTTGAATGAGCAGGGAATGGAGAGACATGGAATTAGTGTAGGCAGGTGGGATTAGTGTGCATTGGTGTGATGGTCGGTATAGACGTGGTGGGCCGAAGGGCCTGTTTCTATGAGGTACAGCTCTATGAGTCTATGAATGTATGACAGCAGGAAAAGACATCCTGGCCCATTAGGACAGCAGCATCTTCGTGATGCCCAGAGCTTCTGCTGTCCATGGTTGTCTCATCATCTCCAAGAGATGGACGAATGCAGAAAAATCCAGTGCTGATCTGGGGGAACATTTCGGGATAATCCTTTTGCAATTCCCTTGGGTGGTCAACTAGTCTTGGGGACTGTGTGAATCGGGCCATTTACCTCCCATATGATGTATTCTGTGCCAGGGTAAGAGTGAGCTCTTTCTTTCTAACGGCAGACCGGACACCGGGAGAGAGTCTGCTTCCCACCACCTCGCAGGCTCACTGCCCTCCATCCTGCCTACTCCTGCCTCTGCATTTGCCTTCTGAGATCATTCCTACCCCTGGCCTCAGATTTCCCCACCCTGTCAACATGGAATATCAATAAGTGTTCCACCCAGTGCTTTCACTAATATGTATTTACTTCAAGATTTCATCTCAAGTAGACCCTGTCTTTTATGCCTGTATGAATATTACATTTTTTGTGATCGCAATGTTTCTACCTCTCATATAAAACTCTGGAAACTATTACCCACCACACAAATGAGCAAGAACTGTGCATGTTATTCCAAATGTGAGCTATGCTGTGACTGGTACAATGTCAGAAATGAATTCTTTGAATTATACCGAGTGTTTTTATAAATTGCCGCCCAAAGCCCTGCAGTAGCTTTTCTACATTAGTGATGAACCTGAAGCTCAACAACACCCGGGGACCAGTCTTTCTCTTCCTTTATCATGTGTGGTTTTCTTTCCCATATTTATGCTGCTTCTCACAGAACTTCCCCAGTTTGTGCTGCACACAAAGTGTTGCAGTGGAAACTGGGGCGTGCGGGTGACCCCTGCATTGCAGCCATTTGGTTACGCAAGTTTACTCTTGTGGAATTCATGAATCACTGCCCAGAGATTCGAGATATGGAATAAGATTCACCCTCATGGAATTTTTGTGGGGAACAGATGTGAAAGAGACAACAAGTTTTGTCATTTTTTATTTATCGTCACCCAATGCCATGGAGCAATAAGGCTTGGATCTGACGTCACTGCATCGACTGGGTTGTCAGTCACAGCCGAGTCCCTCCTCCGCCCCGCCCTCTCCTGTCCGAGGACACATGACCAGATGTCCCAGAGTGCAGTGCTGCCGTACTCTTCGTCAGACACGCAGCATTGTGCGCTGTTATTAATGTTAACAAACTATCCCCAATGTACAAGTGACCCTGTGTTACAGCCATTCAGGATATCTGTCCTTACAGAATTCACAAATCACTACCCAAGTATTTGAGATACGGAATCAAATTCACTCTTGACACTGCGCAGACGACATGGTTTCATGTTCCGGAAAGAATCGGAATCAGGTTTATTATCACTGACATATGTCGTGAAATGTGTTGTTTTGTGGCAGCCGTACAGCGCAAGACATAAGAATTACCGTAAGTTACAAAAATAAATAAATAGTGCAAAAGAGGAATAATGAAGTAGTGTTCATGGGTTCATGGACCGTTCAGAAATCTGATAGTGGAGGGGAAGAAGCTGTTCCTAAATCATTGAGTGTAGGTCTTCAGGCTCCTGTACTTCCTCCCCGATGGTAGTCACGTGAAGAGGGCATGTCCTGGGTGGTGAGGGTCCTTAGTGACGGATGCCGCCTTCTTGAGGCACCGCCTCTTGAAGATGTCCTCGATGGCGGGGAGGGTTGTGCCCGTGATGGAGCTGGCTGAGTCCACAACCCTCTGCAGCCACTTTCGACCCTGCGCACTGGAGCCTCCACACCAGGCGGTGGTGCAACTGGTCAGAATGAGCAGCTTCAAGTTCCTGGGCGTCAATATCTCAGAGGATCTATCCTGGGCCCAACACATTGATGCAATGATGAAGAAGGCCCACCAGCAGCTCCACTTCATTCGGAGGTAGTTGAGGAGATTTGGAATGTCACCAAAGACTCTTGAAAATTTCTACAGAGGTACAGTGGAGAGCATTCCGACTGGATTCAGCCCATTTGCCAGCAACACAAGCCCCCCTTCCACTAACGCGGGGGTCACCTGTATAAGTAACAGGTAAGATCTGTGCCTGTTACATGATGAATGAATCAGATAACCTTTCATGTTAAATGGGATTTCAACACAAGCCCAGTGAGATGAAGGCATTCCCTGGAGTTACATACATCAAATTATTTTAAAATCAATGCATTAAGAAACCAAATTCCATTATTTCGTCAAGGAATCAGATGCAACATAGCTTTTCCAGTTGTAAATTGACCACAACCTCTTCCACTCCTGCAGTCAGCACCCTTGTGTCAGTCACACTGAGAAGGATTTGCCGCCATCTCCAGCGTGTCGGTCAGGGTGATTGGTCTCACCAATGAGCTGTATTAAAGGAAAGTTGTTTTGATGAATGTGGACAGTGTTACTAAGGTACTTTATCAAACTGTTGTTTTCTGAAGTGTGACTATTAAAAACAATCTGTTCCAAAGACATAGAACTGAGACTATTTGATGGATTCACACTCAAACCTGTCATCTTGTCAGTTAATCAAACTCCTGTCTTCAGAAGTGCAACCAAGCCAGAGTCATCATTTTCCTGCATTTGACAGCCAGCCTGATCTATCTGCTCAAGTAATCCAAGCTTGTATTCAGAGGACAATGCACCAATGTCAGCAATGTCGCAATATTGGACCTAAATTGCCCAATACAAGCCTTTATGTGACTCTTGGAATTTAATCAGCCAGTTTGTACTGACAGAAATTTATCAAACTGAAGAACACCTGTACCCATTACATGACAAATGTCAACTCTGTGGCTGCTGGTGCTTCAAGGTTACAGGAAGATCTGTTCACTTCTCAATGTTTAAATGTCAGAACATCTTAAAGGGAGAGTCCTCTAAAATTAAAGGCAATGCAGCAATAGGCTACACCCATGTCATGGAGTGATCAGGTCATACAGCACGGAAGGCAGCCCTTCAGGCCATAATGTCCGTGCTGACCATTATCTATACTAACCCCATTTACTGGCCTTCCCTGCACTGGCCATTCAAGTGCTCGCTTAGATTCTTCTTCAATGTTGTGAGAATACCTGCCTCCAACACAAAGTCCAGCAGTGACTTCCAGCTTCCACCCAGCCTCTTCCTCTGCTCTCCTCGACCTGACTTTATGGTCCTGCCCTTCTCCGTCCAGTCCTTGAGTCCTGCTCTCCTGCTCTCCTTTACCTGATCCCTCAGCTCTCCCTGTTTCCTTGCTCCATACAATCAGACCTTTGGTGGTTCTTCTCTTCCATCTGATCCTGAATCTTTGTGCCTCACAAGTTTATCATCAGTTCTTCCCTTAAATCTGCCTATGATTTGCTGCCATAACCCATATTTTCACCTTCTTCATCCAATCCCAGTGTCCCGCTCTCCCCATCCGATCCCGGTGTCTCCTCCATCCATCCAATCCCAGTGTCCCCTCCACCCATCCGACCCCAGTGTCCCGCTCTCCCCATCCAATCCCAGTGTCCCGCTCTCCCCATCCAATCCCAGTGTCCCCTCCACTCATCCAATCCCAGTCCCCCTCCACCCATCCGATCCCAGTGTCCCGCTCTCCCCATCCGATCCCAGTCCCCCTCCACCCATCCGATCCCAGTGTCCCCTCCACCCATCCGATCCCAGTGTTCCCTCCACCCATCCGATCCCAGTGTCCCCTCCACTCATCCAATCCCAGTGTCCCGCTCTCCCCATCCAATCCCAGTGTCCCCTCCACCCATCCAATCCCAGTGTCACACTTTCCCATCCAATCCCAGTGTCCCTCTCCACCCATCCAATCCCGTGTCCCGCTCTCCCCATCCAATCCCAGTGTCCCCTCCACCCATCCAATCCCAGTGTCCCACTTTCCCATCCAATCCCAGTGTCCCCTCCACCCATCCAATTCCAGTGTCCCGCTCTCCCCATCCAATCCCAGTGTCCTGCTTTCCCCCACCTAAGTGGTATCTTCCCCATCTGATAATGACCATTTTCTATCTGAATCCAGTCACTGCTTTCTGCCTGTCCTTCATATTAGCTAATGGTTTTATGAAGTGAAGATACTTCAGAAGGCTCTCACAAATTTGTTGCATAGTCATGAAAACACAGAAGGTTTTAAATCTCATCAGTAGCTGAGCAAAGATTCTTCCTGGTAAATGCAGTGTAGAGTCACTTCCAACATCGCTGGACAACAGTTTGACTCCCATTCGTTCTGAATGGTATCAATCCTCCTTAGATTGTTTTATATAAATTGAACGTCAGAATTCTCTGAATATTTTGTTCTGAATTTCATTAGCGAGAAGATTATTTCATTTGCTGCTCCGATTGGTCCAATACATTTGCAACTCATCGTTTTTATTTTCAAATGGTAGCCACACACTGTGTCCCAGTGAAGGGGAAGGCTTCTCTCTTCATCCCAGCACAATCTGAGTTTCGGATGCAATGGGAAAAAAACACAGCCTGAATCTGGATGAATTCTTCACAAACTTCATTTGTGTTCTGCTAACATGTTGACTCCATCCAGCCCGTAGCCAATGCACCACAGCTGAGACAAGTGTACCAAGCTCACAGTATTTAGGGCAGCCTAAAAAAACATCAGTGGACCTGAAATCACAGCTGGAGAGTAGATCTAAAGTTCCACCTCACTCATAGAAACACAGCCCCGGGAAGTGTTGCTATAATCCCTCCAGCCAGGCCCAAAGATTAAAACAAGCCACTGAAATGAGGAGTGCAGGGAAATGTATAATTCATCTGCCCTGAGATTTTCAACACTCGCCTGAAAACTCTGCTTCTCATTAACTCGCTGAACAGCCAATCAGTGTTCCTGGAAATGGTCAAAATGCATTCTCTGCCTCAGTGAGAGCCTGTATTCACAAAACTATGCTCCGCGTGGGCCTTGACTAATCTGAGGAGGTCAGGGTCATAGCTTCCTCAGGTGACTGCCAATCTCTGCCATGGCAGGCACGATAGGGGGCAGGCAGAGTAGTGTAGTGGTTAGGGTAACGCTATTACAGCGGCAGTAACCTGGGTTCAATTCCCACCGCTGTCTGTAAGGAGTTTGTACGTTCTCCCCGTGTCTGCGTGGGTTTCCTCCGGGTGCTCCGGTTTCCTCCCACATTCCAAAGATGTATGGGTTAGGAAGTTGTGGGCATGCTATGTTGGCGCCGGAAGCGTGGCGACACTTGCAGGCTGCCCCCAGAACACTCAACGCAAAAGATGCATTTCACTGTGTGTTTCGATGTACATGTGGCCAATACAGATCTGATCTTATCTCAGTGTGTGCTCCTTGCTGCTGTAGGGGGAGGTCACCCAGTCTCCATACTCCACCCACAGGGGCAAGCAGACTGAGGGCGAGCACTTGGCTGCATTGCAGGGTGCCCCAAGGTGCAGGTGCTGCGACACTGCACTTATATTTCCCTCACACACAAAGAACGTGCCCTCCATGGATATTGTTCTTCATCGATCTGTGTTGGTCTTTCTTACTGCTCGGTCCACACTCCACCTCTTTCCCATTACAATAGCTTTAGTGCACGGTGTCGTTTGTATTGGGGTGCATTCCTTACCGAACTGGCTGCAGTGATCACAACTTTTGTGCTTTATGGTGAGAACAGCAAAAATGCAGAATATCGATAAACAATGATTCAATGGAAGCAACATCAGCTCCAGCAGGCGGATACACAGGGACACCCAACAATTCTCACCTGGCAAGTAAAGAATTTGTTCCTTTCGCAAACCCTTGCAAATAGCATCAGGGTGACACATTTAACACCCTTCAAGTAGTATGGAGCTAGGTCTGGGCACCTTTAATTCCTGCTCTGAGGGGGCTATTGTACTTGCCTCTCCAATTGGCTGCAAAGCATGTCTCTTTTTCAGCCCTTTGCCTCTTCTACCTATCACCTCTCAGCTTATTACATCTTCTCCCTCTCCCACCTACCTTCCCCCTCTCACCTGGACTCGCCTGTCCCCTGCCAGCCTGTGCTCCTCCTCCTCCCCCCACCCCCACCTTATTCTGGCTTCTGCCTTCTCTTCCAGTCCTGATGAAGGATCTCTGCCTGAAACATTGACTGTTTATTCCCATCCATGGATGCTGCCTAACCTGCTGAGTTCCTCCAGCACTTGTGTATTGTTCCCAAACAAAGAGTGTTGATGTGCAGGCGAGCTGAACGTTCAGAACCAAAAGCCCAGGAGGAGGGGCTTTGAGGAAGTTTTACTGTAGCCCTTATGTTTCCTGTGTAAGTGTCTTTCATCCTCTGGCGAGTACTCTTCAAAAGACCTTCCACTGGTGGTCAAAGCAATAGACATCTTGTAGTCCTGGATGAAATCTGTCCTGCTGTCCTCCAATGCATACGCTGTGTTCAGCTGGGAGGGCCCTCCGACAGAGGAGTCTGCAGTGTGACCATCAGGAGAGCACAGAGCTGACTGATGTCTTGATGCAAAGCCTGTGACAAGAGCAACAGCTCATCCATGTAGCAATAACCGTGTAAGTACATGCTGCATTCTGGTGATGTGACATCCAATATGAATTACTGTACCTGTAACACATTAAAGCAGGGCTGTACATTCAGCTTAAAGAAGAGAAAAGTAAACATGAGGTTGTGGTACAAACCCTGCACACATGACAATTATCTTCAGAAAGAAAATGCATTTTGTGTGAAGTTTGCTTCTCTTTCAATATCCATTTCAGTGTAAAGGAATTTAATTATAAGCTCAGTGGAGGTGATGTTACAGATATTGTACTAACTTCATGCAGCACAGTCTTTACAGCTTCTCAGTGCAGGTAATATTGCAGGTAATGTACTCATCCATTTTAGATGACATTACAAACAATATGCAGACTGTGGTGCATGTCTTGCCCTGCTGTGCCCAGTTAAACACTCTCATACCAGGTAATCTGTGGGTTAGGTAGAGAGTAAAGCCCCTGATCTGTTACTCCAACTCCATCGAGGTCACGTTCCCAATTTCAACGAGCCATTTTTACTACTTCTTTAAGGGAGTGAGAAGATTTTTGGAGGCATAGAGAGACACAGCATGGAAACAGACCCTTCAGCCCATTGACACTGTGCTAACCATCAACCGCCTTTATACTCATCCTGCATTAATCCCATTTATTACTTGATGCAGACTTCGGGCAAAGAACAGTGCTGGGAGCTCCAGCTGTTCCTCTCCATTACCACAAGCTTGGGTACAAATGAAAATGAGGAAGTTGTGTAAAGTGGACAACAAATTTCCTCTTGCAGAAGTAATTCTACCTCCCATAGACAATGATCATCCCCAAACCAGGTTAGCCAGCTCCCCCAGCTCCCCCCCACCCACCCAGCTCTCCCAGCCCCCAGCTATTAGGATATTTCAGATTTCCAGCATGAGCAGTTTTTTTGTTTTCTATTATGATGTCTGCACCGGTGGTGACTGTGATCCCTGGATTTAAGACAGTATATACGCTTTCTCTGGAGAAATAACCACAGCAGCTGAGTTCAAAGAGCCTCTGTAAGGGTTGGTAGAGCTGAGATTTATGGATACTACAAGGCCACAGCTAAGCATATGAACTGGCCCCATGGCACCGTTATGGGGCAATACATGAAGTTGTCCCAAATCAAAATCACATCAGGTCCCTCCACATGCTGGTCTGTCGGTACACCCGATCTTTCCCCTGCGTCAGGCACACACCGAACCATGTTATTATTCATGAGGTGCCTGCTTCTTCCAGTACTGAAAGCTCTGCAGTATGACTGAGGTGGAACAGTCTCAGTGGAGCCAGGAGCACCGCATCAATTAGTGAGTTGGTTCACAATTTACACAAATTCTGCAGACATTGGGAGACCTGACTGGGCACCTTCGGATCTCAGTGTGGTCCACTCAGACTCCAATGTCCACACAGGGTGCTCAAACAACGAGTGTTTCCTCCAGTGTTGACCTGCTGAGATGGTCATGTGAAGCTCAGTGGTGACACTGCAGACAGCTCTCAATTCCTGGAGATGTCACTATGGCTATAGTGGATCAGGAACGTCAGGGCAAGAGGCAAAGATATGCTCGTTGATGATGAGTCTTCAGAGATTCCTGCCTGGGTCTCCCTAATCAACGATGTATTCACAAGCTCAGGATTTCTGATGTGTTGCCATTGGAATGATCATTCTTGAGGGAAGACCTTCAGACAACCTCTCTCGGGAGGTCAAGGGCACATTGATTCTCTATTCTCACCATCGAACCTTTCCAAAGTTTCTCTCTCCTGTCTCTGCATTTATAAAGAAATTATTCCATTTAATGTGACTTCAG
Organism: Pristis pectinata; assembly: GCF_009764475.1. Classification (NCBI taxonomy): domain Eukaryota; kingdom Metazoa; phylum Chordata; class Chondrichthyes; order Rhinopristiformes; family Pristidae; genus Pristis; species Pristis pectinata. The sequence goes on along the minus strand of NC_067426.1, from coordinate 36,676,139 downwards.
TAAGGACCAGGTGGTATCTCAGATTCTGGGATTTGCCCAGATTGTGGATTTCCTCCCAGTGCAGGCAGTCACTGACGTGATGAGATCATCTCTCCTTCTTTTAAACTCCAATGAGTACCTGTTTGTTCTCCCTATCAGGCACCGCCTGCTCCACGTGTCTGACGATCCCACATTGGCTCATCAGTCACCTCAGAGCCACAGAACCAGAGAGGAAGCAAGTAATCCTGCACCCCACAGGACGTCAAACACACTTCATTGGGCTCCAAATTGTGAACGAGGTTATTACATCTGTGAAAAGTGCTGTATAATCACAAGGCTTTCTTTCTCTAATTGGTAGGCCACAGTTTTATATATTGTGGTCAGGACGTGAATCAAGTTCCTGTTCATTGTTGTTGTGGGCAGACATACACAGGGCGTGAATGCCATGAAAATTAGCTTTTTGCAGCAGCAGCAGCTCAGTGCTTGACAAGATGAGGACAAACATAACACAAGCTTAAATTAACATAAGTTATACATAACAATGGCACTAGTGCAAGACGGAGGGGAACTAGTCTGAGGTAGTGTTAAGGTTTTTCAGGTCAGTTGAAGAACCTGATGGCAGTGGGGAGGTATGATGTGTTGTTTGATGTGTTTGTAGCTTCTGATGGTCATGATGAATGAGCATACTCATTACCACATACTGTGGGGTCCAAGCTACTGTGTCAGCAGCTTACTGAACATGCCCTTTGGAGTTTCACGGGTTTGCTTTTTGCTTTTGATGCAAGACAGGAGCTAACGTGTCCTTCTGTAAAAGGCTTGTGCTTCTCAGCTCCAGAGAATTCAGGGCTCTTGCTTCCAGAACAGCTGGTTGGAAGTATGGAGGGGGGGGGGGGGGGGGGGGCGTGGGTGTGGAATCTATCGTGGGAAGTGAAATATTTCCATTCTGGTTCACATGTCCTGGAACTCAAGGGTCCAAAGTGGACAAGTTAGGATATCAGTCCTGCTAACCCTCAGGACTGCAGCTGCTCAAACTCTAGTGCTTAGAAATTGGATTCTTGGTGCAATAAACCATAGCTGTGTTCAGTGATCACGTCCAATGTGATCAGAAAAGAGTCAAAATCCAATCTGAATGGCACTGATTATACACTGAAACTAATGGTAAAAAGGGACCTGTGCGATCCTCAGTGGGATTCCACCCAGTTCACTATCTCCCACATACTGCTGTGCAGGGAAGGGATCAGCCTTTGAAAACACACCCCTCAAGACAGACATATAGAACCAGGCAAGTTAAGATCAGGAGTAGGTCCCATGACCCCACAACCCAGTTCACAGCTGATCTGACTATAACTTTAAATCTGCATTCCTGTCGACTGGCATCACCTTGCTGATACATCAATCTCTGCCATAAATCTTTCAAAGCCTCTGCTTCCACTGCCCTGTGAGGAAGAGAGGTCCAGAGGCTCACAACCTCAGAGGAAAAGTTTCTCCTCATCTGGGAATTGTCTTATGTTTACTTTTAAACAGTGGGCCCCAAACCTAGTTCTAAATTTTCTCACAAGTAGAAACATTCTCTTCACTTTCACCCTGTCAAGACCCGTCAGAATCTGATTTGTTTCAATCAAGTCCCCTCTATGAAAATCCACCAGGTACAAACCTAGCCTGCCCAAAGTTTCCTCATAAGGCCACCCATCCATTCTGATCTTCTCTAAACTACCACCAATGCATTAACACCCTTCCTTTAGCAAGGTACTCCAGATGTGGTCCAAAACCTCAACTGCCTCCCTCCATAGACGCTGCCTGACCTGCTGAGTCCCTCCAGCATTTTGTTGGCGTTACTCCAGATTCCAGCATCTGCAGAATTTCTTGTGTCTCTATCTCTTGAGCTTGCTTATGCCTTCTTTACAACTTAAGTACCTACTGATCTTTGCGTCATCAACAGGTTTTGCAACCGTAACTTTGGTGCCTTCATCAAAGTCATTTCCATAAATTGTAAGAGTGAGGCCCCAGTGCTAATCCATCTGACACACCATTCACTCCATTGTGCCAGCTATGTTTACTGTTTGGTGAGAGCCAGTCGACCTTCTATCCAAGCAGTGGAAACTCTTTGGGTGCCTCAGAAACCAGAGGTTGCAGGTGACAGGGACATGCAAGTGATCACAGTATGTTCCTGAGGAGGATCCCCTGCATTACTGGGAGGGTGGGGGTAAACCAGTCCCACCAGAAGAACAGCTTGGAAGGTGTTGTCTGAACTTGTCTCTTACAAAAGTGATTATCCCTGTACATCAGAGCAATGCTGAGAGAAATTTCATGAACTCACAAGGAATGTCAAGGCGATCAGCACACCATTGTATGCATCCTCAGAGTGGAGATCCTTACAGAAAAAGCAGAGCTCTGAGCTCTTGTGTCTCATTGGGAAATGCAGAGATGCAGCAAATCCTTAACGTAACTGGAGCAGGGGTTCATTCCCCAGTGTGGGTGAAACTGCCCAGCTGGATGTGAGGTCACTTTATGAATCATCTGTGTTCTGTCTGGTTACTGATGAACTCTGATGGTGGTGACAACTAGATTGTGGGGCAGATCACTTGGTAACAATGATCTTCAGAATCCTTGGGTGAAATGTCTGTCAGGGAGTCCCAGGGCCCAGGACCAGTGGTCTCTTCTCCCATTCAGCTCAGAATCAGACATTATCACTGACTTATGAAATGAAACGTTTTGCGGCAGCAGTACAGTGCAAGCATAAAAATTACTATAAATTACAAAATGAATGAATAGAACATAGAACATTACATCCCACATCACCCTCGATTTCTCAATCATTCATGTGTCTATCTAAGAGTCTCTTAAATGTCTCTAATGTATCTGCCCCCACAACCTCTGCCTGCAGTGCGTTCCACACACCCACCGCTCTCTGTGTAAAAAACTTACCCCTGGCATCCCCTTTATATCTTCCACCAATCACCTTAAAATTATGCCCCTTCATGTCAGCCATTGTTGCCCTGGGAAAAAGCCTCTGACTGTCCACTTGATCTATATCTTGTGCACCTCTATCAAGTCATCTCTCATCCTCCTTCTCCCCAAAGAGAAAGCCCCAGCTCACTCAACCCATCCTCATAAGACGTGCTCTCCAATCCAGGCAGCATCCAATCTACAGCATCCTTCTACACTATCCACAACACCACCAACCTTCATGTCATCAGCAAACTTACTAACCCACCCTTCCACATCCTCATCCAAGTCATTTATAAAAAAAATCAAAGAGTAGGGGTCCCAGAACAGATCCCTGTGGAAGACCACTGGTCACCGACCTCCAGGCAGAATACGCTCCATCTACAACCACCCTCTATCTTCTATCTTCTATGGGCGAGCCAATTCTGAATCCACACAGCCAGGTTTCCCTTGATCCCATGCCTCCTGACTCTCTGAAGGAGCCTTCCATGAGGAACCTTATCAAATGCCTTACTGAAATCCATGTACACCACATCCGCTGCTCCACCTTCATCAATGTGCTTTGTCACATCCTCAAAGATTTCGATCAGGCTCGTGAGGCACGACCTACCCCTCACAAAGCCATGCTGACTGTCCCTGTAATAACCTTGGATATATCCCGTCTGGCCCTAGTGACCTGTTCCTAATGTTTTTCAAAAGTTACAGTACATCCACTTTCCATATGTCGACATGCCCTAGCATATCAGCTTGTTATACGCCATCCTCACGAATGTTAAGGTCTCTCTCACTGGTGAACACTGAAGCAAAGTATTCAGTAAGGACCTCCCCTATCTCTTCTGACTCCAGGCACATGTTTCCCCTTTTATCCCTGATCGGTCCTACCCTCAATCCAGTCATCCTCCTATTCTTCACATACATATAGAATGCCTTGGGGTTTTCCTTTATCCTAATCACCAAAGGACTTCTCATGCCCTTTTCTAGCTCTCCAAGGTCCACTCTTAAGCTCCTTCCTGGCTACCTTGTAGCTCTCCAGAGCCCTTTCTGATCCACGCTTCCTAAACCTCAGGTAAGCTTCTTTCTTCCTCTTGACAAGGTATCTTATGTCTCTTGTCAACCATGGTTCCTTCACTCTCCCATCCTTACCCTGCCTCAGTGGAACAAACCTATCCAGAACCCCATGCAAGTACTAAACAACCTCCACATTTCCTCTGTGCACTTCTCCAAGGACATCTGTGCCCAATTTACATGGATAAGTACATGGGAGCACAATACTGTGGCTCTTACAGAGACTTGGCTGACACCAGGGCAGGAATGCATATTGAATATTCCTGGTTTTCAGTGCTTTAAAAGGGATAGGGATGGGGGGAGAAGAGGAGGAGGGGTGGCGATACTGGTCAGGTACACTGTTACAGCTGCAGAAAGGGTAGATAATGTAGCAGGATCCTCTCTAGAGTCAATATGAGTGGCAGTTAGGTACAAGAAAGGGGCAGTTACTCTACTGGGAGTATTCTATAGGCCCCCTGGTAGCAGCAGGGATACTGAGCAACAGATTGGGAGGCAGATTTTGGAAAGATGCAAAAATAACAGGGTTATTATCGTGGGAGACTTCAACTTCCCAAATATTGATTGGCACCTGCTTAGTGCCAAAGGTTGAGACGGGGCAGAGTTTGTTAAATGTGTACAGGACGGATTCCTGTCACAGTATGTTGACAGGCTGACTGGAGGGAATGCCATATTAGATCTAGTATTAGGTAATGAACCGGGTCAGGTGACAGATCTCTCAGTGGGTGAGCATTTGGGAGACAGTGACCATTGCTCCATAACCTTTAGCATTGTCATGGACAGGGATAGGAGCAAAGAGGATGGGAAGATATTTAATTGGGGGAAGGTGAATTATGAGGCTATAAGGCGAGAACTTGCGAGTGTAAGTTGGGATGACATTTTTGAAGGGAAATATACTGTGGAGATGTGGTCGATGTTCAGGGATCTCTTGCAGGATGTTAGGGATAAATTTGTCCCGGTGAGGCAGAGAAGGAATGGTAGGGTGAAGGAACCGTGGGTGACGAGAGAGGTGGAACAACTAGTTAGGAAGAAGGGGACAGCATACATAAGGTGTAGGCAGGAAGGATCGGACAGGGCTCGTGAGGAATATAGAGCAGCCAGGAAGGAACTTAAGAAAGGGCTGAGGAGAGTGAGAAGGGGACATGAAAAGGCTTTGGCAAGTAAGGTTAAGGAGAATCCCAAGGCTTTTTTTCTCATACGTGAAGAGAAAAAGGATGGTGAGAGTAAATTTAATTAAAATTTTTTTAATTTTAATTTTATTTACAGCATGGAAACAGGCCCTTCCGGCCCAATGAGTCGGCGCTGCCCATTTTAAACCCAATTAACCTACCCATGCATCTTTGCAATGTGGGAGGACACCAGAGCACCCAGAAGAAAGCCATGCAGACATGGGAGAACGTACAAACTCCTTACAGACAGTGATGGGAATCGAACCCCGATCGCTAACGTTGTAACAGCGTCGCGCTAACCGCTATGCTACCGTGCCGGAACTGTTGGCTAGGATCTTCGAGTCCTCGTTGTCCACGGGAATGGTACTGGAGGATTGTAGGGTGGCAAATGTTCTGATAGGTAAGTCTGATTAAAGACAAAGGTGGGAGGATGTGCCTGGAAGCTGTGGAAGTGGGTGAGGTTCTCAATGAATACTTCTCTTCAGTATTCACCAAGGAGAGGGGTCTTGATGATGCTGAGGACAGAGTTGATAAGGTTAATGTTCTAGAGCATGTAGATATCAAGAGAGAGGATATGTTGGAGCTGTTAGAAAATATTAGGACAGATAAGTCCCCGGGGCCTGACAGGATATTCCCTAGGCCGCTGCGTGAGGCGAGGGAGGAGATTGCTGAACTGTTGGCTAGGATCTTTGAGTCCTCGTTGTCCATGGGAATGGTACCGGAGGATTGGAGGGTGGTAAATGTTGTCCCCCTATTCAAAAAAGGTAGTCGGGATAGTCCAGGGAATTACAGACCAGTGAGCCTTACATCTGTGGTGGGTAAGCTATTAGAAAGGATTCTAAGAGATAGGATCTATGAGCATTTAGAGAAACATGGACTGATTAGGGACAGCCAGCATGGCTTTGTGAAGGGAAGATCTTGCCTCACAAGCCTGATAGGGGTCTTTGAGGAGGTGACCAGGAAGATTGATGAGGGTAGTGCAGTGGATATGGTCTACATGGATTTTAGTAAGGCGTTTGACAAGGTTCCACATGGTAGGCTTCTTCAGAAGGTCAGAGGGCAAGGGATCCAGGGAGGCTTGGCCGTGTGGATTCAGAATTGGCTTGCCTGTAGAAAGCAGAGGGTTGTGGTGGAGGGAGTGCATTCGGATTGGAGGGCTGTGACTAGTGGTGTCCCACAAGGATTGGTTCTAGGACCTCTACCTTTTGTGATATTTACTAATGACTTAGATGAGGGGGTGGAAGGCTGGGTTAGCAAGTTTGCAGACGACACAAAGATCGGTGGTGTTGTGGATAGTGTGGAGGGCTGTCGAAGCTTAGAGGGATATTGATAGAGTGCAGAGCTGGGCTGAGAAGTGGCAGATGGAGTTCAATCTGGAGAAGTGTGAGGTGGTACACTTTGGAAGGACTAACTCCAAGGCAGAGTACAAGGTTAATGGCAGGATTCTGGGCAGTGTGGAGGAGCAGAGGGATCTGGGGGTTCGTATCCACAGATCACTGAAAGTTGCCTCACAGGTGGATAGGGTAGTTAAGAAAGCTTAGGGGATGTTAGCTTTCATAAGTCGTGGGATCGAGTTTAAGAGCTGCAAAGTGATGATGCAGCTTTACGAAACTTGGTTAGACAACACTTAGAGCACTGTGTCCAGTTCTGGTCGCCTCATTATAGGAAGGATGTGGGGGCGTTGGGGAGGGTGCAGAGGAGATTTACCAGGATTCTGCCTGGTTTAGAGAGTATGGATTATGAGGAGAGACTAAAGGAGCTGGGGCTGTTCTCATTGGAGAGAAGGAAGATGAGGGGAGACATGATAGAGGTGTACAAAATATTAAGTGGAATAGATAGAGTGGAGAGCCAGCGCCTCTTTCCCAGGGCACCAATGCTCAAAACAAGAGGACATGGCTTTAAGGTAATGGGTGGGAAGTTCAAGGGAGATTTTTCACCCAGAGAGTGGTTGGTGCATGGAATGCTCTGCCTGGGGGTGGTGGTGGAGGCTAATATGTTGGTCAAGTTCAAGAGATTGTTAGATAAGCATATGGAGGAATTTAAAATAGAGGGATATGTGGGAGGAAGGGGTTAGATAGTATTAGGTGTGGTTAGAAGGTTGGCACAACACAGTGGGCTGAAGGGCCTGTACTGTGCTGTATTTTTCTATGGTTCACACTCCCAAGCTCCTGCCTGATAGCATCATAATTCCCCCTCCCCCAATTAAATACTTTCCCATATCGTCTGCTCCTATCCCTCTCCAAGGCTATGGTAAAGGTCAAGGAGTTATGTTCACTGTCTCCAAAATGCTCTCCCACTGAGAGATCTGAAACCTGATCAGGCTCATTGCCTAGTACCAGGTCCAGTATGGCCTCTCCTCGAGTCTGCCTGTCCACAGACTTTCAGGAATCCTTCCTGGACACACCTAACAAAATCCACTCCATCTATCCCCTTTACACTAAGGACGTGCCAATGTAAGGGAAGTTGCAATCACCCATGACAACACCCCTGTTTATTTTTGCACCTCTCCAAAATCTGCCTTCTGATCTGCTCCTCAGTGTCTCTGCTGCTATTGGGGGGGTCTGTAGAATATTCCCAATAGAGTGAGCGCTCCCTTCCTGCTTCTGACTTCCACCCACACTGACTCAGTGGACGATCCTTCCAGGACATCCTCCCTTTCTACAACTGTGACACTGTCCCTGATCAGCAAAGCCACCCCGCCCCCCCACCTCTTTTACCTCCACCCCATCCCTTTTGAAACATCTAAACCCCAGAATATCCAGCAGCTAGTCCTGCCCTTGCGACAGCCAAGTCTCTGTAATGGCCACAATGTCGTAGTTCCACGTACTTACCCAGCTATAAATTCCTCAGCCTTGTTCCTGATACTTCTCGCATTAAAGTAGACACTTCAGCCCAACTGACTGCAATTTTGCCCTTTCAACTGCCTATCCTTCCTCACAGCCTTTCTACACCCTGCATCTACCTGTACACTAAATGCACCAACCTCTGACCTATCACTCTGGTTTCCATCCCCCTGCCAAACCCTCCTCAACAGTTCTAGCAAACCTGCCTGCAAGAATATTGGTCCCCCTCCAGTTCAGGTGTAACCCATCCCTTTTGTACAGGTCATACCTTCCCCAGAAGAGATCCCAATGACCAACAAATCTGAAACCCTGCCCCAACTCCTCAGCCACACATTCAGGACCAAATCATCCTATTCTTAGCCTCACTGGCACGTGGCACAGGCAGCAATCCAGAGATTACTGCCCTTGAGTTCCTGCTTTCCAGCTTCCTACCTAACTTCCCATATTACTTCTTCAGGACTCATCTCTTTTCCTACCTATGTCATTGGTACCAATATGTACCATGACCTTTGGCTGTTCATCCTCCCCCTTCAGAACGCTGTGGACCTGAATGCAGCTTCAGAGTGACTGCCTCCCTGTAGCTCTTATATATGAACTCCTCATTCTCCCGTAGGAACCGATGGTCATCCAGCTGTACCTCCAGTTCCCTAACATGGTCTGTAAGGAGCTGCAGCTGGATGCACCTCATGCAGATGTAGTTATCAGGGAGACTGGATGTCTCCCAGACACCCACATCTCACAAGGTGAACACACCACTGACCCTGGAGCCATTCTCACTACTCTGGCTCAGCACTAAAGGAAACACCAAAGCAAGAAAGAAACTTAACAGAGACTTTCCTCAGCCTCTTCTCACCAAAGCCTCAGTTCCCCCACTCTAACCCTGGCCCATTCCATCAATGGTCACTCCCAAGATGGCCACTCAGCTTATACCAACCTTCCTTTTATTCCCTGCTGTTAACCAGCCAATCACTGGTAACAATTTGCAAATGTGCCTCACTTAGACTCTTGCAAGGTGAAACTCATGTACAGAGACTCACGTCTTTTCAAAGGTCCCCCTCCAACTGCCTCACTGGATATAAATACTGGAAGTACTAGAAATAAACTCCCTCACTGAAAATAAATAAATAATGCAAGATAAAAGGAATAATGAGGTTGTGTTCATGGGTTCATGGACTGTTCAGAAGTCTGATAGCAGCGGTGAAGAAGCTGTTCCTGAAACATTGAGTGTGGGTCTTCAGGCTCCTGTACCTCCTCCCCATTGGCAGTAACAAGAAGAGGACATGTCCCGGAGGCTGCAGGTGCTGAGCAGGGACAACTCCGGCACCCCCTTCCTCTGTCTCTTGCTGCCCTCTAGCTCAGGGCCCCCTCCCTCTGTGTCATCTTGTTGCTCTTCACAAACCTGTCTCACAAACTTGATTGAGGTTGTTGAAGAGGCAGCCAAGAGGATTGACGAGGGCAGGGTGGTAGAGGTTGTCTACATGGACCTTAGCAAGACCTTTGACAAGGTCCTGCATGGTAGGCTGGTCTGGAAGGTAAGAACACATGGAATTCAGGGCGAGCTCATCAACTGGATACAAAATTGACTTGGTGGAAGGAGGCAGAGGGTGGTAGTGGACAGGGGAAGGGTGTTTTTTCAGACTGGAGACCTGTGACCAGTGGTGTGTCACGGGGCTTGATGCTGGGTCCACTGTTGTTTGTCATCTATATTGATAATTTAGATGAGAACGTTGTTAATAAGTTTGCAGATGACACCAAAATTGGTGGTACATTCGACGGTGAGGAGGGTTATCTGAGATTATAATGGGATCTGGACCAACTGGGGAAGTGGGCCAAAGAACGGCAGATGGAATTTAACTCAGACAAGTGCGAGGTGCTGCATTTTAGGAAGTTAAACCAGGGCAGAATTTACACAGTAAATGGTAGGGAACTGGAGAGTGTTGTCGAACAGAAGACGCAAGGTTACAGATGCATAGTTCCCTGGTAGCAGAGACACAGCCAGACAGGATGATTTTGCATGCTTACTTTCATCTGTCAGGTCACTGAGTACAGGGGTTGGGACTTCATGTTACAGCTGTACAAGTTGGTGGTGTGACCACACTTGGAGAGTTGTGTGCAGTTCTGGTTGTGATCAGAGATGTGATTCAGCTGGAGAGGGTGCAGAAAAGATTCACGGGGATGTAACCAGGACAGGCAGCTTGAGTTATAAGGAGAGGCTGGACAGGCTGGGACCGTTTCCCTGGAACCTTGGAGGCTGAGGGTGACCTATAGAGGTCATACAGTCATAGAGCCGTAGACTCATACAGCACAGGAAACAGACCTTTCGGCCCAACTGGTCCATACCGACCAAGATTCCCATCTAAGCTAGCTCCATTTGCCTGCATTTGGCCCATATCCCTCTAAACCTTTCCTATTCATGTACCAATCCAAGTGCATTTTAAATGTTGTCAATGTACCTGCCTCACCCACTTCCTCTGGCAACTCGTTCCATATGTAGACCACCCTCTGCGTGAAAAAGTTGCCCCTCAGGTTCCCATTAAATCTCTCCCCTCTCACCTTAAACCTGTGCCTTCAAGTTCTTGATTCCCCAACTCTGGGAAACAGATGGTGCACATTCACCCTATCTATGCCCCTCCTGTTTTTATACACCTCTCTAAGATCACTTCTCATTCTCCTGCGCTCCAATTAATAAAGCCCCAACCTGCTCAACCTCTCTCCATGACTCAGTCCCTCGAGTCCAAGCAACATCCGCATAAATCTCCTCTGCACTCTTTCCAGCTCAATGGCATCTTTCCGACAATGGGCTGACCAAAACTGAACACAATATTCCAAATGCTGTCTCACCATTATCTTGTACAACTGCAACCTAACATCTCAACTTCTATACTCACTGCCCTGACTGATGAAGGCCAGCGTGCCAAACGCCTCCTTCATTGACCAGTCTACCTGCAACGCCACTTTCAATAAACCATGTACCTGTACTCCTGGCTTCCTCTGTTCCACAACACTCCCCAGGGCCCTACCGTTCACTGTGAAAGTCCTACCTCATTTGTCTTCCCAAAGTGCAGCACCTCATACTTATCCTAATTAAACTCCATTTGCCATTCCTCAGCCCACTGACCCAGCTGATCAAGATTCCTCTGTAAATCCTGATAACCATCTTCTCTGTCAATGACACCACCTACTTCAGTGTCATCTGCAGACTTACTAACCATGCCTTGAACATTCTCATCCAAAGCATTGCTATAGATGACAAACAACAATGGGCCCAGCACCGACCCAGTGGCACACCACTGGTCACGGGCCTTCAGTCTGAAAAACAACCTTCCCCCTTCACCCTCTGCTTCCTACCATCAAGCTAATTGTGTATCCAGTTCGCCGGCTCTCCCAGTTTATGTGAACTTGTGTTTGTCGGGTTTGTAATGCACTGTGCTGCAGCTGCTGTAAGATGCTCGTTTCCAAGACGCTGATCCCCTGGGTGTGCACACTGATGGCAGTAAACTTGACAATAAACTTGAACTTGAACCTTACTCAACAAGGGCAACAGGGAATAAGCCAGATAACCACAGGCCAGAGAGTCTAATGTTGGTGGTGGGGAAGTTGTGAGAAAAAATTCTGAGGGTCAGGGTAAATCTACACTTGGAAAGGCAGGGATTGGCCTGGGGAGGGGGGGGCAGCATGGATTTGTTGGTGAGGGGTCCTCTGTGACATCATTCATTTGAGCTTTTTTGAAGAAGTAACAAAATATGTTGAAGAGGGCAGTGTGGCTGGTCATCTACATGGACCTTCAGTCAGGGTTTTCATGAGATCCCATGTGGGAGGTTGATCCAAAAGGATCTAAAAGACAATTGTAATTGGAAGCCTGTGACCAGTGGTACTGGGACCCTTGCTGTTTGTCATATACACTAAATATTTGGATATAAATGTAGGAGATTTGATTAGTAAGTTTTGAGGTAACACAAAGATTGGTGGTGTTGATAATAAGATCATCAAATGATTATCCCTTCGAAAGATAAAGTTGAGACAATGAACTCTGGTGATGAGATTTGCCAGCAGAACTTTCAGGTTTGCTGTTCGTTGGTTGAATCGTCAGACCGCTTGCTCCTGGTGCAGACATGCCCTTGAGATCGGACACTGTCAGCTCGATCAATGGGTTTACGCCTGATCAATGCTGACGATAGGCTGATATTGTTTGTGTTATGCATCATGTTTAAAGCATACCACTTTGGGAATTGAAAATCCATCTCATTATCTGAACTTTATTCCAGACCTGAGCCCTGTCACCATCACTTTTAAGATGTGAATTCCCAGATACATGGGCTGGAATATGTCCCAGTCTGCAACAGTAGACAAGCAATTTGTATCGCCAGGCTGCCAGCCCACTGGTAACTAGACAAGAGGCCTTGAACCTGAAGGCAGCAAAGGATTTGGAACTGCAGCTTGAAAGGCAGAAATTGCAACGTTAAACAAATCACTTCTTTGGAGCTGGTTCAAGCTGTCAGAGAATGCAGATCTGCGGCAGTTATCCAATTCTGAAGATGTTCTTCAACTAAAGGGGAAACTCACATAAGAATTTTAACAAGGAAGGCACTGTTAAATAAACCACAGCATTCACATTCTGCCTGTGTTTATTCATCATCCTTTCTCATTACGTGTCAGCTTGTTCCATTCCTCTTTCATGCCATTCAATGCTGCAGAGAGCATGTGGAAACCCTGCAAGAATGAAATACAGTTGTATCACACAATAATTGGCAACTTTTTCTGCCTCTTGCCATTTTTCAATCATTCTTGATTCCCTTCTGTTGTTTCTTCTGCTGGCAAGTCTCATTGGATGAGTTCACCAGCTAAACTGAGGAGGGACAGTGGTCTGGTGATTATGTTACTGGATGAGAATGTCTGGAAATTGGATGTCACCTACTTCTGGTGCGTTACACCATTGTGATCAGTGCTGCTTGGGGTCACAGGCATAAAAGCATCATGAAATTGGCCAAACACTAGTTTACATTGAAAAAGCTGCAGTAAAGTGGGCCTATCAGTGGTGTGAATAAAGTATTCAGGTCAGAATGGAGGATCTTTAACTTACATCTCACTGGGAGTCATAGAGTTAGAGGGATACAGCAGGGAAACAGGCCCTTCAGCCCACTTTGTTCACACCACTAATAGGCCCACTTCATTGCAGCTTTTTCGGTGTAAACCATCAAGCACTCACTTACACTAATCCTACGCTAACGCTGTATTGTTCTCCCCACGTTCCCATCAACTCCCTGCACTCTCGGGGTAACTGAGAGTGGTCGATGAACCTACCAACCCGCACATCTTTGAGATGTGGGAGGAAACCGGAGCACCCGGGGGAAACCCATGCCATCACAAGGAGAACGTGAAAGCTCCGCACAGACAGAACATGAGGTCAGGATCAAACCGGGGTCTCTGGAGCTGTGAGGCTGTGGCTCCACTAGATGCACCCTGTGCCCCACTGATTCCAACCTGTTGACCTGTTTTATGGCTGTCACATGAGGGGTGTCGTCCTGCCATCGGGTGTCCAGCTTCACCCAGAGTGTGTCAAAGGTGCAGAGCCAATGACATGATGTCACTTCAGATGCCCAGAGGTCTGACACTTGAGCAAGATCCAGGTTTGCTATGGGCACAATTTCACTTAGAAATGATCACCAGCATAAAGTACTGAGGGTAAAAACGGGACAAGTGTGAAGTGATACACTTTGGAAGATTGAATTTGGAGGCAGAACACAAGGTTAATAATGGCAGGATTCAGCAGTGTGGAGGAACAGAGGGATCTTGGGGTCCACATCCATAGATCCCTCAAGGTTGCCACGCAGGCCAATAGGGTTGTTAAGAAGGCGTATGGAGTGTTGGCCTTCATTAGTTGGGGTATTGAGTTCAAGAGCCGTGAGGTGATGTTGCAGCTCTATAGCACTCTGGTTAGACCACACTTGGAGTATTGTGCTCAGTTCTGGTCGCCTCATTATAGGAAGGATGTGGAAGCTTTAGAGGAGATTTACCAGGATGCTGCCTGGATTGGAGAGCATGTCTTATGAGCATAGGTTGAGTAAACTAGGGCTTTTCTCTTTGGAGAGAAGCAGAATGAGAGGTGACTTGATAGAGGTGTACAAGATGATATAAGAGGCATAAATCAAGTGGACAGTCAGAGACTTTTTTCCAGGGCGAAAATGGCTAACATGAGGGGACATAATTTTAAGGTGATTGGAGGAAGGTATAAGGGGGATGTCAGAGGGAAGTTTTTTACACAGAGAGCGGTGGGTGCGTGGAACGCACTGCCGGCAGAGGTTGTGGGGGCAGATACATTAGGGACATTTAAGAGATTCTTAGACAGACACATGAATAATAGAAAAATGGACGGCTATGTGGAAGGGAAGGGTTAGATAGATATCAGAGCAGGATAAAATGTTGGCACAATATCGTGGGCCGAAGGGCCTGTACTGTGCTATAGTGTTCTATGTTCTATGTTCTCAATGATATTTGCACAATTAGCACCTAAAAATAGGGGCAAGTTAATCCAATTTCTAGGCTTCCTTCATTAATGATCCTAATTCCATTTGTCAGTTGAAAAATAATTTTTAAATAAATCTGAAACATTGTGCAAAGCTGGTATCAGCGATGGTGAACATCAAGGCGGTTGTCGTAAACCCCCGTGGGGTTCACTGATCTGCTGCTCTCAGTGGTCTGGTCTCTGTGTGACTCCAGATCCACAAGGATCTGCTTGACTTGTAACTGCCCCCCGAAATCACTGAGACAGCTATTCATTTGTTACCACCACCATCTTAAGGAGAGGTCAAGAGAAGAAATACTTGCAATTAAAATTCAGCCATTTACACCCCTTATTGATATTCAAAAGTGCTTTGGAGCAGTTGAAGAAGTTCTGAAGTGAAACCAGCAGCTAATGCACAGCAGCGACCTCAGACAGGAGCCCGAGGAGCACTGATGTACTGAGGCCTCGGTTCCACATCACAGTCAAAGGATAAAAGGAGCAGAGAATAAGTTGTGTGCTGCCGGAGTCTGGACCTGGCGCTCTGCTCTTCCGCCTCTCAGGCCGTGGTCCACCAGTGGCTTGGGCAGCTGAGAGGAAAGGACTTTCTCACTGTCCGCTCTTGGGATGTCATGTCACAGAATGTGGCAACAGTACAAAGTGAGTCTACGTCGTGCAACGACCAGAGCAACTGTCCACTCCCACCCACACCTTGCCTTCTCCACAGTCTTGTAAACTTTTCCTCACCAATTCCCTCCAGAAAACCATTATAGAAATGACTCCAAGCACAAGATGTTTTTCCTCTGGCCACTCTTCAGCCTCTTCCCAATGATTTTATACCCACGACCTCCAATCCTTGACCTTCCACCAGTGGGACAGCCTCTAGCCAGACCCTTACCATTGTACATACTTCTATCGACTCTCGTCTCAGTCTTCTCTGATGAAAACAATCCCAGCTTCTCTAATCTATCCCTGTAGCCGCAGTCCCTCATCCCAGAAACCATCTTCATGAATCTTTCCTGCAATTCCTCTTATGCCCTCACTACCTTCTTCCATGAAGCAGCCTGAACTGAACACAGTGCTCCAGCTGAAGCCAGGCCAGTGGTACAGCACAGAAACAGGCCCTTCAGCCCACCATGCCCATGCTGACCTGATTGCCCATCTACACTAATCCAGATGAAGGGTCTCAACACCGAGAAGCCCTTCCACAGATGCTGCTCAGCCCACTGAGTTCCTCCAGCACCTTTTTGTTGCTCCAGATTGCAGCATCTGCAGTCCATCGTGTCTTCATATCCTTCTACGCCTTGCCGACCTAAGTGTCTGTGTAAATGCTTCTTAAACATTGTGATTGTATCTGATTGCACCATCTCCTCTGGCAGCATGATCCAGATATCATCCACTCTCTGTGTAAAAACACTTACCCCTCAGATCGCCTTAAAAACTCCCACCTGTCATCTTAAACCTCTGGCTTTTTGTTTTTGACACCTTCACCATGGGAAACAGATTCTGACCACCTAATCGAGAAACGCACCTATTCGCAGAACACCTGCGCTCCGTCCGTAACCGTGATCTGCGTCTCCCCGTTGCCAGTCACTTCAACTCCCCCTCCCACACTATCACTGATATGTCAGTCCTCGGCCTCCTCCAGTGCCAGGAGAATTCCAAGCGCAAACTGGAGGAACAGCTCCTCATTTTCCATCTTGGAACCTTGCAGCCTAACGGCATGAACACTGAATTCTCCCACTTTAAGTAACCCCCACACCCCACCACCACCACACTTCTTCTTTTCTTCCCTTTCCTCGCCTCTCTCTCTTTCTTCTACCCCTTTTTTCCTCCTTACCTGTGACCCATCCCCCAGTGGATCTGCTCTCCCCTCCTCCCCCGCACCTGCCCATCACTATCTCTTACCTGCATCTACCTATCACCACCCTGTCCCCACCCCACCTCCCCTCTTTTGTCCACCTATCACTGCTCTGCTTTTCCCTCCTATATATCGGGCTTCCCCCTTTTCCTATCTTCAGTCCTGAAGAAGGATCCTAACCCGAAGTGTTGACCGCCTGCTTTTCTCCACGGATGCTGCCTGGCCTGCTGAGTTCCTCCAGCATCATCATGTTTTTCATTTGCCCATCTACTCTATCAGGTCACCTCCCTCTGCCTCCTACACTCCATGGAAAACAAACACAGCCTCTCCAGTCTCTCCCCATAACTAAAGTCCTCCTGTTGAATCCTGGTGAACCTCCTCTGCACTCTCACCAGCACAATCACATCCTTCCCAACAGGTGGTGACCAGAGCTGCACACAATAGTCCAAGTGCAGCCTAACCTGTGTTTTGTAAACTTGCAACATAACATCCCAACCCTTACATTCTGTGCCCCGACCTGTGAAGACAAACATGCCGTGTGCCTCCTTCACCGCCCCATCCACCTGTGTTGTCACTTTCAGGGAACTGTGGACCTGAACCCCCAGGTCTCTCTGTTCGTCAACATTCTTTACTGCCCACCATTTACTGTACATGTCCTATCTCCATTTGACTTCCCAAAGTGCCTCACCTTGCACTTGTCAGAATTAAATTCCACCTGCTAAAACTCTGCCAAACTTTCCAACTGTTCAATATCCTGCTGTAGCCTGAGACAACCTTCCTCGCTGCCCATATCACCACCAAAATTTGTGTCATTCGCAAATTTACTAAACCTACCTCCTACCTTTACCTCCATAGCTTTATTAAGGTTCCTTTTATAATCTCTGCCTCTGTTGGTAAAGCCCAGAATTGCCTGTTTTATTAATCACTTTCTCAACCTGTTCAGCCACTCTCAGTGACCTGTGCGCCCACAGCCCCAGGTGCCTCTGCCCCTGCACCCCTTTTACAATGGTATCCTTTGTTCTATTTTGCCTCTCCTCATTCTTCTTCCCAAA
This sequence comes from Pristis pectinata, assembly GCF_009764475.1. Taxonomy (NCBI): domain Eukaryota; kingdom Metazoa; phylum Chordata; class Chondrichthyes; order Rhinopristiformes; family Pristidae; genus Pristis; species Pristis pectinata. The sequence goes on along the minus strand of NC_067426.1, from coordinate 36,658,728 downwards.
CTGCATCATCTCACATTTCTCTGCATTAAACTGCATCTGCCAAACATTTGCCCAGTTCACCAGCCTGTTTATATCCGGCTACTATTTAACATGTGACAAATCTTAATGGAGCTTAATAACAACAGCTCATTCGTTTTAAGGAAAGAGTCATTCTGGTGCAAGTAGAGGTGCCCTTCTGAGGTTGGAGTTGAAAGACAATTGTCGGGGAGTGTAAAGAGATATTTATGTCATACAAAGTTCGATCTGCCTCTGCTTTGGGAGAATTTCAAGCTACTTTCAATTATGGTCCAGCACTTGTCTCAATGAGTACAAAGGTGTTATCTGACTACTGTGAAAATTAGTACAGTACAATGTGCTCATTCAGAGTGTGACGTCTGTGTCATTAGAGAGGAGCTGACGGCAGGGTTTGAGGCAAAATAGGTTACAGGGAAATGTGGGGGAATGGGACTGCTGGCAATGCCAGCACAGACTGGATGGACTGAAAGGCATGAACAATATCGATGACTGAATGCCACTGACTTAACAAGCTGACAAACTGAGCAGGAGCATTTGATAAAGTATAAGATTATCGTGTGAAGCAACAACTGAGATCCACTGTTCTGTCACTGTTTGCTATCCCACGACAAGCTCAGCCCAGCGGGCACATCGCTGCGTGTTACTGCACCAGTATCACAGAATACACTGTCTGCTGGTTCAGGTTCCTTCATATCACTGGCTGACCTGTTACAGCTCCGCTCTCTTGTTCTGTTCCACCTTCACAGTTACACAATTGCCCGTCACTGTTACAGCTGTACTGCTGGTTCATACACACGGCTTTGTCCTGGGAGCTAATAGCTGGGAATCTGACAATGAGGTAGAGCCTCTCTTGGTGGAGCTGGTCATTGCATGGCACATGTGTGACACAAGTGGTACTTCCCACCACAAGTTAAGTAAGTATTTTCCAAGTCTTGCTGCAAGCAAATGTGAACTGCTTCATCTGCTGAGGAAGGAGGCTGAATGTTATCTGCTTCCCACTTCTGACCTTGTTAAGTATGAAATGCCATGGATGAAGCAACTGAAGGTGCTTGGGCCTTGGACACCATCCAGAGGAACTCCTGTCATGATGTCCTGGATCTGAATGATGGAACCCCAACAGCTCCAGCCTCCTCCCTTTGTATACGATACACCTCCTGCCACTGGAGAGTTTCCCCATTGATTTCTATTGACTTAATTTGACAGGGCCTTTGATTTCCACATTTGGTCAGACACACCCATTCTCCCCTCACCATAAGAATTCAATTCTTTCATTCTTGTTTGAATTAAACCTGTTAATGACACATGAAATACACAGGTCCTTACAGAGCCCAAAATGAGCATTGCTAAACAGATTGTTGGTGAGTTGAATGCTAACTGGTAGCACTGTTGGTGATACCTTTCATTAGTTTGCAGGTGGAGATTGTGACTGGCTGGGTTAGATTTGCCTGGTTTTGGCCGGCACATTGCTGTGTGGATACTGGTACATCTGGAACACTGGCAATAGAGAGAGTTCTGGGGCACTCCTGCATCACAGCTGGGATGTCATCAGATCCCACACCACTGCAGTGTTCAATGCTATCAGCTGCTTCAAACTTCCTGCAGCCTGTAATAGTGGGGTAAGGCTTGACATTTCTGGCTAAATAAGGCTGTCACGTTCTCAGTCTCGGCTTTAGCGCTCATTTGCTGGGCTCCACCATGAATGAATTATTTGTAAATTCTTACAACACAATGCTTCACCTGGATCTGCTGAGCACTTGACTTGTTTTACCTTTATATTCCTGCATTCCCACCTGTAAGCTAGATGACCTATTACAGGCAGCGCCTCTGATGCTCATGGATTTTCTGCAAAGTGTTTGTGTCTCTTGCCCTGTTTGGGAAGTGGAGGAAGTGCTGTACCGTGCTGATTTAAACTCAGCTGATGTTCTCAGGCCATCAGAATTAACACTCTGTCAAAGTGCAGATAATTACTCATTCCAGAAACTGCTCAAATCTGCCAACATTGGGACGTGCCCACAAAGGAATATGAGATATTAAGGTTTGCAAAAATACCTGAAACCCTGATGTTACAGGATGTAAGTTATGTTCACAGATGAAAGTAAGATAAATTTATAAAATTTGATACCTGTCCTGAGTTTCTGCTGGTATTATTTTATTTATAATAAATAAATGAACTAATGGCCAAGAAAAATAATGCAAGAAGCATTTTAAACCTTCAGATATGAATTTAACTAATAAAGATTTTTTTCCCTTGATGTGTATAGTACATTTGCTGCAGAACACACAGGTCAAGTACATAGGTAGTAAAATTATACAACACAGATGATGTGCAAAGTTTCTCAGCTTTACAGCGAAGACCGTCAGACTTTGGAGATTAATGCTAGTTTTCTCAACTTTGACGCCATTATTCACAATCAAAAGCAAGATAACTATAGATTTTGTAAGAGGGCACAAGGTTGCTCTGACAGACAGGGTGAAAGAGAATCCCAAGGGTTTCTATAGTTATATTAAGAGAAAAAGGGGAGAAAGGGACAAAATTGGTCCTCTTGAAGATCAGTGTGGTCATCTATGTGTGGAGCTGAAAGAGATCGGGGAGATCTTAAATGAATTTTTTGCATCTGTATTTACTCCGGAGACAGACACAAGGACCATAGAACTGAGGCAAAAGGGTAGTGAGGTCATGGACCGTATACGGGTTACTGAAGAGGAGATGCTGGCTTTCTTGAGGCCAATGAAGGTGGATAAATCCCCAGAGCCTGATGAGGTGTCCCCTTGGACCTTGTGGGAGGCTAGTGCAGAAATTGCAGAGGTCTGGCAGAGATATTTAAAATGTCCTTAGCTACGGGTGAGGTGCCAGAGGACTGGAGGATAGCTAATGTTGTTCTGTTGTTCAAGAAAGGCTCCAAGAATAAGTCAGGAAATTATAGGCTGGTGAGCCTGATGTCAGTCGTGGATAGATTATTGGAAGGTATTCTAAGGCACAGGATACATAAGTATTTGGAAAGACAGGGCCTGATGAGCAATAGTCAACATGGCTTTGCGCATGGTAGGTCATGTCTACCCAATCTTATGGAGTTCTTCGAGGAGGTCACCGAGAAGGTTGATGAGGGAAAGGCGGTGGACATTGTCTACATGGACTTTAGCAAGGCCTTTGACAAAGTCCTGCATGGGAGGCTGGTCCAGAAGGTTAAGTCACCTGACATTCAAGACGAAGTAGCCAATTGGATTCAACGTTGGCTTAACGAGAGAAGCCAGAGAGTGGTAGTAGATGGTTGTCTCTCTGACTGGAGGCCTGTGACTAGTGATGTGCCACAGGGATCTGTGCTGGGTCCGTTGTTGTTTATCATCTATATTAATGATTTAGATGATAATGTGGTAAACTGGATCAGCAAATTTGCCGATGACACCAAGACTGGGGGCGGAGTGGACAGCGAGGAAGGCTATCAAAGCTTGCAAAGTGATCTGGACCAGCTGGGAAAATGGGCTGAAAAATGGCAGATGGAATTTAATGCAGACAAGCGTGAGGTGATGCACTTTGGGAGGACAAACCAGTGTAAGACTCACACAGTGAATGGTAGGGCACTGAGGTGTGTGGTAGAACAGAGGGACCTGGGAATACAGATCCATAATTCCTTGGAAGTGGCGTCACAGGTAGATAGGGTCATAAAGAGAGCTTTTGGCACATTGGCCTTCATAAATCAGGGCACTAGGTACAGGAATTGGGATGTTATGTTGAAGTTGTACAAGACATTGGTGAGGCCGAATTTGGAGTATTGTGTGCAGTTCTGGTTACCTACCTACAGGAAAGATATCAATAAGCTTGAAAGAGTGCAGAGAAAATTTACACGGATGTTGCTGGGACTTGAGGACCTGAGTTATAGGGAAAGGTTGAATAGGTTACGACTTTATTCCCTGGAGCACAGGAGAATGAGGGGAGATCTTATAGAGGTAGACAAAATTATGAGGGGTATAGATAGGGTGAATGCATGCAGGCTTTTTCCCCTCAGGTTGGGTGAGACCAGAACTAGAGGTCATAGGTTTAGGGTGAAAGGTGAAATATTTAAGAGGAATCTGAGGGGGAACTACTTCACTCAGAGGGTGGTGCGAGTGTGGAACGAGCTGCCAGCGGAAGTGGTGGATGCAGGTTCAATTGTAACATTTAAGAGAAGTTTGGATAGGTGTGTGGATGGGAGGGGTTTGGAGGGATATGGTCCGGGTGCAGCTGGACGGGACTTGGCAGAAGATCAGACTGGCATGGACTAGATGGGCTGAAGGGTCTGTTTCTGTGACTCTGTGACTCTAAAAACAGAAGGTGCTGGCTGCATTGTGGAGAGGAGAAACAGTGTTAATGTTACAGGTTAATGTCCCCTCACTGGAACCTATCACCAGGTCCAATGAGAGATCTTTGACCTTAAATGTGAACTCTTTTTCTTTCTCCACGAATGCTGTCACAGCTGCTGAGTATTTTGGCGTCTTGTGTTTTTAATTTCTTCTTCACAGTACCAGCCTCACCGTCTGTGAATATCCTGGCCTCGGAGTGAGGAGGTTGTTGTCTGAAGACTGTCCAGAGCTGGTGCTAACCAAGATGGTTTGTAAAAGCCTGTATACTCTCTCTGCTGAAGAGCAGGGACAGCTCACTGATGTCCTGGCCAGAATCTGGTTTCAACCAAAGCTGCAAACAGATGAAATCGTCACCTCACTTTGAGGGTGGAGGACTGCTATTGGCTGTTCTGATAAGGACACAAATAATTATTTAACACATTGATTATTTTTATTTATGGTCTCACCAGTTTGCAACGTTTATCCTGATTACACGTTTTTTCTGAATATAATGTAAAAACGTTTCGGTGTTTGATTTGATCTCCCAGTCTGTTGTTTTTGCTGTCAGTGTTTTCATCCTTTTATTTGCATTGTATCTCTCCCAGTTGGCAGGAACTGTGCCAGGACTTCTTTTTGCACAATTTTTCTTTTAGTTTTATCTCTCATTATCTCTAAATGATTTTGGCAAAAGAGCCCTTGGCTTTCAGGACATAAACTGGCACATTACAGACTCTAAATATGATGCAATGATTCACAAATCAAAGTCAAAGTCAAAGTCGAGTTTATTGTCAGATACACCAGTCCATGTGTGCACAGGTGCAATGAAGAACTTACTTGCAGCAGCATCACAGGCACAGAGCATCAGATCAGCAGCATTCACAAGAACAACATAAAATTAACATAAATTATACACAACTTTTACAAGAAAGAACACAATTGGAACAAAAAATGTCAATTTCTGTGCAAAGTGATCAAAGTGGTCACAGTGTTGCTGTACTGAGGCAGTGATTAGGGTTGTTCCAGTTGGTTCAAGAATCAAATGGTTGAAGGGAAGTAGCTGTTCCTGAACCTGGTGGTGTGGGACTTCAGCCTTCTGTACCTCTTGCCCAACGGTAGCTGTGAGGAGATGGCATTCATAACATTTTATGAACTTTACATGAGCCTGTCATGTTACATGGATTACACACAAATAGTAATTTAGATTGCAGTCAGTATATATTGAAGATTATACCATCACTATAGTCATGCCCAGTAATTGGGCTTCGCACTTTTTGGTGTGTTAAATATGCAGTGCTAATCACCAATCAGATCAAGTCCTGAAATCAGCCAAAAGGACATTAGCTCTGGCATCAGGGTGAGTTACCCCAGAAACATGCACGAAAACGTCATTCCCAACGGGACCTTACCCAACACTTTGTTGTGCACCAGCCACAGAGGGCAGCAGCCCTCGAGGCACAGGCAACAGCAGCACTCACTAAAGGCTGCCCTGGAGCAGAGCGTTTGCAGGGGCAGGTAAAAGGACCCAGAGTTGGTGAAAACTGCCTGACAGATGAATACCAGGACTGAGTGCCGATGTTTCAAGGGCCAGCAGACCTGCCAGGACCACAGTAGGAAGAACCCAGCTGGAAGTTGCTCAGCGGTGTTGTCCACGTGTGGAATTCCCCACCTATTGAGGCAAGAGAGAAATAAACCCCATGTCCTCCCCTGAGATGCCCACCACTGACAACAGTCGTGAGCCTGTGCAAGTGGATCTGCAGCTGGCAATGTGAGAGGATGTTCTGCATCATCTGGGCCCTCTTGGCTAATCACTGATGTTGTTGTTGAGAGTGCAGAGGGTCACATTAGCTGGATGGGGGACTCGGAGTTTGGGGGCTCCTTAAGACCAGCATCACTTGTTGTTGTTTATCCCATGTACCTTGTGCAGTCAACACCTCCCTCCTCTGTTCCACTGGGCAATGAGGCTGATGGTATCCTGCTGGGACATCCCCTAGTGACCTTCCTCGTCCTCCAGCTCCTGATGACCTCCATCCTTCCAGGGCACCCTGGCCACAGAAGGTGTCCTACAGTTTGGCCACCCTGAGAAGGAGACATGGTGTGCCTCCCAGAAATGTGTCATTGACCATTATGGAAATCTTCTGATGATCCATTACCACCTGCACACCGAGGGAGTGGAAGCCCCTCTCTGTGGAGAGAAGGTCTGGGCTGTGAGTGGGAGCCCTGAGGGACACAGTGCCGTCAGTAGCCACCGTCAATGATGGGAAACTGAAATGCACCAAGTACCAGTTCCCAAAACACCTCCTGCCACTGAGATTAAAGTAAGTGAAATCCTTTCTGCACAAGCTCACTACCTGGAGACTCTCTGATGGTGAGGTAAGGAGCAGATTGGGAGATGTGGCAGAGATCTGCTGCAGTCACTTGGAGAGGTCCTGTGGTGGGTATGGTGAGAGTCAACATGGCCGTGTCCTCCATGGGGAGAGCAGTCCAGGCAAGGAGTGTGGCTGAAGGTCTTCCCACGGAACCTCAAGCACCTCAGTGCTGGGAGCTCGGGGAACCTCAGCCTGGGAATATGTTGGGCATGCTCTGAAGAGGACGGGGATCCGACCTCCTGCTCCACATCTACACAGCACTAACCTGACAGGTCAGATACAGTCCAGGTGTGGTCTCTCAGTTTACACACACTACAACTGACACATTGGTATTGGTTTATTGGTATTGGTTTATTATTGACACTTGTACCGAGGTACAGTGAAAAGCTTGTCTTGCAAACCGATCGTACAGGTCAATTCATTACACAGTGCAGTTACATTGGGTTAGTACAGAGTGCATTGATGTAGTACAGGTAAAAACAATAACAGTACAGAGTGAAGTGTCACAGCTACAGAGAAAGTGCAGTGCAATAAGGTGCAAGGTCGCAACGAGGTAGACTGTGAGGTCAAGAGTCCATTCTGCCTAGGCCGAGTGATTGGAAACAAAACATTTCCTAAAAAGGTGGGGGAAGGTTTAGGTACAAATTCAGATGAGTTTGTTGTCATAAACACCAGGATGCAATGAAATTCCTTGCTTGTGTGAAGCTCCCCGTGTGAACAGTAGACGAGGTAATAATGAACACAACAGCGGATACAGCGATGAGTGCAGCACTGCAGAATGGTGCACAGAAGTGTGAACTGAGGTAGTGCAAAGAGAAGTGCTGAAGTGACAGTAACAGACGAGATGGAATTAAGGGTCCAAGGGTGTGACAATACCACTGGGAGGGGATGTGAAAGAGGCGGTTGGTTCAGGAGTCTGATAGAAGCTGTTCTTGAGTTTGGATGTTGAGGCTTTCAAGCTCCTGTATCTTCACCCAGAGGTAGAAGAGAGAAAGGGGAACGGTCAGGGGGACAGGCATCCTTGACAATACCATCAACTTTCCTGAAGCAAGGCACCATGAAGATGGACTGGATGAAAGGAAGTGGCGGACTGGGCAGTGTTTACTGCTCTCTGCAGGTTCAGTCAGTCTAGAGCAGAGCAGTTGCTGTACCAGGATGAGATGCAACCCGTCAGGGTACTTCCTCTAGTGCATCTGTAGAAGTTTGAGAGAATCCTTGTGGACAGGCCATGGTCTGTTTACTTTCAGAGAAACAGAGGACCACAGATGCTGGAATCTCGATGAAAAACACGATGATGCTGTAGGAACTCAGCAGGCCAGGCAGCATCCGTGGAGAAAAGCAGGTGGTCAACACTTCGGGTCAGGACCCTTCTTCAGGACTGAAGATAGGAAAAGGGGAAGCCCGATATATAGGAGGGAAAAGCAGAGCAGTGAGAGGTGGACAGAAGAGGGGAGGCGGGGTGGGCACAGGGTGGTGACAGGTAGATGCAGGTAAGAGATGGTGATGGGCAGGTGCGGGGGGGAGGAGGGGAGAGCGGATCCACGGGGGGGGGGGGGGGGGTCACAGGGAAGGAGGAAAAGGAAAAAAGAAAAAAAAGGCTAGGAAAGGGGAGAAGAGAAGCCTGGTTGGGGGGGGAGTTGGGGGGGGTGGGGGGGGGGTGGGGGGGGGGGTGGGGGGAGGGGGTTGGGGGGGGTTTACTTTCACTATATTTTAGTGAATGGAAATGTTTTAAATTAAGTTACTAGGTTGAATGAGATTGTAGATTTATTATTTTTTAATTTTAATTCATCTTTTTGGACTTGGGCTTCTCCATCTTGAATTACCCTTTAAGATAAGATCAGATTTCTTTATTAGTCACATGTAACACACGGTGAGATGCATCTTTTGCGTAGAGTGTTCTGGGGGCAGCCCGCAAGTGTCGCCACGCTTCCGGCGCCGACATAGCACGCCCACAACTTCCTAACCTGTATGTCTTAGAACGTGGAAGGAAACCGGAGCACCCGGAGGAAACCCACGCAGACACGGGGAGAACGTACAAACTCCTTACAGACAGCAGCGGGAATTGAACCTGGGTCGCTGGTGCTGTAAAGCGTTATGTTAACCTGGAATTCATGGATTTAGATCCAGTGCCGACGAAGGACAGATGATGTACTTCCAAGTCAGATGGTGCGTGACAGCATGGAGCCTGCAGGTGGTGGTATTCCTGTGTGGCTGCTGCCCTTGACCTCCTTGGTGTTGGAGATCATTGGTTTCAGAAGTGCTGCTGAGGTGGTCCAGTGTGTTGTGTAGATACTTCACATTGCAGCCAAGATGCATTGGTGGTTGAGGGAATGAATGTTGGGGTTGGTGAGTACCAACCAAGGGCACTGCTTTGTCCTGGTATCGAGCTTCCTGACACTTGTTGCAGCTGCTCATCCAGGCAATTGGAGAGTATTCCACCATACGCTGTAGGTGGAGGAATGGCTTGGGATGTTCAGAAGGCGAATCGTTTACTGCAGGTTTGAGTTTCTGGTCAATGGTGGACACCCTGACGAGCACTGTATGGCTCTTGTGTGGCAGGATGTTACCTGACACTTCTCAGTGAGTGCCTGAATGTAGCCCAGGTTTTGTTGCATGCAGGAATATGCTGCTTTGTTCACTGAGGAGTTGAGAACGGAACTGAATGTCGAGCATTCATCAGCAAACATTCACACTTTTGACCTTATAATGGAAGGAAGGTCATTGATGAAGCAGCTGATTGGGACTGGGTCTGCAACAGTGCTGTGAGGAACACCTGCAGTGATGTCTGGGACCAGGAGTATTTGGTCTGGGACACTTGGTGTGAGGGACCCCTGTAGAGATGATCTGGGACTGGGATAGTTGGGTCTGGGACATTGGTGTGAGGAACCCATGTAGTAATGTCTGGGACCAGGATGGTTGCATCTTGGACACTGGTGTGAGGGACTCCTGCAGTAATGTTTTCGGATTGAGAGGATTCGATCCAGAACACTGGTGTGAGGGACCCCAGTAGTGATGTTCTGGTACGGGGTGATTGGGTCCAGGACAGTGCTGTGAGGAACCACTGTCGTGAGTTCTAGGACTGAGAGGACTGGTTCTGGGACACTGGTGTGGAGGACCCCTGTAGTGATATCTGGGACCGATAGGATTTAGTGTGGGACAGTGCTGAGAGGAACCACTGTCGTGAGTTCTAGGACTGGGAGGACTGGTTCTGGGACACAGGTGTGATGGACCCCTGCAATGATGTCTGGGACCGGGATGGTTGGGTCTGGGATACTGGTGTGAGGAACCCTGGTAGTGATGTCTGGGACCAAGAGGTTGGGGTCAGGGTCCTGGTGTGAGGAATTCCTGTAGTGCTACTAGAGAAACAAAGGACTGCAGATGCTGGAATCTAGACAAAAAACACAATGATGCTGGAGGAACTCAGCAGGCAAGGCAGCATCCACAGAGAAAAGGGTCCTGAAGAAGGGTCCTGACCCGAAATGTTGACCGCCTGCTTTTCTCCACGGATGCTGCCTGGCCTGCTGAGGTCCTCCAGCATCATCATGTTTTTCACCCCAGTAGTGACATCCAGTACTGGGAGGATTGGGTCTGGGACACCTGTGTAAGGGACCTATTTTGTGATGCCTGGGACTGTGATGGTCGGATCTGGGACAGGGCTGTGAGGAACCCACGTAGAGATATCTGGGACCGGGATGTTGGGTCTGAGACAGTGGCGGAGGGACCCCTGTAGTGATGTTCAGGACCGGGAGGATAACCCTCGAACAACAGCAGCCACCTCCCTGTGTGCAATGTATGGCAGCAATCACATCCTTCCTTTAGAAAGGTGAACAAAGACACAGTCAAAGTCAAGTTTATTGTCATCTGTACAAGTCCGTGTGTGCACAGGTGCAACGAAAAACTTACTTGCAGCAGCATCAAAGGCACAGAGCATCAGATATACAACATTCACAAGAAAAGCATAAATTAAACATAAATTATACACAGTTTTTACAAGAAAGAACACAACTAGAACAAAAAAAATGTCCGTTGTAGTGCAAAGTGATCAAAGTGGTCATGGTGTCGCTAAACTGTAGTGATTAGGGTTGTGCAGGTTGGGATATCTTATATAGTATAAACCAATCAGGATATTTTCAACTACATCTGCAGGAGTTTGTTAGAGTGTCCAGCGACAAGCCAAACCTCCTTAACTTTTTAAGAAAATAAAGACACTGGTGTGCCTTCCTTGTGATTGCATCTATGTGTGAGCCCAGTACAGGTCGTCCGATATGTTAACACACAGGAATCTAAATTTTAGACAAGAAATGCACACAATATTCCTGGTGTGGGCTCACCAACGTCTTGTATAGCTGTACATGACGTCCCAACTCTTGTTCTCAATGCGCCATCCAGCGAAGGCAAGCATGGCGTACACCTTCTTCACCACCTTGTCTACCTGCGTCGCCACTTTCGGGAGGAAAGGTCCTCTGCTCCCTGGCGGACCGGGAGCACTGTGGTGAATCCGTGCTGAGTCGGGAACCAGCACAACAAGACTGGAACCTGCATTTCGCCAGCCCACCCCACAGCAAGGTCAGGCCGTTTGTGTTTCCATTTCTGAATTAATCATCCAGAGATCTTCAGTATTAATTCAAGGTGTGATTTCTAATCCCACCACTCGAGATTAAATTCACCTCTGTTTATAAATCTAGGAGATGCTAAATAGTTTTACAAACTTTACCAGGTAATTAATGTCCTTACTCCCTGTCACTTTCCATAAAGTTATTTTTAAACCCTATTACTGGTTCTGCCGCACCACCCACAGAGCCTCCTCATTCACAGAAAGTGTTGTCTGGTTGAACATCCTCATCCTGGTCCGCAGCATGGGAACACTCTGGTGTTGCTTGACACAGTTGTTTGCTGAGATGTGGTGTGCAGTTTGACAGCGAAGATCTCAAAATAAGCAGGGACAATGTATTCACAGCTTCCCTGTCCAAAGAGGACCTTGTTGCCAAAGTAACCATTGATTGGGACATTGCATGGCCCCTTTCGCCCTCCTGATAAACCCTTTTATGTTCTTTACTGTTTCCTTTATGTTCCTCAAGGGGCCTGTATGATTTCAGCTTCCTCAACCTTACATATGCTTCCTTTCTCTTTTTGGCTAAATTTACAACCTATCTCATCACCCAAGGTTCCTGAACCTTACCATCCTTGGTTTTTTTTCCTCACCCAAACATGTTGGTTCTGAACTCTGACTGATGTTACCCAATAACAGCCACTGCCAGCCTACTGTCCCCAGCTCCTGCCTAATACTGTTGTAGTCAGCCTTCCCCAGCTGAGCACTTTCCCCCAAGGTCCAGACTTATCCTAACTGAAACATGACAGAGTTATGATCACTGTTCCCAGTATGCTCACCCAGTGAAACACCAATCACCTGACCGGCTCATTTAACCAATATAAGCTCTGGTATGGCCCCTTCTAACAAATTCTGCCCTGTCTAAAGCTCTGGCACTAAGGGAGTCCCAGTTAATGTTGGGGAAGTTAAAGTCACCCACTACAACAATGTACAAAGCTCTTACATCTGTCCACATGCTGTCCACATATCTGTTCCTCTATCTCCCAGTGGCTATTGGGAGATAGAGGAACAGATCATAATGATTGCATCTCTTTTACATCCCTTTGTGTCATATCTGGAACATCTAAACCTCAGGAAATGCATGGACATGGCAGAACCTGGTGTGATCTGCGGTTGAAATTGCACCCAGTAATCTAACATAACCCACAGTGAGTGGTGTCGGTTTCAGTTTCCAGGGGTGACTGTTATCTGTTTCACCAGGGGTAAGGTGCTCGTTCAGTCACATGGCACTGAAATGAAACACGTTAAGTAGTCAAATTCATTCCACGTACTCTGGGATCTTGCCATGCATGTGTTGACTTGTTTCTAATTGCAGCAGTGAGGAGACTTTGAATAAAAAATTTTGAAATGTAAAGCACTTTGCGATGAACTAAGACCTTGAAAGACGCTATATAAATGCAAGCTCTTTCCTGTGGAGTAGAAACAATCACTTTGACCTATTTTGTAATCACTCTCCCTTTCTCCCTAATGATACCCATGGCACATTAAGGCACAGCTGTGCAGAACACAACTGAACAACGCATGTTCCTGTCCGTCGATAACCACGGAATGAACAAATGAGGCAGAACCTTTTGATTCATGGTGATGTAATGGGCTCAATGAAACATACATTAATCACTTAGGGCAGAATTGTGTTGATAGTGACAGCCATGAGAATTGGGAACATAAAACAGCTTAATGAGCATCAGCAACACAAAATCCAGCAATAGTGTCTGGGTGTAGAACGAGGCCAGAGCAACACTTCCTCCAAAACATATCTCCAGGTCAGCAGATTCGATGTTTTTCCTTTAAAACTCAATTCTGTTACATATTTCATTTCCACAAATAAGCACTTTTTCTCAAACTAATTCCCTGAAGTTCTTTTTAACCTGTTGTTTCAATTCCCGTCACTTTAATGACAAAATTATTAAGCAGCAATGCTTACAGTGACTCGTACATACACAGAGCCGTAATAACACAGCTCGATTCACGATGAAACATTTCCCAGGCAGTTCACAGGAATGTTAACAAATGCACTTCCACAGAGGTAGATACTTTTGTACTCAACTGCTCTTGCCTTTCTGGTTACTTGCGGAAAGTGTACGTGAACTTTGGAGCCCCCATGAACACCAGCACTTTTTATCCTCATTGTTTAAAAACATTCTTTTTCAATTTATTTCTACTCAAGTGGATATTTCACACTAGAACCCTTCATCATTGATATAGATTGTGAACAACTGGGGTCCCAGCACTGCTCCTTCCCGACTTGGAAATAACTCGTCCATTCCTGTCCATTTTGTTTAATAATCTCTCAAGTGGCACCTTATCAAAGGGCTTCAGAAAGTCCAAGTGCACCACATCAACTGCTTCACCCCATCTATTCTGCTTGTTACACCCTCAAAAAGTGTTGGCAGATTTGTGGAACATGACTTTCCTTTCATAAATCCCTGTTGACTCAGTGCAGTCACTCGTTATTTTCCTTATGCCCTATTACTGCTTCTTAATTGCTAATTGATTCTAATTGCCAATCATTTTCCATATGACTGATCCAACTTATCCATAGTTCCCTGTTTTCTATCCCCTTCTCTTAAACAGGGAGGTCTATTTGCCACCCTCCAACATGTGGAAAGCATTCCGGAGCCTGTGGAATTCTGGAAGATGACACCAGTGCATCCACTATCTCCAAGGCAATCTCCTCAGAACCCCAGGAAGCAGGTCATCAGGTCCTGGCCATTTAGTGGCATTCAGTCCTGTTAATGTATCCAGTACTAGGTCTGTTCACTGATACTAACTCTGAACTCCTCATTTACTCTAGACCTGTAGCTCTCCACTATTTCTTAAAGGTTTTCTGTGACAAAACACAATACATCTGTTTAATTCTTCTGCCATCAATATATTTTTCCCAGTCTCACATAACAAAATAAGCTCCCACAATCTCTTATGCTTTAGCTAGTTTATGTATTCTCCTTTCCTATCACATCCTTGCTTCCCCCTTTGCTGAATTCTGACATTTTTGCAATCCTGAGCATTAGTGCAATTTTGTCAACATTACAAACCTTTCTCTTGAATCGAACAGTGCCTTTACTTGTTCTTGAAACTCATGATTGGAGCTCAGCGTTAACCAGTGCTGCACACACGTGCCTAGTTCGCTTCAGGCTTAAGGCATTTGAACTAAAACACTTTGAGTCTTCACATAAAATTCTATCAGAGAATGCTAAAGAGAAAGGACAACGCTGCCTCACTTCCTTATTACACGATAGTACATCTAAAGCGGCATTAGTTCCTCGACATGCAGATGTAGACGAACAACCTTTGTACACTCAAGCTCAATTTAAGACTGCTAATTTGATTTGCCCAGTTAATTTGTCAATTAAGGTCCCCACGACGATATCGCATGCACCTCTGATTTGCTGATTTATACTTTCCCCAGTGTCTCTGCCCCTGGAGTTTCATAGCTCCACCCCTGCTGATCCTACTTCTTGGTTTTCTGAGCTGAGATACTTCCTTGATCTCTCCTTTCTCCCATGGTTAAAATCAGGACCAACCCTCCCTTTTTTCCATCTTTTTTGAAAGTTAAGTATTCTGCAATATCAGATTTCTATCTCGGTCACCTAGCAGCCACATTGCAGCCATATTGCAGCCATGGCCATTACATCATTCCACGGATTTCTATTTGTGCCATCCCTGACTGTGAGTGCCACATGCATTCAGATTACCAGCCCTTTGATTTACCTTTGAACCAATTTTCCCTAATCTGACTAACTTTTACGCTTGTATGCTCTAGCCATTCCCCAAAGACTCTGGTTATCATTGCCAATTTTGCTACCTTGAAATACAACACAGAAACAGGCCCTTCAGTCCACCCTGTACATGCTGGCCATGGTGCCTATCTACGCTAATCCTATTTGCCCACATTAGACCCGTAGTCCTCTACTCATTTCTGAAACAAGTACCTTTCCAAAACACAAAACATCCTGTGTAAAAGCCTTGCCCCTCAGATCTGACCTTTAGCCCCTCTAAACCTTTCCTATCTGTGTACCTGTCCAATTGACTTTTAAGCGTTGAAAATGTACCCTCCTCTACCACTTCCTCTGGCAGCTCGTTCCATACACCCAGCACACTCTGCGTGTAAAATTTGCCTCTCAGTTCTCCTTTAGATCTTTCCCCTTTCACGTTAAACCTATGCCCTCCAGTTTTAGACTTCAGTGCCATGTCCATAGCCAACAAAGGTACAACAGTCTCTTCCAGGGCCCCAGCAATGTCTTCTCTTGTTTCCCACAATGTCCTAGGATACACCTGTTCAGGTCCTGGGGTCTTATCTATCTTTGCGCATCTCAAGACTGCCAGCACTGCCCCTTTCATAATGTCGACATGTTTCCGGACATGAATATTCTCTTAGAGAAACAAGAGACTGCAGATGTTGGAACCTGGAGCAACAAACAATCTCCTGGAGGAACTTAGCGGGTCGAGCAGCGTCTGTGGGAGGAAAGGAATTGTCGACGTTTTGGGTCGAAACCCTGCGTCAGGACCCCCGTTCTCTTTCCTGAACTCACAAGCTTCCATGACTTGCTCCAAGGTAAATGCAGACAAGAAGCATTCATTTAACACCTCACCTTTCTCCCGTGGCACCTCACATGGACAGTCACACCGATCCTTAAGGACACCTATTCTCTCCCTAGTTTCCCTCTTACTCTTAATATAGAATCTCTTTGGATTCTCTTTTACCTGATCTGCCAAGGATACCTCAATTCCCCTTTCTGCCCTCCTGATTTCCTTCCTAAGTGTACTCCTACATCCCTTCTCCTCCTCCAGGGATTCGCTTGATCCCAGCAGAGTATAGAAAATGTAAGAAAATACTAAAGAAGGAAATCAGGAAGGCAAAAAGAAGACATGAGGCTGCTTTGGCAGATAATGTGAAGGTAAACCCGAAGGGTTTCTACAAGTATATGAAGAGTAAAAGGATAGTAAGGGATAAAATTGGTCTCCTAGAAGATCAGAGTGGTCGTCTATGTGTGGAGCCTCTGGAGATGGGGGAGAACAGTTTTTTTGCATCAGTATTTACTCAGGAAACTGGCATAGTGTACATGGAAGGAAGGGAAACAAGCAGTAGTGTCATGGAACATATAGAGATTAAACAGGAGGAGGTACTTGCTGCCTTACAGCGAATAAAGGTAGATAAATCCCCTGGGCCTGACAGGATATTTCCTTGGACCTTGAGGGAGACCAGTGTAGAAATTGCAGGGGCCCTGGCAGATATATTTAAAATGTCCTTAGCCACGGATGCGTGCCGGAGGACTGGAGGTTCACGTTGTTCCATTGTTTAAAAAAGGCTCTAAAAGTAAACCAGGTAATTACAGGCCGGTGAACCTGACATCAGTGGTAGGTAAATTATTGGAAGGTGTTCTGAGAGATCGGATATGCAAGTATTTGGACAGCCAAGGGTTGATTAAGGATAGTCAGCATGGCTTTGTGCGTGGTAGATCGTGTTTAACGAATCTTGTAGAGTTTTTCGAGGAGGTTACCAAGAAAGTAGATAAAGGAAAGGCTGTGGATGTTGTCTACATGGACTTTAGTAAGGCCTTTGACAAGGTCCCACATGGGAGGTTAGTTCAGAAGGTTCAGACACTAGGTATCCATGGAAAGGTTGTAAACTGGATTCGAAATTGGCTGTGTGGGAGAAGACAGAGAGTGGTAGTGGATGATTGTTTCTCAGACTGGAGGCCTGTGACCAGTGGTGTGCCTCAGGGATCTGTGCTGAGGCCATTGTTGTTTGTTGTCTATATCAATGATCTAGATGATAATGTAGTAAATTGGATCAGCAAGTTTGCTGATGACACTAAGATTGGAGGCGTTGTGGACAGCGAGGAAGGCTTTCAAAACTTGCAGAGGGATCTGAACCAACTGGAAGAATAGGCCAGAAAATGGCAGATGGAATTTAATGCAGACAAGTGTGAGGTGTTGCATTTTGGAAGGACAAATCAAGGTAGGACATACACAGTAAATGGTAGGGCACTGAGGAGTGCGGAGGAACAAAGGGATCTGGGAGTTCAGATACATAATTCCCTGAAAGTGGCGTCACAGGTAGACAGGGTTGTAAAGAAGGCTTTTGGCATCCTGGCATTCATAAATCAAAGTATTGAGTATAGGAGTTGGGATGTTATGGTGAGGTTGTATAAGACATTGGTGAGGCCAAATTTGGAGTATTGTGTGCAGTTCTGGTCACCTAACTACAGGAAGGATATCAGTAAGATTGAAAGAGTGCAGGGGAGATTTACTAGAATGTTGTCGGGTCTTCAGGAGTTGAGTTACAGGGAAAGATTGAACAGGTTAGGACTTTATTCCTTGGAGCTCAAAAGAATGAGGGGAGATTTGATAGAGGTTTACAAAATTATGAGGGGTATAGATAGAGTAAATGCGAGCAGGCTCTTTCCACCTAGATTAGGAGAGATAAGTACGAGAGGACATGGCTTTAGGGTGAAAGGGGAAAGGTTTAGGGGGAACTTCTTCACTCAGAGTGTGGTGGGAGTGTGGAACGAGCTGCCATCTGACACGGTAAATGCAGGCTCACTCTTGAGTTTTAAGAATAAATTGGATAGATAAATGGACGGGAGTGATCTGGAGGGTTATGGACTGGGTGCAGGTCAATGGGACTAGCGGAATAAAGTTTCGGCACAGACTAGAAGGAACGAATGTCCTGTTTTCTGTGCTGTAATGTTCTATGGTTCTATGGTTCTATATATTATACAATATACAATTATTAAGCCAACATAGTATTAGATGTTTCTATCTAGCACTATATTAAACACTATGGGGTTCAATAATGTACAGAAAATCTGTCCCAAGAAAGCTATGTTTTTTTAAAATTTTTTTTACTTACAGCGTGGTAACAGGTCCTTCCGGCCCAACGAGTCTGCGCCACCCATTTTAAACCCAAATTAACCTACCCGTATGCCTTTGGAATGTGGGAGGAAACCGGAGCACCCGGAGGAAACCCACACAGACACAGGAGAACGTACAAACTCCTTACAGACAGCAATGGGAATCGAACCCCGATCGCTGGCGCTGTAATAGCATTGCGCTAACTGCTACGTTACCGTGCCGCCCGAAGCTATGTTTACAATAAGTTAATGAATCTCTATAAGGCCATCATTTCTCACATGTTTATGACCAATGCAACCCTTCCTTCCGTCCTGTGTCTGGTGTGGTCAGATGACGTCTGGTGTGGTCAGGTGACGTCTGATGTGGTCAGATGACGTCTGGTGTGGTCAGGTGATGTCTGATGTGGTCAGGTGACATCTGATATGGTCAGGTGACGTCTGATGTGGTCAGGTGACATCTGGTGTGGTCAGGTCCAGAGGTCAGTGGAGGTCGAAGGGGAGGCCCCACTCAGACTGTGCTCCATCCCCTGTCCAGTGACCCACCTGTCGCTCACATCACGGCTCCGGCCAGACCACGGCCAAGCCCCCTGACCAACTGCCATTGCTACATCTCCTTTTGTCTCTCATGGTTAGGGCAATAACGTCAAGGTGTAACTTCCACTCATTTACTAAACTCCATGAAATGCTATGGACATTAACAGCAGCCAGTCCTGGGATCGACAGGAGCAGTCATCATCCCACAGCTTGGATGTGAAACTGAAGCCGTGCGACCTTCGTCAGTCACTTCCAGTCCCCGGCCAGCGGTTCTTGGTGGCCCCACCAGGGATGGGAACCCCACCCGTCTCCAGGCTCCCAACATCTCGCGGGGATCTCCTCACTCGCCCCCTGCCCACCCCCCAATCCAGGCCCAGATCCCCAACACCTCCTCATATCCCACCCCCCTGCCCAAACACCACCCTCAAAACTCCTCGCGCCTCTCTCTCCCCTGACTCCCCCCACTGTTACCCCCCCCACCACTGAGCCCCCTCCCCTATTACCCTACTCTCCCTCTTCTGCCCCCACACCTGGCCCCAGCTCCAACCCCTGCTGGGTCTTCACCACCCCCCCGCCCCCAACCTCCCTGCCTCTGACGCTGCGCACTCCATCCTCTGCAGAGGTCTCACCTTTGTACCCCTGCGCCCGCACCTCAGTGAGTTCCAGGCCCGTAACTGTTGAGCTCTTCTTCCGTCACCTCCACCTCCGTGCCTACTTCCTTGGCAAGGAATCCCCCCCCCCTTCTCATGTCCCCAACACTGCCCTTCCTCTCCGACACCCCCTTTGGGCCTTTTACTCTCTCTCGTCCTTTTCATTTCCAATTGCCAAATGACATCAACCACCTTGACTTCTCCTCCCCCCACCACACCCACTCCCCTCACCCCCTCGGAACAGGCAGCTCTCCACTCGCTCCACACCAATCCCAGCCTCATCATTAAACCCGCGGATGACGGCAGTGCCGTTGGAGTCTGGCGGACTGACCTGTACCTTGCAGAGGTCAGACAGCGGCTCTTGGACACCTCCTCGTCCCTACCCCAGGAATGTGAGCCCACTGTGTCCCAGACCATCACAGATCTCATCACATCAGGAGGTCTCCCCTCCACAGTGTCCAACCCGACAGTGCCCCAACCCCACACTTCCCGCTTCTATCTCTTACCCAAGATCCACAGACAGGACTGTCCTGGGAGGCCCAGTGTCTCTGCCTGCTCTAGCCCCACCAAACTTATCTCCTCACACCTCGACTCCATCTTGTACCCCTGGTCCAGTCCCCTCCCACCTACCTCCACGACACATCGCACACACTCCACCATTTGGACAACTTCCGACTGTTCAACAACCTCCACCTCCCATCAGGAAAGTTTCAGAGCCCTCCACTTCCTTCTACCACAATGATTCCACCGGTTCACCTCCACCAACACTCTCAGCTGCCTCGCAGAACTTGTCCTCGCCCTGAACAACTTCTCTCTTGATTCCTCTCACTTTCTGCAGATCAAAGATGCAGCCACGGGCACCCACATGGGTCTCAGCTACGCCGGCCTTTTCGTTGGCTACGTGGAACTGTCCATGTTCCAGACCTTCCCTGCTACCACTCCCCAACTCTTTCCCCACTACATTGATGACTGCATTGGTGCTGCTTCCCGCACCCACGCAGAACGTGTCGATTTTATCACCTTCGCTGCTAACTGTCATCCCCACTCGCAAATTCATGTGGCCCATTTGGAATTGGAATTGGTTTATTATTGTCACTTGTACCGAGGTCCAGTGAAACACTGGTCTTGCATGCTGTTCATACAGGTCAATTCATTACACAGTGGATCGAGGTAGTACAGGGTAAAACAATACAGTAATGTGTCACGGTACAAAGAAAGTGCAGTGCAGGTTAACAATAAGGTGCAAGGTCATAATGAGATAGATTGTGAGGTCAAGAGTCCATCTTATCATTTGTGACATTTCTCTCCCTTTTCTGGATCTCTCTGTCTCCATCTCAGGAGACAAACTATCGATTGACATTTCCCATAGACCCACTGACTCCAGCAGCATCCTAGACCACACCTTCTCCCACAGTGTCCTGTAAGGATGCCATTCCTCTCTCCCAGTTTCTCTGTCTCCACCACACCTGTTCTCAAGATGAGGGTTTCCATTCCAGGACATTCAAAATGTCTTCCTTTTTCTGGAAACCTGACTTCCATTCTACTGAGGTTCATAGAGCCCTCACCCACACTTCTTGGACTTCTGCCATCACCCATCCCTCCCACACAACACAGATAGAGCTCCCCTGGTCCTCACCTTTCCCCCTACCGGCCTCCACATCCAGCACGTCATCCTTCATAACTTCCACCAGCTGCAACATGGTCCCACCATCAGCCATGTCTGCCCCTCCCCACCCCTTTCCATCTTCCACAGGGCCACACCCTCTGTGACTCCCTGGTCTGCTCATCCCTCCCTACCCACCCCTCGCTGACTCCTGGCACTTTCCCCTACAACCACAGCAGGTACAACACCTGTCCCTACACCTCCTCCCTCACCACCATCCAGGGACCTGAACAGCACTTCCAGGTGAAGCAAAGGTTCTCCTGCACCTCCTCCAACCTCGTCCACTGCATTCGGTGCACCCGATGTGGCCTCCTCTATGTCGGCGAGACCAAAGACAGACTGGGCGACCGGTTTACGGAGCACCAACACTCTGTCCACAATGACCACCCTGAGCTCCCAGTCACCAGTCATTTCAGCTCCCCTCCCCATTCCCACACCGACCTGTCCACCCTCGGTCTTCCCCACTGCCAGGCTGAGGCCCAACGCACACTAGAGGAACAACAGCTGGTGTTGCCCTGGAGAGTCTCCAGCCAAGGACACCCACCTCCACCCTCCCCTCCCCCACCTGGCCCATTTTTCTCTCTTTATCCTCGACCTATCACCCACCAGTCCACTGTCTCCCAACTCCACCCCTCCCCTCCCCCACCTGGCTCACCTGCCCATCACCCCCCCTCCTCACCTGGACCCCCCCATCCTCTGCCAGCTCCCATGTCACCCCTCCCCCTCACTTCTTCATACTGACTATCTCCCCTTGGCACTTTCATTCCAGATGCAGGGTCTTGACCCAAAACATCGACCATCCCTCTGTCTCCACCGATGCTGCTCGACCCACTGAGTTCCTCCAGCAGTTTGACTTTTGCTCCAGATTCCAGTGTCTGCAGTCTCTGGTGTCTCCATAGGTTACTTACCCTTTTACACGTCATGTAGGGAGGTCACACTGTTGGCCTTGCAGTCGGATTCTGAATGACGATCTGTGGAATCTGAATCAGCATCTTGTATGAGGTAAAGTTTTAAACAAAAGGGATCTGTTGGACTGCAGGTATTGTCAGCTTTATAGAAAAAGCATAGCTAATCAAAGGAACAAAGAGGTCCTGAAGGAAAAGGACTGTCATGTCACACCAGCTGCTAGAAATTACCCAGCCGTCAAATTTCATTGCCATGTTAATCATCGTAAATTACTTTTCAAACGTTTAAATGTGACTAAATGGTCCCACAATAATACTTAATTCAATGGCCCGTAGCTCTGCTAATTTTGAGTCAACGTTAAGCTCCCCACAGTGTCTTTTAACTTTAAAACTTGCAAAATAAGGAATAATTTGTCAAGTGAGATCGGAGGTTTAGACAGTAAAAGTTTAAGTGAGCATCATCTAGTCAGTTGTTGAAGTGTCCATGATATTTCATTGATTGGAGGATCACTTGTGGGCTGTCTCCAACCTTGCATCTCCCTGCAGTCTGACATCGTCACTTCCAGAGGTCCACACACCTTCTCCCTGGGGAACCAGGTATCCAGGTCCTCCTGAAGATGAAGATGAATCACAAGAATTTATTGTCAGGAACCTTCTAGTTCTGTTGTATTCCCATTTAGGAGCAGAGAGCAAACCCCATCCCCACAACCTGGTTAGTCATTCAATAGACCACAGCTATCTGCTTTTTCAACCCCATTGGTACATCTCCGATTCACGTACCTTGATACATTTAGTTAATTAAACAAATACCATGATCTTCCGTGCAGCTGCCATTGGCATTTACTTTCTGTGGTACCAGTCACTGGTGGTTCTCTTTGGTGTTGGTGAAGGAGTATGGGTTGCAACAGTCATTGGCCAGCTTGCCTTGATTCTGAACAGGAGAAGTATAACTGACAAAGAATGAAATCCATGGCAACCCCTCACATGCTGAGCACTGCTGCAATTCTTGTGTCCTTTGTCACAAACTAACTTGCCATTGAAATGTTCGTTCCCTATTGGCTGATATCACAGTGTGAGCTGACAGTGGGAGCTCATCTGATCATGAGTTCACTTACTTAAGACACAGCAATCGATAAAAAGGAATTGCCAGTTTGCTGAGTCGCCCTGGTCCTGAATGAATCACAACATTGTCCTGGTATACACGACATTGTTCTGATGCCTGATCCACAAGTGTTGAGCAAACTGTCTGAACTCTGAGAAGTCACATGTTGGGTTTATTTCAGAGATTGTTATTTATCCCTGAGTCACCGGAGACTCTGAAGTTGCTGGATATAAATTGTCACAAATGGGTCTACGAGAAAAATCTATTTCTCCCCTTCTCCCCACTCAACAGCACGGTGATATTTTATACTTTTTGAACACAAAGACAACAATAAGCAATTAACTACTGTTTCAATGGCTATAATCACCTATTTAACGTTAACATTTTGAATGTAGACAGGTAAATTTGCAGAGTTACGTACTTCCAATGGTAACACATCCCAACTAGCAGAACCCCTTTCATTATTCAATACTGGTGGCTGGTCCAAGAGCCTCTGAGCACAAACTTCAGACACCCAAACATACCTCTTCTGTTACAGCGCTGAGGACAGCTCCCTGAATATACAGAGATCCAGAATATTAAGTGGCAAAGCAAACTTGTCCTGAACTGCACATTAAGTGGCAGGGATACGCCTTCAACAATCTGTTAATACAGGAGATGACCACTTAATGCCTTCCCTGGTCTCATCCTGAGGGTTACAATGATCACCAATTAATATGAACATTCATCTGGAGCAACAAACAATCTGCTGGAGGAACTCAGCGGGTCGAGCAGCATCTGTAGGAGGAAAGGAATTGTCGATGTTTTGGGTCGAAACCCTGCATCAGGACCAATGCAGATTTTCAACCTGAAACGACAACAATTCCTTTCCCCCCACAGACGCTGCTCGACCCACTGAGTTCCTCCAGCAGATTGTTTGTTGCTCCAGATTCCAGGATCTACAGTCTCTGGTGTCTCCATGAGCATTCGTCTATTGTCTTGCCCTGCGTAGTTACAACAGCATTGAATCAGAATGTCCCAGACCCATGGAGTGGGTTACAATGATCTTAAAGTATCAATGGAAATTAAATGATGAACATGTCTTCTTTTTTTGAAGACTGGTTCTTGTTTTAATTAATACCTGATATCCACATAATCCCTTAACTCCAGAATAATTCCTAATTGCAACCAAGCAACCAAGGAGAACATCGAGGTTCTTCATCCTCAAAGGTGTTCAGAAAGCAAGACAGAGTCAGAGGGAACTGCGCCAGCTCCAGACAGACTTGCAGCAACTTCTCCTGCTGTCGAGAGGGTTGGATGTGAGAGAGGAACTCTGAGAGGTGAAGAGCCGGCAAGCCCAGCTCTTTGCCTCAGAATCCTCCAAGGTCATCTTCAGATCCACTCTGTGGATCAGGATGAGACGTGCTCATGCTTCTTCTTCCGAAAGTTTCACAGGGGGAGCTCTGTGATCCACAGCCTTAAGGAAGAGGATGGCTCAGTAACATCCTTGCAGACGGATATACTGAGGATCTGCAGATCCTTCTATGCAAAAAGGACACAGACAGCACAGCCTCCCAGAACTTCCTGTCCTCTATCATGGGGGTGGTAGACGGCAGCAAGGGGGAGAGTCCAGAACAGTCACCATCCCTGGAGGACCTGACTGGCCCCATCTGTTCCTTTGATTTGACTAAAACTCCCAGAAGCGACAACTTACTGGCAGAATTGTACTTGGCTCTGTGGGACTGACCTGCTGGAAGTGTACAATGTTGTGCTTCTGGCTGGCAGGATGTCAAGACTCCATGAGAAAAGGCATCATTACCCTCATCTACAAGCAGAAGGGGCAGAGGGAGGACATCAGGAATTGGAGACCCATCTTACTGTTGAATGTGGACTGTAAGATCCTGTCCAAGGCCATCGCCAACAGGGTCAAGTCTGCTCTGGGACAGGTGATCCACCCGGACCAAACCTGTGCTGTACCTGGCAGGAAGATCTTTGACAGCCTTGCACTGCTCAGGGACACCATCACCTACATGCAGGACAGAGGGGTGGATGCCTTCCTGGTCAGCTTGGATGAAGAGAAGGCCTTCGACAGGATGTTCCACATGTACATCTTGGACGTGATCTCCAAAATGGGCTTTGAGGAGGGAATCAGGAATTGGATCCAACTGCTCTACACAGATGTCTGTAGTGCAGTCCAAATCAATGGGTGGGAGACAGATAGTGTCCCCATCAGGGCTGGAGTCAGGCGGGGTTGTCCACTCTCCCCCCGTTCTTGTTTGTGTGCTACACTGAACCCTTTGCCGAATCCATCAGGAAGGACGAGAGTATAAGAGGGGTGACATTGCCAGGCAGTGGGGACACACAAGGCAAAACCTCCCTGTACATGGACAATGTCACCGTCTTCTGTTCGGACCCATTGATCAACATCTGCAACCAGTTTGAGTTGGCACTGGGGGCCAGAGTCAACCACAGGAAGAGTGAGGCCATGCTCTTCGGTAACTGGCCCGACTGATCCAACTGCCTGAAGGTGCTGGGGATCTGGTTCAGAGGGGCTGAGGTGTGTAACAAGAATTGGCTGGAGCAGATTTGGAAGGTCAAACAAAAATTGGGTCTGTGGAAACAACGTTCTCTGTCAATAACTGGGAGGAACTTGGTCATCTGGTGCGATGTGCTCTCAGGGCTGCTGTACTTGGCACCGGTGTGGCCGGTTCCTCGCTCCTTTGCCTTAGTATTCACCCAGGACATTGTCCCATTCTTCTGGGGATCCAATTTGGAATGGGTCTGATGGGTCACGATGCACAAGTCCCTGGACAATGGGGGCAAAAATTTACCCAATGTTGTCCTCACCCTGATGCCCACCTTTGTGTGTGGCTGTATCAGTCAGTGTGTGGACCCAAAGTACATGGGCACCAAGTGTCACTACGTGCTGAGGTTCTACCTCTCCCTGGTGCTGCGAAGGATGGGTCTGGCCCCTGGCCACGCAACGTCCCAGTCAGCTGGACGTTGCCGCACTACCTGTCATATGTGGAAAAGTTCTTCCAGACCAACACCTTTGACCACAAGTCCATCAGGCAGTGGTCAGCACGGAACATCCTGCAGACACTGCAGGAGAAGGACTCGATGGATATTGTGGGTTGGTTCCCTGAGCAAACAGTCCAAGCCATCCGGCAGAACGCCTCATCGCCAAAACTCACCAACAAGGACCAAGACCTCGTTTGGCCGGTGGTGAGAGGGATCCTCCCGGTCAGATCCTTGGTACGGCATGCTGCCCTTGGTACGGCCATGTTGTGGAGGAGATGGTCACCCACCTCTTTGTGGATTTGCTAAGAGGATGTGGAGACGGATGCGAGGGTCCGTGTCCCGGTTCATCCCCTGCAGCTGCGTGACAGATGTCCCTGATGTCCGGGCTGTTCCTGGGGACACACCGAGACTGACATCACGTGCTGCTGGAAGGTCATCAACTCAGTGAAGGACGCCCTTTGCTCCACCTGAAACTTGTTGGTCTCCCAGCACAGCGAGATGTCCGTAAGGGAACGCTGCTGACTGGCACAGTCCCAGCTGCAGGAGTCCATGCTGAGGGACGCCCTGAAGCTCGGTGCAGCCAGTGCAAGGGCTCGGTGGGGAAGGACCACAGTCTGGGCTCCTTCCCCTACTGGACATGGAGGGGCTGATTCTGGTGGGGAAGCCCCTCGAACGACTGAAGGGGGATCACCACAGGGGCCACATGGTGCTGTGTAAATAAATGTGTTCACACTACCTCGTGTATGGACCAAATGACAGAATATTGTAAAGAGTTTTGCCCTGTGTTTATCCCTTTTGGATATGTATCTTATGAAGAATAAAGTTTTTTTGAAATAAAAATGAAATCCCCAACAATCTCCGGGCAGGTATTTTTAAGGGAGGTTGTCCTGTGTGGATAACATTTAGGGACTGGAATGTATTCTTAATGTTCTCGCTTTGTCCAATCCACGAAATCCGTGGGTCCTACCTGGACAGTGTTAAGAATATCCCTGTTTTCCTCCAAGGATGTTCTCATCTGTTCTATTTTCCTGACTAAGGAGATTGTTAGAAGAACAAAAGGAAAGAGATCAGGAGTAACCCGGGACCAGGACATGGGTCCGGGGATGTCAGTCCTCAGACACATTAGTTCGCCCTCTCCCTGATGATTTTACTGTTTTAGGTTCCTTTCTCCCTTTGGCTCCAAATTTCCCACGTTATTGGGGCTCTCATGAAGACTGTAACAAAACATTTGTTCTAAGTCTCTTCACATGGCCCATCGAACCTGCTCTGCTAGTCAATAGGATCATGGGTAATCTGCTTGGCCTCAGCTCCACCTTCCTACCTATTTCCCAGAATCCTCAGTTCTCCCATTCTCCAAAAATCCAACTTGGCCTTAATATATTCGGCAGAGAATTTCAGTGATTCATGACGCTGAGAGAAGAAATTCCTCCTCAACCATCTTAAATGAATCATTCCTTACTCTATGACTCTGCTCCCCAGTTTGAGATACCCCCATAAGTGGAGCCATCCTCTTACCACCCAGCCTGTCAGACCCGCTCAGTATCTTATGTTTAAATCAGATCACCTCTCACTTCTAAACTCCAAGAGTGCCGCTCCAAACTACTCAACAATTCCTCACACATCAATTCCCTTTTCCCAGGACCTAACTACCCTGAACTACCTCTGATGCTGCAGAGGATGAGGTCCTTCCATGTGAACTTAAGGAGGTAGGACACTACTATTCATGAAAGGAAGGGAACAGAAAGCAGAAAACTGCAGCTGGTGGAAAATCTGGGGTCCAAAGAGAGGGAGGGACATCTTTTCCCCATCCTCTGGCCTCACACTGACCTCCTGAACATTACACGCCTTGCAGAGTCACAGAGAAATATAGCATTCCTTTAAGATTGATCCCATCTGTAACATTCTTAGTTAATCACAGAAGCATCATCCATTTCAAAAAATCTTTATTTCTCAATAGAATATATTTTTGTTGAGAACTGTGAAATATTTCTTCACATGTTCATAACTTTCTTCCCTTAAAAGCTATTTTCTGGCCCATTTTATACACTCTGCCATCATATTTTTGTAATTGCTTTCATTTAATTTTCAGGCACTAGTTTCAGCCCTGAGTTTTACACTCTCAAGCCAAATATTAAATCCTATGATATTATTATCACTCTTCCCCAGAGGATCCTTTACTATGTGTTCATTTATTAATCCTGTTTCATTGCACATAATGAGATCTAAAATAACCATTTCTCCCATTATTTCACAACATATTGTCCAATCTGCACGAAGATTAAAGTCACCCGTGATTACTCTATTACCATTCGTGAAGGCTCTGATTATGTTTTGGTTTATACTCTGTCGGCCAGGTTAGCTGCTGTTGGAAGAACAATGCACACTTTGACCAGAGGGTTCTTACGCCGGCTATTTCTCTGCTTCACCCAAAGTGGTTCCATATCTCAGTAGAGTCACAGTCTGTCCTCACCACTGGATTAATTCAACCTTGTTAACAGAGCTATCCATCCCTTTCTGTTCTGTCACTCTCAGCAATAAATCAAGTACCTCAGAATATTCAGTTCTCAGCCTTGGTCACCTTGCAAATATATCTCCGTAGAGGCTTTCAGATAGAGTTGTACAGCACAGGAACAGGCCTTTTGGCCCACCATTTGCCGACCCTTTTACCCACCTACAAAAGTCCCATTTACCTGCATTCGGACTATTTCCTTCTATGCGTTGTGTAATAATGTGACTGTCTAGATGTCTGTTACATCTGACTCCACTACCTCCTCTGGCAGCACGTTCCACATATCAACCACTCTCTGTGTAAAAAACTGACCCTTCAGATCCCCTTTAAAACTCCATCCTCTCACCTTAAATCTGTGCCCTTTTGTTTCCAAAACCCTGCCATGGGAAAACAATGTCTCACATAATCTTACATAATTCTATCAGATCACAGTTCATCCTCCTTCGCTCCAGGGAAAACAATCTGTCGATAACTACAACCGTCCATTCCAGGCGACATCCTGGTGAGTCTCTTCTGCACTCTCTCTATTGCTACCACATCCTTCCAGTGGTGTGGCGACCAGACTGTGCACGTTACAGGTGAGCCCACATTATCGGGGGGTGCATTAGCAGAAAACGGCCTGTATCGTGATTTTCCATTACATGAAGCCGCATCAAGAAACCTCAGCTGGATAAAAGATTTGTGTTGATTTATTTCCTTTTATCACGTAAATTCTGTGAAAGTGAATTCGATGCCATATCTCAAATTTTTGGGTAATAAGTTGTGAATTCTGTGGGGCTGAATTTCCCGTAACCCAAATAGCCGTAATGCGTGACTTGCCTGTACTCCAATTGTGGTCTAACCAATCCCAATTCTCATACTCGATGCCATGACCTGTGAAGGCCAGCGTTTCAATTGTCTTCTTCACTACCTGACCCACCTGCGTTGCCTCTTTCAGGGAGCTCTGGGCTTTCACCTCATGATGCCTCTGTACATCAAATCTCCCGAGGTCCCTGCCATTTACTCCATATGTCCCACCAGAATTTGACTTCAAAGGTGCAGAACTTCACACTTATCTGGATTAAATTCCACCTGCCATCACTCCGTCCAACCTTCCGGCTGATCTATGTCCTGCTGTATCCCTGGACAAACTCCTTCACTATCTACAACACCAACAATGTTTGTGGCATCTGAAACTAATCAGAACATTTACGTTCCCATCCAAGCCACTTATAAAGGTCCCAGCAACAATCCGTACGGCACACCATTATTTCATGCTTCAAGTCGAATATACACCCATCCACCACTGCCTCCCATCACCAAGCCAATTTTCATCCCATTTGCCAACACACCTCTGCCTTAACATTCTCACCTCCATATAAACCACGTCTCTCATGCTGTCGTCATCAGTTTTCTTAGTTAACAGAACTGGGAATAGTTATAAACATAAAACACACCTGTTTTCTTACTTTTCCAGTCTGATGACAGGTCATCAGTCTGAAACAGTAACTCCTTCCACAAAGACTGACTGATCTGCTGAGTGTCAAGTCATACAGCACAGAAACAGGGTCTTCGGCCCGCCATGCCCTTGCCTACCATACTACCCATCCATACTCATCCCATTTACCAGCTTCTGGCAATTCAACTGCTCATCCAGTTGCTTCTTTAATGTTGAGTGATCCCACACTCCACCACACTCTCAGGCACTGTGTTCCAAACTGCAACCATGCTCTGGGGAAAAAAAATCCTTCCTCAGGTCCCCCCAAGCCTTCTACTCCTTACCTGAAACCCATGTGTTAGAAGTCTCTGTCATGGGGCAAAGTTTCCCACTATCTATCCCATATATGCCTCTCTTAATTTTGTACAGCTTAATCAGGACCTCCCTTAGCCTTTTCTGCTATAAGGAAAATAAATCCAGTTCCTCCTCACAACTGAAACACTCCGTCCCAGGCAACATCCTGGTGAATCTCCTCTGCACCCTCTCCAGAGCAATCACATCAGTCTATGAATACTATGGATAGTGTGCACACAATATTCCATCTGTAGTCTAACCAATCTTTTATGAAATTGTAGCAAGACCTCCCCGCTCTTAACTCTATGCCCCAACTAATGAAGAAAGGCATCCTGTACAACTTCTTCACCACCCAATTATCTGCATATCCAACGTTTCCTGTCTTTGGGAAAGATTTTCAGCATTTGCATTCTTCTGTTTTTGAAGAAAGGATGGCTGATGTTTGACAAATTAATCAGCTGGGCAGAGAATCCTCCCCTTGTAACACTGCTTTTGCAAGAAGGCACTGGCTCTACCTTCTGACACATCCATGTGGCTTGCTGTTTGTTATGTTCTGCAGCTTGTAACAATTTAATTTTCTTTAAATGGCAAAGGATTTTAAGTTTGATATTTGGGAATAAATTGCAATTACCTCATTAGCATCTGGAAATTGATATCTGCTTCCACAGTCATCAGCATAAAAGGATCTTGGAATGGAATCTTAATGAGGCCATTACACAGACCAAACCAAAACACAAGTTCAGTCTTATAATTACGGAGCCATTACTGGCAGCCCTGAATGTCTGTCGGCAGTGGAGCTTAAGAGGGAATGTGATAACATGTATGGCCAGCCTGGGACTGTGCATTGATATACAATGAAAGAGCTTAAAATATAAATGCACAAATGTGGTCAGAAAATGCTCGAAATAACCAGGAGGTCAGGCAGGCTCTGTGGAGAGAGAAGTAGAGAGAAATGTCCTGAACTGATGAACTGTCATCAGAACTGGGAAAAGTAGTGGAGATGTTGGCTGATGGCACTGCATTGTTCTCTTTGTGTTTGGAATTTCCAGGCCAGTTTCTCCATATCGCAAATAAAGTTGGCAATGACATTAGGGACCAAAGCTGTGAACAAATGATTGATGGCTCTTGGCAAACATTGTAGGACTCTGTCTGCTTCCACACCCTTTCCTCAAATTTCTTCGAGAGTTTGGACCAGGAGCAGCAGCTGATGGGCCCTGGAATTCTGCAGAAGCTGCTGATTCACGAGGGGCAAATTAAAGATAAATACAATGAGTATGAATCTTTCAGAAGCTAAGTCTCAGCAGCAAATGACATCGAGCACATCCAGAGGCTGCAGAGTGACACTGTGTGTTGTGTCACTCAGTGACATTTGCAGTTGTCAATTATTTACACAACAAATGGACAGGCAATCACTCAGGGCTCCAGTGAGCTCAGTCAGAATCAGTGCAATACTGAACAACAAGCTGGCACAATGGCACGTATAGATTCATGGAGTCATACAGCATGGAAACAGGCCCTTCGGCCCAACTGGTCCATGCTGACCAAGATTCCCATCTAAGCTAGTACCATAGCTTTTGGAAATCCAAAAAACTGCAGATGCTGGAAATATGACATAAACAAAGATAATGCTTAACACTCAAATCTCCCCCCTCTCAACTTCAACCAGTGCCCTGTAGTTTTGGACTCCCCTACCCTGGGAAAAACACTCTGACTCAATCCTATGTATGTCCCTCATAATTTTATAAACCTCTTTCAGGTCACCCCTCAGCCTCCTATGCTCCAGTGAGAATTAACCCAACCTCTCCAATGTGTCCTTGTAACTTCAACCCTCCATTCCTAGAAACATCCTGGTGAATCTCTTCTGCACTCTTTCTAATGCTATCACGTCCTTCCTGTGGTGTTGAGACCAGAACTGTACACAATACTCCAAGTGTGGCCTGGCCAATAGTTTGTACAGTTGTAAATTGACATCTCAATTCTTACATTCAGTGCCTTGGCCTACGAAGGTAAGCATGCCAAATGCCTTCTTCAGTGCCCCATCCACCTGTGTCGCAATTTTCAGGGAGACATGAACTTGTATCCCAAGGTCCCTCTGTAGCCCAACACTCTGGGGGTCTCTGCTGTTTACTGTATATGTTCCATTAGTAGTTAATGTCCCAAAATGCATCACCTCACACCGTCTGGATTAAATTCCATCTTCCATCACTCTGCCCAACTTTCCAACTGATCGAAGTCCCTCTGTATCCTTGCACAACCTTCTATGCTGTCTCACTAATCACTCCACCCACATTCTTATCCAAATCATTTGTACATAAGACAAATAACACCGATCCCTGCCCTACACCACTGGTTAAAGACCTGCAGTCAGAAGAACACCCCTCCAACACTACCCCCTGCCTCCTATCACAAAGCCAAGTTTGGATCCAGTTTACCAACACACCTTGGTTCCCTTGTGCCGACCATGCAGCACTTTATCAACTTTGTCAACTGAAGGGGCTGCAGGATCCTTTCCCAATAGAAGCTGCACAATAACATTTAGGTAAACCCAGAGCATGCATTGTGACCAGATGTTACTGAATGGATCAATCTATTGAACAAGGTTCAGAGGGAGAAATCTGGTGTTAATCTACACAGATCAGTGAAGATCATTGGAGAAAAACTGTAACCAAATTTAACAGCATATAAGGGTTGTATTTATAGAGTCATTCAACATCCAGCGAACAGACAATCTGCTGAAGGGGTTCAGCGGCCAGCATCTGTGGTGGCACGGAACTGGCAACATTTTGGATGAAAACCCTTTGGCTGGCCAGTCTACATTTGGAGGATTGCAGCAATGTTGGTTTGCACCATTAGTCTGGCAAAGGATCCAGAGGAGAACAACTAAATGATTCCACACTTAAAGAACGCTGGGCTTGAAGTGCTCTTAGAAAGCATACACCAAGTACACCAAGCAAAAGTATTGAAAACCCAATAGATTGGCTCCCACATGTTTGTGTAAACTTAATGTAGATCCTGTATGAATGTGACTCACACCCACACACATACATACACACACACCCACACACACACACACACACACACCCACACACACACACACACACACACACACACACACACACACACACACACACACACACACACACACACACACACACACACGTTACCAGATCAACACAGTGAGTCAGACAAAACATGTTTTCAATAAACTTACGCAAATTCATTCGACCTGACATTTACCTCTGGTTCTCCGCCTGTAGGTGCTGCCTGACTTTCTGGGCATTTCCAGCATTTATTTCAGGTTTCCAGCATCTGCAGTGAGAGGTGAACAGGTTCTTGACTGAGAGTCGGCTCTCACTGCATGGATGGTGAATGGCAGAGAAATCCTAAGCGGGAGAAATGTTAGGGCTGTGTGATTCACAGTATGAATTTAATCAAACAACTGATTACTTTCGGCACAGTTTGTATTTGACATGAAGTTTGTTCTGCCCCTCGCTGTGCTTTTGCATTGTGGTCTGACTGAATCCTTGGGAAGTAATAAGAAGGACTGCACGGATTTTAGCAAGGCCATTAACGACCTCCCCCAATTGGTCAACAACTAAAATCCCATCATAGAACATAGAACATAGAACAATTACAGCACAATTCAGGCCCTTCAGCCCACAAAGCTGTGCCGAACATGTCCCTACCCTAGAAATTACTAGGCTTACCCATTGCCCACTATTTTACTCAGCTCCATGTACCTATCTAACAGTCTCTTGAAATATCCTATCGTATCAGCCTCCACCACCGTTGCTGGCAGCCTATTCCACGCACTCACCACTCTCTGAGTAAAAAACTTACCCATGATATCTCCTCTATACCTACTCCCCAGCACCTTAAACCTATGTCCTCTTGTGGCCACCAATTCAGCCCTGGGGAAAAGCCTCTGACTATCTACCTGATCAATACCTCTCATCATCTTATATACCTCTATCAGGTCCCCCCTCATCCTCCATCGCTCCAAGGACAAAAGGCCGAGTTCCCTCAACCTGCCTTCATAAGGCATGCTCCGCATTCCAGGCAGCATCCTTGTAAATCTCCTCTGCACCCTCTCTATGGCTTCCACATCTTTCCTTAGTGAGGTGACCAGAACTGAGCACAATACTCCAAGTGGGGTCTGACCAGGGACCTATATAACTGCAACAATACCTCTCGGCTCCTAAATACAATTCCCCGATTGATGAAGGACAATACACCATATGCCTTCTTAACCACAGAGTCAACCTGCGCATCCGCTTTGAGCGTCCTATGGACTCAGACCCCAAGATCCCTCTGATCCTCCACACTGCCAAGAATCCTACCATTAATACTATATTCCGCCAACATAGTTGACCTACCAAAATGAACCACTTCACACTTATCTGGGTTGAACTGCATCTGCCACTTCTCAGCCCAACTCTGCATCCTATCTATGTCCCTCTGTAACCTCTGACAGTTCTCCGAACTATCCACAACACCTCCAACCTTCGTGTCATCCACAAACTTACTAACCCACCCCTCCACTTCCTCATCCAGATCGTTTATAAAAATCACAAAGAGTAAGGGTCCCAGTACCGATCCCTGAGGTACACCACTGGTCACCGACCTCCATGCAGAATACGACCCTTCAACAACCACTCTTTGCCTTCTGTGGGCCAGCCAGTTCTGAATCCACACTGCAATGTCCCCTTGGATCCCATGTCTCCTCACCTTCTCCATAAGCCTCGCATGGGGTACCTTATCAAACACCTTGCTGAAATCCATATACATTACATCTACTGCTCTCCCTTCATTGATGTGCTCAGTCACATCCTCAAAAAATTCAGTCAGGCTTGTAAGACAGGACCTGCCCTTGACAAAGCCATGCTGACTATTCCTAATCATATTATACCTCTCCAAATGTTCATAAATCCTGCCTTTCAGGATCTTCTCCATCAGCTTACCAACCACTGAGGTAAGACTCACCAGTCTATAATTTCCTGGGCTATCCCTACTCCCCTTTTTGAATAAGGGAAAACCATCCGCAACCCTCCAATCTTCCGAAACCTCTCCCGTCTCCATCGATGACATAAAGATCATCATCAGAGGCTCCGCAATCTCCTCCCTCGCCTTCCGCAGCAACCTGGGGTACATCTCATCCGGTCCCGGTGACTTATCTAACTTGATGCTTTCCAAAAGTTTCAGCACCACCTGTTTTCTAATATCTACATGCTCAAGCTTTTCAGGCTGCTGCAAGTCCCCACTACAATCCCCCAGATCTTTTAACGTGGTGAATACTGACGTAAAGTATTCATTAAGTACCTCTGCTATTTCTTCTGCATCCTATCAATATCCCTCTGTAAGTTCCGACAGCCCTCCACACTATCCACAACACCGCCGTTCTTAGTGTCGTCCACAAACTTACTAACCCAGCTGCACTTGATAGGCCCTATTCTTTCGCATTTCATCCTCTTACTCTTTACATACTTGTAGAATGCCTTGGGGTTTTCCTTAATCCTGCCCACCAAGGCCTTCTCATGTCCTCTTCTGGCTCTCCTAATCTCTTTCTTAAGTTCCTTCCTTTTAGCCTTGTACTCTTCCAGATCTCTAACATTGTTTGACTAGTGACTAGTGGTGTCCCGCAGGGATCGGTTCTGGGACCTCTACTTTTCGTGACATTTATAGATGACTTAGATAAGGGGGTAGAAGGCTGGGTTAGTAAGTTTGTGGACGACACTAAGATCGGTGGTGTTGTGGATAGTGTGGAGGGCTGTCGGAACTTACAGAGGGATATTGATAGGATGCAGAGCTGGGCTGACAAGTGGCAGATGGAGTTCAATCTGGAGAAGTGTGAGGTGGTACACTTTGGAAGGACAAACTCCAGGGCAGAGTACAAGGTAACTGGTAAGGTACTTGGCAGTGCAGAGGAGCAGAGGGATCTGGGGCTTCATATCCACAGATCACTGAAAGTTGCCTCACAGGTGGATAGAGCAGTTAAGAAGGCCTATGGGATGTTAGCTTTCATAAATTGTGGGATTGAGTTTAAGAGCCACGAGGTGATGATGCAGCTTTACAAAACTCTAGTTAGGCCACACTTGGAGTACTGTGTTCAGTTCTTGTCGCCGCATTATAGGAAGGATGTGGAGGTGTTGGAGAGGGTGCAGAGGAGATTTACCAGGATGCTGCCTGGATTAGAGCGTATGGAATATGAGGAGAGGCTTACGGTGCTCAGGCTTTATTCACTGGAAAGGAGGAGGATGAGAGGAGACATGACAGAGGTATATAAAATATTGAGAGGAATAGATAGAGTTGACAGCCAGCGCCTCCTTCCCAGGGCACCAATGCTCAAGACGAGAGGGCATGGCTTTAAGGTTATGAGTGGGAGGTTCAGGGGAGATGTCAAGGGGAGGTTTTTCACCCAGAGAGTGGTTGGTGCATGGAATGCACTGCCTGGGGTGGTGGTGGAGGCAGATACATTGGACAGGTTCAAGAGTTTGTTGGATAGGTACATGGAGGAATGCGAGATAGAAGGATATGCGGGAGGAAAAGGTTAGATAGTGTGAGGGTGGTTTGATGGACGGCACAACATGGTGGGCCGAAGGGCCTGTTTTGTGCTGTATGGTTCTATGGTTCTATTACCTAGCTCTCTGTACCTTTTGTAAGCTTTTCTTTTCCTTTTGACTAGCTTTATTATAGCCTTCATACACCACGGTTCCTGTATCCTATCATGACTCCCCTGTCTCATCGGAACATGTCTATGAAGAGCTCCACACAAATACCCCTTGAATATTTGCCACATATCTTCTGTACTTTTCCCAGAGAACATCTGTTCCCAATTTAATCTTCCAATTTCCTGCTTGAGACCCTCATAATTCCCTTTACTCCAAGTAAACACCTTTCTAGTCTGTCTGTTCCTATCTCCCTCCAGTGCTAACGTAAAGGAGATTGAATTATGATCACTATCACCAAAATGTTCACCCACTGAGAGATCTGACACCTGACCAGGTTCATTTTCCAATACCAAATCAAGCACAGCCTCTCCTCTTGTAGGTCTATCTACATATTGTGTCAAGAACCCTTCCTGAACACACCTAACAAACTCCACCCCATCTAAACCCCTCACTGTCTGGAGATGCCAATCGACGTTTGGGAAATTAAAATTCCCCCATTACAACAACTCTGCTATTCTCACACCTTTCTAGGATCTGCTTCCCTATCTGCTCTTCAATAACCCTGTCACTATTGGGCGGCCAATAAAAAACACCCAGCAAAGTTATCGACCCCTTCTTGTTCCTAACCTCCACCCACAGAGACTCCGTAGACAATCCCTCCACAACGTCCACCTTTTCCGCAGCCGTGACACTAACTCTGA
Source organism: Pristis pectinata (assembly GCF_009764475.1). Classification (NCBI taxonomy): domain Eukaryota; kingdom Metazoa; phylum Chordata; class Chondrichthyes; order Rhinopristiformes; family Pristidae; genus Pristis; species Pristis pectinata. Next base: position 36,621,061 of record NC_067426.1, on the reverse strand, counting down.
TCAACAGTGCCACTCCCCCACCTCTTTTGCCTCCCTCCCTGCCCTTCCTGAAACATCTAAAACCCGGCACTTGAATCAACCATTCCAGCCCCGGAGCCATCCAAGTCTCCGTAATGGTCACCACATCATAGCTCCAAGTATCGATCCAAGCTCTAAGCTTATCCGTCTTGTTCACAACACTCCTTGTGTTAAAATAGACATATCTCAAGCCTGTCATCAGACCTGAGGAAGGATGGTAAATTAAATCCAAAATTGGCTCAGTAGCAGGAAGCAGAAGTTAATGAAGGCCATTACCAGATGGGCTACACAGCACTCAGTACCTGGTCCCTGGCTTCTGTAATATAAAGCTGGCCTCGTGGTTAACAGTGAGGAGGAATACTTCAGCCCACAGAGAGACATAGATGGTCATTTGGGCAGAAAAATTGTAAAAGCTGTTTTATCCAAAGGAGATAAGATCTCTTTATTGGTCACATGTACATTGAAACACACAGTGAAATACATCTTTGCATAGAATGTACTGGGACAGCCCGCAAGTGTCGTCATGTTTGTGGCACCGACATAGCATGCCCACAACTTCCTAACCCGTACGTCTTTGGAATGTGGGAGGAAACCGGAGCACCCGGAGGAAACCCACACAGACACACGGGGAGAACGTACAAACTCCTTACAGACATTGGCCAGAATTGAACCCAGGCCGTGAGGCAATGTGCCAAAAGGCAAGAGAATGCATAATAAATGGGAGGATACTGAATGGGGAAATGGAGGGATTCGGTATGTATGTCTTCAGAACCTGAAGAGTAGCAGGACAGGTCCACATGGTAGATAAAATGGCAGAGGCTTTCCTTTATTAGCTGAGGTATGGAGTATGAAGCTGGAACATTACAGCACTCACAAGGCAACAGTTTGAGTACTGCAGACAGTTCTGGTCACCATGTTACAGGGAAGTGGCTGCTGGAGGATCAGAGGATATTGCCAGGATTGGATAACTGTAGTGATGAAGACAGATTGGATAAAATGTACTATTTTATAGACAATAGACAATAGGAGCAGAAGTAGATCATTCGGCCCTTCGAGTCTGCACCGCCATTTTGAGATCATGGCTGATCCTCAACAATCAATATCTTGTTCCTGCCTTGTCCCCATATCCCTTGATTCCCCTTTCTATAAGAAACCTATCTAGCTCCTTCTTGAAAGTGCCCAGAGAATTGGCCTCCACTGCCCTCTGAGGCAGTGCATTCCACAAATTCACAACCCTCTGGGAGAAGAAGTTTTTCCTCACCTCTGTCCTAAATGGCCTAGCCCTTATTCTTAAATCATGCCCCCTGGTCCTGGACTTCCCCAACATCTGGAACAGATTTCCTGTCTCTATCTTGTCCAATCCCTTAATAATCCTGTATGTTTCAATCAGATCCCCTTTCAATCTTCTCAATTCCAGCGTGTACAATCCCAGACTCTCCAACCTCTCAGCATAAGACAGTCCCGACATCCCCGGAATTAACCTCGTAAACCTACGCTGCACGCCCTCTATAGCCAGGATATCCTTCCTTAACCCTGGAGACCAAAACTGTACACAATACTCCAGGAGTGGTCTCACCAGGGCCCTGTACAAATGCAAAAGAATCTCTTTGCTTTTGTACTCAATTCCCCTTGTAATACAGGCCAACATTGAATTCTCCTAACTTCCTCTACACATGTCACACTGCCACCCAACTTTGTATCATCAGCAAACTTGCTAATGTTATTCACAATGCCTTCATCTAAATTATCAACATAGATTGTAAACAGCTGCCGTCCCAGCACCGAGCCCTGTGGCACCCCACTAGTATTTGGAATGGGAGAAAATTCTGAGGTGTTCAGAATTACGAGGGGTGTAGATAGAACAGTCTGGAAGGAGCCATTTCCCTTAGCAGAAGGGTCAAAGGCCAGGGGACAGAAATTGTTAGCTGGTGGAAGATGTGGAAGAACTATGTTCACCCAAGGGGTGGTGGGGATATGGAATACATTGGCTGAAGGGATGGAAGAGGCAAACCTCCCACCACATTTAGACAGTACTTGGATGTACACTGGAAGAGCTGTGACCTGCAGGACGGAATGTGCGATTAGTTGGGGAGCTGTATTCTGGTCAGCACAGATATGATGGACTGAATGGCTTCTGCTGTGTCACAGATTTTCTCAGGTAATGATAAGAAAATGATTCATGTCCAGCCTACTTCACCCAAACTGCCTGACCAGGACCAAGGCTTTGTTTTAAGTTCTCTACACCTCTCTCAACCTCCCTCTCTCAACTACTCTGGGGGTCCTTTCAGCCCCTGACCAGTGGATCCTGACCCAATCGCAACCCAATTCCAGCACCCAATTGCAACCCACCCTTCCCATCAACCAATCACAACCCAATGCTATTCCCACCACCATATCGTAGCCGTCCCTTTTCCAACAACAAATCACAACCCACTCCTACTTCCATCACCCAACTACAGCCATCCCTTTCCCATCAACCAATCACAATCCAATCTCACTCCCAACAACCAATCACAATCCAATCTCACTCACACCAACCAATCACAATCTATTCCCACCACTCCCACCATCCAATCATACTTCTTTCTAACTCCCTTCCCACAATTATAGACTCATCGAGTTGCACAGGACAAATACAGGCTCTTCAGCCCACCATGTCCCTGCTCAACTTTTTACCCATTTATACTGATCCCATTTGCCCACATGAGGCCTGTATCCTTCTATGTTTTACTAATTTAAGTTTCTGCTTAAACATAGTGATTGGTATTGGTATTGGTATTGGTTTATTGTTGTCACATGTACCAAGGTACAGTGAAAAACTCGTCTTGCATACTATTCATATGGATCAATCTATTACACGGTGCATTGAGGTAGTACAGGGTAAAAACAAAAACAGAATACAGAGTAAAATGTCACAGCTACAGGGAAGTGCATTGCAGGTAGACAATAAGGTGCAAGGTCATAACAAGGTAGATTGTGAGGTCAAGAGTCCAGCTCATCGTATCAGGGAACCGTTCAATAGTCTTATCGTCGTGGGATAGAAGCTGTCCTTGATCCTGGTGGTACGTGCCCTCAGGCTCCTGTATCTTCTGCCTGATGGGAGGGGGAGAAGAGAGAATGACCCAGGTGGGTGGGGTCTTTGATTATGCTGGTTGCTTCACCAAGACAGTGAGAGGTATAGAGAGGGGAGGGGAGCCTGGTTTCCATGTGTCCACAACTCTCTGCAGGTTCTTGCAGTCCTGGGCAGAGCAGTTGCCTTACCAAGCTGTGATGCATCCAGATAGGATACTTTCTATGGTGCATCTACAAAAGTTGGTGAGTGTCAGAGGGGACATGGCAAATTTCTTTAGCTTCCTGAGGAAATAGATGCACTGGTGAGCTTTCTTGATCGTGGCGACTATGTGGTTGGACCAGGACAGTCTATTGGTGATGTTCACTCCCAGGAACTTGAAGCTCTCAACCCTCTCGACCTTAGCACCATTGATGTAGACAGGTGCATGTACACCGCCCCCTTTCCTGAAGTCAATGACCAGCTCTTTTGTTTTGTTGACATTGAGGGAAAGGTTGTTGTCATGACACCATGTCACTAAGCTCTCTATCTCCTTCCTGTACTCCGACTCATCGTAATTTGAAATACGGCCCACTACGGTGGTATCATCTGCAAACTTGCAGATGGAGTTAGAGCAGAATCTGTCCACACAGTCATGAGTGTAGAGGGAGTAGGGTAGAGGGCTGAGGACGCAGCCTTGTGGGGCACCAGTGTTGAGAATAATCGTGCTGGAGGTATTGCTGCCTATCCTCACTGATAGCAATCTGTTGGTCAGAAAGTCAAGGATCCAGTTACAGAGGGAGGTGTTGAGTCCCAGGTCTTGGAATTTGGTGATGAGTTTGCTTGAAGTTATAGTATTGAAGGCGGAGCTGTAGTCAATAAACAATAGTCTAACGTAAGTGTCCTTACTGTCCAGATGCTCCAGAGTTGAGTGTAGGGCCAGGGAGATGGCATCCGCTGTAGGCTTGTTTCGCCCATAGGCGAATTGCAGTGTGTCGAGGTTGTCTGGTAGGCTGGAGTTGATGTGTGCCATGACCAACCTCTCAAAGCACTTCATGATGGTGGATGTCAGAGCCACTGGTCGGTAGTCGTTGAGGCATGTTATCTTGCTTTTCTTCAGTACCGGGATGATAGTGGTCTTCTTAAAACAGGAGGGAACCTGAGACTGAAGCAGGGAGAAGTTAAATATGTCTGCAAATACTCCCGCCAGCTGATCAGCACAAGATCTGAGCTCATGGCCCAGGACACCATCTGGGCCAGATGCTTTCCTCGGGTTCACTCTCCAGAAGACTGATCTTACGTCCTCAACGGTGACCATGGGTTCAGTTGCGTTGGAGGCTGTCAGGGTGGGTGGTGACAATCCACTCCCCTTCTGTTCAAAACGCACATAGAATGCGTTAAGCTCATCAGGAAGGGGTGCGCTGTTGTTAACTATGCTGCCTGACTTTGTTTTGTAGCCCGTTATAGCATGTAAGCCCTGTCGCAACTGACGGCTGGTCTGGGGCTCTATCAGATTGTATCTGATTCCACCAACTCCTCTGGCAGCATGTTCTAGATCACAACCCAACCCCCCTCCCACCACTCAATCGTAGCACAATCCTTCTCCACTCTCCAGTCATAATCCCAACTTGATCCGGCACAACCTGATCACGTCCTGGGCCTGAGCCATCCGATGGCACCATTCCCTCTGCTGAGATTTCCTGATCTGTTCTGTTCCTCCAGTTGAAGCTTCAGCTCCTCTCTCCACCCTCGGCATCTCTTACTGACCCCGAGCTTATTACGGTGGAACTAGTGGAACAGATGCCTTTGTGCACATTTAATTGTGTAAAGTCAATGTTATTGAACACAATGGCTGAAACATAATTTGTGCAGAAAATATCACAGTGGAGCTCGCATAGAAACCATATGTTAGCCCAGCACACATCACCGACTGAACATGCTAAACCTTCACAGGTCAGTACCTGCAGTGATACAACACAGCTCCTGGCCACTAATCTGACACCCAGTTCAGTGAGTTTACACATCGTGTTGTGTCATTTCTACCTTTTGGAAAGTTGTTCCCAACGAAGGGGTGAGGCTGAGTGAGCTCTTGCTTAATAGTAAAGAAGTAACAGTATTCTTCACCAGTTAGATACCAACGTTAGGCAGAAGAAAGGAGCTGGCTTGTATGATAATAACTTGTCACAAGTGGCATGGATTGCTTAGAAGGTTGGGAGACAGTCACTTGTCTTGTTCGTTTTTGAAAAGTGGCAAAATAGTGCGTGAAATGATCCAACAGATTTGGGCCAGAAATTGACAGGTCAGCGCACTCTCAGTCACAGAGTAGTACTGAAGACAAACAGGCCCTTTGGCCCATCAAGTCCATGCCAACCTTTTTGCCCATCTACACCATCCCATCTGCCCACAATAGAACCGCATCCTTCTGCACATTGCCTATTTAAGTACCTGTCAAAATGCCCCCTAAACATAGGGAATTTTTTCTGATTCCAACACCTCCTCTGGCAGCGTGTTCCAGATACCAACCACTCTCTCTGTAACAAAACTTATCCCTCAGATCCCCTTTAAAACTCCTTCCTCTCACCTTAAACTGATGCCCTCTTGTTTTTCATACTCCTACCACGGGAAGAAGATTTTGACTATCTGCCCTAATCATAATCCTATCTACCTCCGTGTAGATAGGTCGTGCCTCAGCCTCCTTCACTTCGGGAGAAACAAGCCCAGCCTGTCCAGTCTCACCCGTAACTAAAGTCCTCCAATCCTGGCAACATCCTGGTGAACCTCCTCCGCACCCTCACCAGCACCATCACATCCTTCCTGTGGTGTGGTGACCAAAACGACACACAATACTCCAAGTGTGGCCTAAGCTGTGTTTTGTAACATAACATCCCAACTCTTACATTCTGTGCCCTGACCTGTGAAGACAAATATGCCGTGTGCCTCCTTCACTGCCCCATCCACCTGTGTTGTCACTTTCAGGGAACTGTGGACTTGGACGCCATGGTCTCTCTGTTCATTGAACTTCTTTGACGGTACTAATTTCCGTCTGCCAACACTCCGCCCAGATTTCCAACTGATCTGTATCCTGCTGTAGCTTTAGACAACCTTCCTTGCTATCCACAACACCACTAATTTTCATGCTATCTGCAAAGTTACTAATCATAACTTCTACATCCACATCCAAGTCATTAATGTGTATCACAAACAGCAAAGGACCCAGCAGTGATCCCTGTGGTACACCATTACTCACAGACTTCCAATCAGAAAAACATCGTTAAGCCATTACCATCTTCAAGTAAATGTTTGATCCAATTAGCCAGATTGCCTTAGATCCCTTATGTGGGAACTTGTCAAATGGCTTACTAAAATCCATATAAGCTTAGTGATATATATATAAATGACTATCAATTCTGGTCACTCCATTACAGGAAGGATGTCGAGGCTTTGGAGAGGGTGCAGAAGAGGTTTACCAGGATGCTGCCTGGATTAGAGGGCATGTGCTACAAGGAGAGATTGAACACACTTGGGTTGTTTTGTCTGGAGCAGCAGAGGCCTGATAGAAGTTTATAAGGTTATGAGAGGCATAGATAGAGTAGACAGCCGGTATCTTTTTCCCCAGGGTCGAATTGTCTAATATTGGAGGGCAGGGAGAGCGGGTAAGTTCAAAGGAGATGTGTGGGGCAAGTTTTTTACACAGAGAACGGTGGGTGTCTGGAATGTGCTGCCAGCGGTGGTGGTGGAGGCAGATACGATAGAAGGGTTTAAGAGGCTCTCAGATAGGCACATGGATGTGCAGAGAATGGAGGGAGATGGACTTGTGTAGGTAGAAAGGATTAATTTAGTTAGGCAATTAATTGCTAATTTAATTAGCTCGACACAACATTATGGGCCGAAGGGCCTGTTCCTCTGCTGTACTGTTCTATGTTCTATGTTGTAGACAACATCTACCACCCAGCCTTCATCAACCTTCTCTGCTATTTTCTCAAAAAACTCAATCAAATCAGTGAGACAAAATGTCCCCCTCGCAAAGCCACACTGTCTCTAATCAGTCCCTGCCTTTCCAAATGAACATAAATCCTGTCCCTTCGAATTTTCTCTGATAATATCCCAATCACCAATGTAAGGCTATGGTTCCCTGGTTTATCCCTGCTGCCCTTCTGAAATAAAGGAACAACACTGGCTGTCCTCCAGTCTTCTGGTACCTCATATACAGCTAACAATGATGTAAGAATCTCCACCGGGGCCCCAGCAATTATCTCCCTTGTTTCCCATGGCATTCTGGAATAGATCTCATCCTGTGCTGGGGATTTATCCAACCTTATGCATTCCAAGACACTTAACGTGTCCATCGTCTTAATATTGCCATGATCCAGGCGAGCAGCATCCCCTCCCTGAACTCACCATCTTCCACATCCTTTTCCTTGGTGAATACAGATGAGAAGTAATCACCCACCTCCCCTGGCTCCATACATCGATTTCCCTTTTGGTCACTTAGGGGTTCACTCTTTCCTTAGCTACCCTCTTTTTCACCTAATATACTACAGAATGACTTAGGATTCTCCTTAACCTTATCTGCATGGATATGTCATGATCACCTTTTGCCCTTCTAATTTCCTCCTTAGGTAAACTCCTGCACCTTCTATATCCTTCAAGGGACTCTCCGATGGTAGTTGTCTATACCTGTCATATGTTCCCCTTATTCTCCTGATCCAGTCTTCAATAACCTTTGTCATCGAAGGCTCCCTCATCTTGCCATTTTTGCCTTTCATTCATATTGGAGCCCTGAACTCTCACTAATTCTCTTCAACTGCTTGAAACTTGCAGGATTGTGGTCACTATTTCCAAAGTGTTCTCCAGCTGACGCTTCCACCACATGCCCTAATTCACTTCTGAAGATCAGGTCAATAACAACCTCGTCTCTGGTCGGACTCTCTACACATTGTCTCAAAAAATTATTTTGCTCACATTTATAAACAGGTTCTGCCACATCACAGGCTCTTGACTAAGACGATCCGAGTCAACATTGGGGAAGTTGCAACCCCCCGCCACGACTATAACCCTGTTGCTTTTACACCTTTCTGCAATCTTCCTCAAATCTTTCTTTGAATTCCCGCTGACTATTTGGAGGCCTACAGTAACAACCCCAGCAAAATGATTCGCCCCCTCTCTCATTCCTAATTCTGCCCGTCTAACGTGTTGGACAGGATGTCCTCTCTGCGTACCTGCAATGATGCTCTCCACAATCAGCAGTGTGACTGCTCTTCCTCTGTCGCACCTGAACCTTAACCTTTCAGTTCTGCCCTTCACTCAACCGTGTTTCCCTGGATGCATTAATATCATAATTCCATGTGCTGACCTGTGCTCTCAGTCTGGGCACGTTGGACGTCATTATTGAGTTACAGAATCATAGAGTTGTACAGGACAGAAACAGGCCCTTCAGCTAACCATCCACCATCCATTCACACTAAACCGACATTCCCTCAACTCCGCCGAGACCCTGCACCCTCCTACACAAAGTGGCAATTCACAGCGGCCAATTAAAACAACCAACCCGCACGTCTCTGGGATTAGGGAGAAAGTCCCCAACTTCAGGAGGCACGGCATGGTAGCGTAGCGGTTAGCAAGACGCTATTACAGCGCCAGTGATCGGGGTTTGATTCCGTTGCTGTCTTTAAGGAGTTTTGTACGTTCTCCTGTGTCTGCGTGGGGTTTCCTCCGGGTGCCTCCGGTTTCCTCCCACATTCTAAAGACGAACGGGTAGGTAATATTTGGGGTTTAAAATGGCAGCGCGGACTCGTTGGCCGAAAGGGCCTGTTACCACGCTGTAAATAAAATTTTAAAAAAATTTAAAAACCACATTTCAGGTCGAGACCCTGCATCAGGACTGAGAGTGTAGAGGAGACGGCCAGCAGGGGGTGAGGGGGAGGGTTGAGGCAGGAGCTGGCAGGTGATAGGTGGGTCCTGGTGGGGAAGGGTGATTGGCAGATGGAGCCAAGCGGGGAGGGGAGGGGTGCGGATGGGGGCGGATGGGAGGTGATGGGTGGAGACAACGGGGCTGCAGATGGTCGAATCTGATAAGAAAGGAAGAGTGGAAGCAGGATAAGGGAGGGGTGGTGGGCAGATGGGGAGAGTGGGGGGGTGATAGGGGACTGAGTGAGCTGAACGTGTGAGTGGACAGGCAGATTCTTTCCTCGACGTTCTTCTGCCTGTGGTCTCTCGCTTTCTAACTGCTCCCCTTCACTCACTGATCGGATCACCTTGTTCACAGCTTATCTCCATGTTTTAACCCCCTTTCCCCACCCTCCCTGCAGTTTAGCGAGTTACTTTTGGCTCCTTCCCTGCTCTGACAAAGGGTCTTTGACCTGAAACATTGACCCCGTTTCTCTTCCCACAGTTGCTAGCTGACCTGCGGAGTATTTCCAGCATTTTCTGTTGTTGTCGTGTTCTCAGTTTATCTGCTGACGATCCACATGCCTCCAGTCTCCCTGCTGCTTCCAGACCTCATTCTCCACAGTCACTCTGCCTCTCTCTCTTCCTCTTTGTCTGCCTGTTTCTGTCTGTCAGTCTCTTCTTCTCTCTCTCTTTCTTTGCTCCTCTCCCTCAATTCTTCCCTCTCTCCCTCTCCCTCTCCATCCCTTTCAGTCTGTCAGTCTCCCTCTTTCATTTGGTTCCCTGCAGTAGGCTTCTTGAGCTTAAAAAAGCTGAGGAATTTCTATCACCGCTCCTTCACTTCCTTCTCCGTCTGACTGATCTCCCTTTCTCCCCTTTGTGATGGATGGACTTTTCAACTGATATCGGTCATTAGCTTTGTGACATTCCTTGACTCCTGTCCAATTTAAAAAAAAAGGTGCGCAGGCAGACTTCTGATCCCCTCCGATCCCAGGAGCCCACCTCTTGAGATAATTCCTTTTGTTTGGACAGCCTTTACCCTCCTGCACCTTCTCACAGACAGCTCACGCACAGATGACTACTCCCGCTCCTTATCAACTTGTCATGCCCAGGTCTGTGCCTGTTTCACTGAGCTGTGGGCCTGAAGGTTTGTTATCCTCAGAAGTAATCTTTGCCTTCATCTCCCAGCACCCAGCAGTTACCAGAAAATGCCCACTGCTAGCAGTGTCAGTGTAAGCAGCCCAGCTCTGGTCTAGGATTCTAAAATGTGAGGCTCCAGATTGTGTAATACCACCCTGATTCTTACACTTTTCCATTTATTACACACTCCTGCTTGAAGCAAGAAATCAGACTTAAGGCAACTTTAACACAGGGCACAGATGGTTCCAGGGAAAGGAGACAAAATGACTTAAAAAATCCCTGCCAGAGCTTTGGGGACAGGGATTGAGAACACACAGAACTCAAGGGAAGTAAAACCTCAGATGTAGGCAGCAGAGGAAAGGCAAGTGATCAGGCACAGATTGCCCCAGTGATGACTCCTGCAGTCCTGGGAAAGCTCCATGAGGGGGCTGCAAAGGTTATTGTCTGAGTACCTCACTCACAAACACATTCAGTGTGTGGATTGGGCAGATGTGGGGAGGGATGTGACACGGGATGTGACAAGCCTTGTTACTGTCGCCTGAAAGTACTGTCAGAGGTTTCTACACTCAGCTGGTCGACATGGCCATCCCCTGCCTCCTCAAGTTGGGAGGGGTGTAGTCAGGACTGGAAACTGCCCTCTGTCTCCTCGAGTAAAGGTGTGGTCAGGATGGTGAGCTGCCTCATGGCGGGGCACAGCAGAGGCCAGGTCCTGGTGCATCTCTGACAGCTGGGGCCGAGCTTTGCCACTGTCAAAGTGTGTCGTGTGTGACTGACGTTCAGAGATATTTAGTAAATGCAGTTGTTGTGATCCATATGGACTTCAGTAAGACCTTTGACAAGGGCCCACATGGAAGGCCAGCCCAATAGGTTACAGTCCATGGAATCCAAGGAAAATTAGATCCAACATTGGGTTTGTAACAGGAGATAGAGGGTGCTGGTGTGGGTGGCTTCTCTGCTTGCAAACCTGTAACCAGTGGTGTACCACAGGGCTCAGTGCTGGAACGGCAACTGTTTCTTATATACGTTACTGACTTGGATGTGCAGGTAATAAGAATGATTAGTAACCCTGCAGATGGTGGTGTTGAAAGTGTGAAGAGTAATCTTAGGACACAGAAACATATTGATCTGCTGGTAAATCAGGCAGAGTGATGGCGGATGGAATTTAATCTAACTGTAAGTTGACGCATATTGGGAGGTCAAATAAGGTGATGACGTAAACCACACACAGTGAATGGGAGGCTCCTGGGGAGAATTGAGGAATGGATGCAACCTTGGTGTACGTCTATAGGTCTCTAAAGGTGGCAGTGCAAGAGGTAAGGTGGTGGGGAAGGCATTTGTGACACTTACAGACGTGATATTAGCCAGAGACTATGGCAGCAGGAAGGTTAATTAATTAATTTAATTTTTAAAATTTTATTTACAGCGTGCTAACAGGCCCTTCTGGCCCAATGAGTCCGAGCTGCCTATTTTAAACCCAAATTAACCTACCCTTACGTCTTTGCAATGAGGGAGGAAACCAGAGCACCCGGAGGAAACCCACGCAGACACGGGAGAACGTACAAACTCCTTACAGACAGCAACGGGAATGGTGCGACTTTATAAAACATTGGGTAGGCCACATAGAACATAGAACAGTACAGCACAGGAACAGGCCCTTCGGCCCACGATGTCTGTGCTGAACTAATTAAACTAGCAATTAAATACTTAACTAAACTGATCCCTTCTGCCTACACTGTATCCATATCCCTCCATTCTCTACACATTCAGGTGCCTATCTAAGAGCCTCTTAAACATCTCTATTGTATTTGCCTCTAGTACCACCCCAGCACTGCATTCCAGGCACCCACCATTGTCGGCGTAAAAAAAAACTTGCCCCACACATCTCCTTTGAACTTACCCCCTCTCTCCTTAAATGCAGGCCCTCTAGTACTAGACATTTCGACCCTGGGAAAAAGATACCAGCTGTCTACTCTATCTATGCCTCTCATAATCTTATGCACCTCTATCAGGTCTCGCCTCAGCCTCCGCTGCTCCAGAGAAAACAACCCTAATTTGTCCAACCTCTCCTTGTAGCTCACACCCTCTGATCCAGGAAACATCCTGGTAAACTTCTTCTACACCCTCTCCAAAGCCTCCACATCCTTCCTATAATGGGGCGACTAGAATTGAATGCAATACTCTCAATGCTGCCTAACCAGAGTTTTATAAAGCTGCAACATAACCTCCCGACACTTGAACTCAATTCCTCAATGCATAAAGGCAAGCATGCCGTACGCCTTCTTTACCATCCTGTCAACCTGTGTGGTCACTTTCAGGGAGTGATGGACTTGGACCCCAAGACCCCTCTGTACATCAACACTGTTAAGGGTCTTGCCATTAACAGTGTACTGTCTCTTTACATTTGATCTTCCAAAGTGAAACATCTCACACTTGGCCGGATTAACTCTGTCTGCCATTTCTCCCCCCATATCTGCAGCTGATCTATATCCCACTGTATCCTTTGGCAATCTTCTACACTATCCACAATGTCACCAATCCTTGTATCATCTTCAAACATATTCACCCACCCATTCACATTTTCATATATCACAAACAGCAGGGGTCCCAGTACGTATCCCTGTGGAACACCACTAGTCACGAACCTCCAGCCAGAATAAGTCCCATCGACCACTACCCTCTGTCTTCCAATACTGAACTCAAATGGCCAAGTCACCGTGGATCCTATCTTAATGTTCTGGATTAGCTTCCCTTGAGGGACCTTATCAAATGCCTTCCTGAAGTCCACGTAGACAACATCCACAGCTCTACCTTCATCAATCATCTTTGTCAACTTCTCAAAAAACTCAACCAAGTTAGTAAGATATGAATTGCCCCGCACAAAGCCAAGCTGACAGTCCCTAATTAAGCCATGGTTTTCCAAATGCTCATGAATCCTATCCCTAAGAATCCTCTCCAATCACTTCCCTACTACTGACGTGAGACTCACCGGTCTATAGTTACCAGGATTATCCCCATTTTCCCTTCTTGAATAACGGAACAACATTAGCTACTCGCCAGTCCTCCGGGACCTCGCCTGTGGCTAGAGAGGACACGAAGATCTTGTCAAGGCCCCAGCATCTTATTTTTTGCCTCTCGCAATAACCTGGGGTATATCCCATCCACTTTAACGTTCTTTATGTGACCCAACACTAGTTCTTTATTTACCTCAAAATGACCCAGCATCTTAGCAAACTCCACACTGATCTCACTATCCTCCGTGTTCTTCTCCTTGGTAAATACCAACACAACATAATCATTTAGGAACTCACCCACATCCTCCACCTCCAAGCACATGTTCCCTCCTTTATCCTTGAGTGGTCCTACCCTCTCCCTAGTTATCCTCTTGCTCTTAATGTGTGTATTGAATACCTTGGGATTCTCTTTAATCCCACTTGCCAAGGACTTTTCATGGCCCCTCCTGGCTCTCCTAATTCCTTCCTTCAGTTCTTTTCCAGCTTCTTTATAATCCTCATTGGCTCTGTTTGATCTTAGTTTCCTAAACCTTACACATGCTTCCTTTTCCTTCTCCCCTAAATTCACCTCCTCTCTCGACATCCAAGCATCCCTGACCTTTCCATCCTTGTCCTTCCTTCTTACTGGAACATACCTGTCCTGCACTCTGTGCAGTTGGTCTTTAAACACCCTCCACATGTCAGATGTGGACTTGCCCAAAATCACCCGTTCCCATTTAACTCTCCCTAGTTCCTGTCAAATACTCTCGTAATTTGCCCTGCTCCAATTTAATGCTCTCCTGCAAGGTCCACACTTATCCTTATCTAAGGCTATCTTAAAACGTAAGGAGTTGTGATCACTGTTCCCTAACTGTTTCCCACTACAAGGTCAGTCACCTGGCCAGGCTCATTTCCCAATACCAGGTCCGGTATGTCCCCTCCTCTCGTTAGACTATCCACATACTGATTTAAGAAACCCTCCTGGATGCACCCACAAATTCTGCCCCATCTAAACCTCTTGCACTAAGGAGGTCTCAGTCTATGATGGGGAAGTTGAAGTCTCCCATGACAACAAACCTTCTGTTTTTGCACCTTTCCCTAATCTGCCTGCATATCTGTTGCTCAATGTCCCGGTGGCTATCGGGGGGGGTCTGTAGTATAATTCCATCAGCGTGTTTGCACCTTTCTTATTTTTGAGTTCTACCCAGATAGACTCAGTGGACGAGCCCTCCGTTGTGTCCCCTCTGCGTGCAGCTGTGATATTGTCCCTGATTAGTCGTGCAACTCCCCCTCCACCACCTTTCTTTTACCTCCCACTCGATCTTTTCTAAAAAATCAAAACCCTGGAACATTAAGCAGCCAGTGTGAGAACTGTGCACTTCTGCTCCCAACACTGTAAGGAGGACGTGAATACACTGGAGAGGGTGCACAGGAGCTTTGCACAGGAGCTTTATAGGATACTGCCTGGGATGAAGTTTTTCAGTTATGGGGAGAAGGTTTGTTTTCCTTGGAGTGACAGAGTCTGACGCAGACCTGATATGGGTGTACAAAATTAGGAGCAGCATAGATTAGGTGGATAGTGGGAAACCTCTTTCCCATAATTGGAGAGCATGTCTTATGAGGATAGGTTGAGCGAGCTCGGGCTTTTCACTTTGGAGAGAAGGAGGATGAGAGGAGACTTGATAGAGGTGCACAAGGTGACAAGAGGCATAGATCAAGTGGACAGTCAGAGACTTTTTCCCAGGGCAACAATGGCTAACATGAGGGGGCATCTGTATGGTGGAGAGTTGTGGCTGTCACGTGACAACACTGCCTCTACCTGATCGGATGACAGTACTGCCCCTACCTAGTCGGAAGACACACCACTGCCAATCAAGGTTTGGCCCTGCCCCACCCATCAGCACACACCTGGCCATTGGCCTTTTTAAGTTACCTGGGCTGGATCCCCCAGCCCTCTAGCATTATAAAGAGTGCCACATGTGCTCAGCTCCCTCTCTCTTTGTCTTCAAGGGATTCACCCTGCTTCGCTCCAGGCTGAGCACCGTGAAACGGCGCTGGAGAAATCAGTGGTGAGGTGTGCACTGTTTGACGGTTGGGAGCATTCTAGTTAGTATGCCCGGTAGCAGAGAGCTGTGCCTGCACTGAGTCAAGGGGTGGTGGGTATCGTATGGATTTTCCTTGAATGTCTGTACCTAGTTTGTTTTGTGTGTGTGTGTGTGTGTGTGTGTGTGTCTGTGTGTGTCTGTGTGTGTGTGTGTCTGTGTGTGTGTGTGTGTGTGTGTGTGTGTGTGTGTAATCTACCCCTGTTGAGATTTTCTCATGCTCACAATAAACTGTGCGCGCGTGTGTGTTGATCCCGTTACCCTTTCCCCGCGTTTGTCTTTTGTAAATAAATCATTTATCTCTAAGACTGTGTTCAGAGTCCTCACCTCTGAGACCTCGAATCTGTTTCACAACAGCATCATTTTAAGGTGATTGGAGGAAGGTATAAGGGGGATGTCAGGGGTAAGTTTTTTTCACACAGAGAGTGGTGGGTGTGTGGAACGCACTGCCGGCAGAGGTTGTGGGGGCAGATACATTAGGGACATTTAAGAGACTCTTAGATAGACACATGAATGATAGAAAAATGGAGGGCTATGTGGGAGGGAAGGGTTAGATAGACCTTAGAGCAGGATAAAATGTCGGCACAACATTGTGCTGCAATGTTCTATGTTCTATAACGGAGATGTCCAAAACCAGATTCACAAGTTTCGAGGGGGTCTGAAGAAAGACATTTTCACCCAGAAGGTGGTTGTAATTTAGAACACACTGCCTGAGAAGTGGTGGATACATGTACTCTCACAGCATTTATAATGTATCAGGACAACCAACTGCTGGTAAATGGGGCTAGTATAAATGAGTACATGATTGTGGGCTGAAGGGCCTGTTTCTGTGCTGTGTGACTCGATGAAAGAAATAATTAAGAAATAAAATTAACGAGAGTTAAAATATATGAAACACTTAAAATAAATAAAAGGATCAAACTAAAGCAAAGTTATTAGTGAATGTTGATGTCTGAGGATTGTCGAGGAAATACACACGTACTTGCTCTGCATTTAAAGTTAGTGTCAGGATCTCCATCACTCTCAGAAAGCTGGCTTCAGGACCCTTGCCAGCTGTGTTTGCTGGGCTCTCCCACGTCTGACACTTCACTGCTCCCTGCTACACTCTGCAACCAAAGGGGGCTCAGCTGTTGTGGTGGGGAACCTTCCACCTTGGGCCAGTGGAGTTATGGTGTCCATCGCTGGCATTGGAAGCCTCCACAGAGAATCAGAGAGAACACCCCTGCCTTTTGTATGCCTCCCTGACTCCTCCTGCTCAGAGTGCCCACTGCACCAGGACACTGTCTCCTGCACGTGTTTTTCAGAGGCCACACGCATTCCTCTGCCAGTCCCGCGGACGACTCTGCTGGTCTCCCACCCTGAGCGTGCATCCATTCCGTGCCCGCACTCCCCAGCAGGGGAACACATGCTTGCTTCCTCCTCAGATCAGAGCTGTGAGGGAAGGCTGCAGACTTGGGAAGTTCAGCCCCTGATACCAGAGCAGTGTTACAGAGGGGGGCGTTTTGGAACTGGTGCTGGTGAAGTTCATGATTTTCACAGCTGGTGATGAATGGTTTTAACCACAGAAAAGTGACAACACAGTTAGCACATTCACTACTGCTAATGCACAAAAGAAATTTGCCCCCAAATTTTGATTAGTAGATTTTCCGTTATTACGGATAAAGTTATCCTGGAGTTTCCCAATTTTTCACCTGTTATGTGCACAAATTGGCATGTCGACTGAAGTGTTTATTTTAGTGTAAATTATTTTCCCATCAAGAGTCTCAATTTATTCCTCTGTCAGTTGGAAAGAGGAACTTTGGTCCCTGATATTTGGAAGGGGTTCACATGTAATAAAATCCTCAATCAGTCAAGAGTTAATAAATACATTCTAATTGAAGCCATAGCTTAATCTAGTTTATGTTGGGTTCCCATTAAATGTACAAGTAGACCAGGGATTGATGGTTGCAAATAGCAAGGAAGCTCTTTATATTTCACTGCGCCGGTGTACAGAACAGGACCTGCTTTTATATATTCATTTGTTCAAGTCTTGGAGGGAATAGAAACACATTTACATGTTGCAATGAAAACTTCAATCAATAATCACAGGGTTCTCCTTCCCCTTTGCCACCATGCCTCATGACGTGGGCGACCTGCCTGCAGTCACCAATTCAAGGACACAAAAGACTTCTATTTATGTGTCACATACCGAAGAGATTCACCAGCATGGGAGATGGCGCACTGAGGCCCAGCTGGTAGTGAGGGGATATATGAAGATGGTGTGTTTCACTGGTGGAGATAGTTTTACACTTCATCACACAGTACAAGATCTTTAATCTGTGAATGTATTTATGGAACCTTAGTTTCATGTCTCATCAGTTTTAATTGTAAAAAGGATGAAAGAAAGGAACTGAACTGTACGATTATTAATTCCCAAGTCCCCAGTAATTACTTCTGTCTTCCTCCAGTGCACTCCCATAAGGATGCACAGACACCATCCAATTAACCTTCCAGCTTCACTCTGAGAATATACGTTTCCTTCCAAACACACCCCAGACCTCCACAAGGTGCCTTCAGATGCTGTGTATAATGGAACAATTTTCACCCAGCAGTCACTGCCTGACTCAGTGTCAGCAAATGCGTGCATATAGTACTCATGGAGAAAGAAGACAGTTCACTCGCAGTAAGTAATGCAGCATCTGTTTTGTCTCAGCATCACATCCCATCTCAGCAGGTGAAAGGGAAAATTCACACCCACCAGGTATTGTGCAGTCTGCGTGCCTCAGTGTCAATTCATGCCCACCCAGTATCAGTTAGATTGTGGCTCTGATTTCCAGCCAATGATTTTCCATTCATTTAATGTAAATGCTGGAAAATGACAGGGGCTGTGACTCTCTCTTGTGGTATCAGTTCTCCCCCGATACATCCAGACCACTGAATGACAAACCACCTTGTCATTCCAGTGACTTGTTCTGAAATTAGTGTTGATGTTCTGGTAAAGTTGGTGACCACAGTTGCACAGATTTGGTTAACAGTTAGCATAGGCTTGGCAGACGTT
This sequence comes from Pristis pectinata, assembly GCF_009764475.1. NCBI lineage: Eukaryota > Metazoa > Chordata > Chondrichthyes > Rhinopristiformes > Pristidae > Pristis > Pristis pectinata. The sequence continues at coordinate 36,602,839 of NC_067426.1, read as the reverse complement.
CTCTTCTCAATGTGTGTGAGACTGTGTGGGTGTGGGCCAGAGCCAACTGTCACATTTGGTGACGCTCAGATCTTCCTTCAGTGTTTCTGTTTACAGAGAGAAATATTTACATGTGTTGTTGAGATTTGATTTCTAGCAGGTTCCAGGCAAAAGTCTGTCCAAGAAATGGTTGAATTTTATTTGATTTTTATTACATTTACCAGTGTTAAAAATGTAGGTAATTTTCTAATTTGCTGCTCCAGACACAAACAACCTCCCCCTCTTCAAACCAGCTCGATGGGCCCCTCAGCACTCACCTGAAAGAGCGGTCAGTGCTGCACCTTAACATATTCCTCGAAGGTGGCATCGCTAAAGCTGCAGCTTCCCATCACCACTGGAGCATCAGCTTGCACTTCAGTGTTGAAGGATCAGCAACAGGACTTCGTGGTGCAACCTTTGGTGCTGGAGGTGAGGGTGCCCCACTGTGCCAAGCTGGGAGATCAGACACCAACTGTCCTGCCAGCAGTTTGCAGTGCAAGCACTGGGCACTTCCAGAACCGAATCGCCTGCTGGGGCTTCCCAGAATAGAACTGGATTGGAATTGGTTTGTTATTGACATGTGTACCAAGGTACAGTGAAAAACTTTGTTTTGCATACCATCCATACAGATCATTTCACAACATCAGTGCATTGAGGTCGTACAAGGGAAAAGCAATAACAGAATGCAGAATAAAGTGCTAGAGTTACAGAGAAAGTAAAGTGCAGGGAGACAATAAGGTGCAAAGGCCATGATGAGGTAGATTGGGAGGTCAAGAGTTCATCTTTAACATTCAAGAGGTCCACTCAAGAGTCTTCTAACAGCAGGATAGAAGCTGGCGCGTGTTTTCAAGCTTCTGTATATCTTCTGACTGATAGGAGAGGAGAGAAGAGAGAATGTCGGGGGTGGGTGGGGTCTTTGATTATGCTGGCTGCTGTACTGAGGCAGCGAGAAGTGTAGACAGAGTCCATGGAGGGGAGGCTGGTTTCTGTGATGTGCTAGGCTGTGTCCACAACTCTCTGCAGTTTCTTGCAGTCTGGGGCAGAGCAGTTGCCTTACCAAGCCATGATGCATCCAGATAGGATGCTTTTTATGATACATCTATAAAAATTGGTGAGGGTCAACAGGACGTGCCGTATTTCCTTATCCTCCTGAGGAAGTAGAGGCACTGGTGAGCTTTCTTGGCCGTGGCATCCATATGGTTGGACCAAGACAGCTTATTGTTGATGTTTACATCTAGGAGCTTGAAGCTCTCAACCATCTCCACCTCAGCATCATTGATCTGGACAGGAGCATGGCCATTGCCCCCCCCTTCCTGAAGTCAATGACCAACTCTTTTGTTTTGCTGACATTGAGGGAAAGGTTGTTGTCATGACACCATGTCACTGGGCTCCCCATCTCCTTCCTGTACTCCGACTCATCATTATCTGAGATCTGGCCCACTACGGTGGTATCATCTGCAAACATGTAGATGGAGTTAGAGCAGAATCTGGCCACACAGTCATGAGTGTACAGGGAGTAGAGTAGAGGGCTGAGGACACAGCCTTGTGGGGCACCAGTGTTGAGGATAATCATGCTGGAGGTGTTGCTGCCTATCCTCACTGATTGTGGTCTGTTGGTCAGGAAGTCAAGGATCCAGTTGCAAAGGGAGGTGTTGAGTCCCAGGTCTAGGAGTTTGGAGATGAGTTTGCTTGGAATTATAGTATTGAAGGCGGAGCTGTAGTCAATAAACAATAGTCTAACATAGGTGTCTTTACTGTCCAGCTGCTCCAGAGCTGAGTGTAGGGCCAGGGAGATGGCATCCACTGTGGACCTATTTCGGTTATAGGTGAATTGCAGTGGGTCGAGGTTATCTGGGAAGCTGGAGTTGATGCGTGCCATGACCAGCCTCTGGTGCTGAGATTCTCTCAATCTTCACCATGTGCTTTTCTTGTGCCTGGCAATGAAGGGGAGGATTCTCAATGGTCCATGATCTCTGTGACTGGTGGGATGAGAAGCAGGTATCTCATCCATCTCACCATACACCTCACCACAGAGGAGCAGCTCCAGGTTTGCTGCAGTGAGTTTGAGGAAGTCTCGAATGTTCATGTGTGCACCATAAAATCCACATTGAAAACCCAACTCGTGTTCTCCAGATCCAGGGCTTGATCCCTTTCACACTTCTCTCATCTTTGATGAAAAGCTATCCATCTGGAACATTCTTCACACTGACACCACACCAGCTTCACATTTCCAGGTTCCTCTGTCTTTATTTCAGGTTTTCAGTGTGCCCATAATTTCCTTCTCCTGATTGGTTGTGTTGAGTCATATCATGGCCTGAATTCAGACGTGCACACTGCGGGGAGAGTTTTCTGATCACACGGAGTCCCAGTTGTGTCAGCAGGATGACAAGTGACAAAGGAAATTGTTCATCACTGCTGGGTACTCGGGCGAGCTGTGTTCCAGCCTCTGTGAGAACTTCCCACTAATGGTGGTTGTTCTGCAGGCCCGTGCTTTATGCACTTATTGCATCCCCCCCCCCACCGCATCACCTCGCTGTCACCCACTCCAGCTCATTCACTCTCAGTGCCTCAAACAGCCAGCCTCATTCCTCACCACCCTTCTTTCCTTCAAAACTCAAATCAGAAGCCTGCTTCCTAGTTTATTCCGCCTCAGCTTCTCTCAGTTTCTTTGGTTCTGGAATCGTTCACCCGTCTGGCCAGCAGAGTGTTTATTTAGGCAGTGTGCACAGGGAGCAGGGTGGGTCCAGTGAACAGGGTCACAGCTCTCTCATCCCTGGCCATGAGAGAGGTGGACCGGAGGATTGTGACTGGTGGCATTCCCCAGAAGTCCGTTGCTATTTGTCATCTATATCAATGAAATGGATAAGAATGTACAAGGCATGGTTTGTAAGTTTGCAGACGACCCTGAAATAGGTGTTGGTATTGACAGTGAAGATGGTTCTCAGGCTTTACAGGGGGATCTGGATCAGCTGGATAAATTGGCCAAGGAATGGCAAATGGAGTTTAATTCGGATAAGTATGAGCATTTCGGGAAGACAAATGAGAGAAGGACTTTCACAGTGAACGGTAGGGTCCTGGGGAGTGTTGTAGAACAGAGAGACAGAGGAGAGCAAGTACATGGTCTTGTTCTTGTACTTACACCTAGACAACCACAAAACATACGTCAGGCTGCTGTTTATCGATTACAGCTTGGCGTTCAACACTTCAGTACTAATCAACAAGCTTCAAATTCTGGACCTCTGTACCTCCCTCTGCAACTGGATCCTCGACTTCCTTATCAGGAGACCACAGTCAGTGCTGATCGGTAACAACATCTCCTCCTCGCTGACAATCAACACAGGTGCATCTCAAGGATGCGTGCTTAGCCCACTGCTCTACTCCCTCTACACTCATGGCTGTGTGACTGGGCACAGCTCAAATGCCATCTGTAAATTCACTGATGACACCACTGTTGTTGGCAGAATCTCAGATGGCGATGAGGAGGTGTACAGGAGTGAGATAGATCCGCTGGTTGAGTGGTGTTGCAACATCAGCAAGACCAAGGAACTGATTGTGGACTTCAGGAAGGGGAAGTCAGGAGAACACACACCAGTCCTCATTGAGGGGTCAGCAGTGGAAAGGATGAGCAGCTTCAAGTTCCTGGGCATCGACATCTCAGAGGATCTATCCTGGGCTCAACACATTGATGCAATCATGAATAGGGCCCGCCAGCGGCTCCACTTCATTTGGAGTTTGAGGAGATTTGGTATGTCGCCAAAGACTCTTGCAAATTTCTACAGATGTATGGTGGACAACATTCTGACTGGTTGCATCACCGTCTGGTATAGAGGCTCCAAGGCACAGGATCGCAAGAGGCTGCAGAGGGTTGTAGACTAAGCCAGCTCCATCAAGGGCACAACCCTCCCCACCATCAAGGACATCTTCAAGAGGTGTTGCCTCAGGAAGGCAGCATCCATCACTAAGGACCCTCACCACCCAGGACATGCCCTCTTCACGTTACTACCATTGGGGAGGAGGTACAAGAGCCTGAAGACCCACACTCAACGATTCAGGAACAGCTTCTTCCCCTCCGCCATCAGATTTCTGAATGATCCATGAACACTGCCGTGCTATTCCTTTTTTCTCGTCATTTATTTATTTTTGAAATTTATAATAATTTTGCCTTGCACTGTACTGCTGCTGTAAAAAACAAATTTCATGTCATATGTCAGTGATAATAAATCTGATTCTGGTTCTCTGAAAGTGACGTCGCAGGTAAACAGGGTGGTGAAGAGGGCTTTTGTCACACTGGCCTTCATCAATCAGGAGTCGGGACGTTATGTTGCAGTTGTAGAGGATGTTCATAGAACCATAGAACCATAGAACCATACAGCACAAAACAGGCCCTTCAGCCCACTGTGTCGTGCCGTCCATCAGACCACTCTCACACTACCTAACCCCTTCCTCCCGCATCTCCCTCTATCTCACGTTCCTCCATATGCCTATCCAACAAGCTCTTGAACCTGTTCAATGTATCTGCCTCCACCACCAGTGCACCTCCAGTGCATTCCATGCACCAACCACTCTCTGGGTGAAAAACCTCCCTCTGATATCTCCCCTGAACCTTCCACCCATAACCTTAAAGCCATGACCTCTCATCTTGAGCATTGGTGCCCTGGGAAGGAGGCGCTGACTGTCTACTCTATCTATTCCTCTCAATATTTTATATACCTCTATCATGTCTCCTCTCATCCTCCTCCTTTCCAGTGAATAAAGCCCCAGCACCTTAAGCCTCTCCTCATATTCAATACCCTCCAATCCAGGCAGCATCCTGGTAAATCTCCTCTGCACCCTCTCCAATGCCTCCACATCCTTCCTATAATGAGGCGACCAGAACTGAACACAGTACTCTAAATGTGGCCTAACTAAAGTTTTGTAAAGCTGCATCATAACCCCGCGGATCTTAAACTCAATCCCACGATTTATGAAAGCCAACATCCCATTGGCCTTCTTAACTGCTCTTTCCACCTGTGAGGCAACTTTCAACGAACTGTGAATATGAACCCCCAGATCCCTCTGCTCCTCTACACTGCCAAGTACCTTGCCATTTACCCTGTACTCTGCCCTGGAGTTTGTCCTTCCAAAGTGTACCACCTCACACTTCTCCGGATTGAACTCCATCTGCCACTTGTCAGCCCAGCTCTGCATCCTATCAATGTCCCTCTGTAAGCTCCGACAGCCCTCCACACTATCCACAACACTACCTATCTTAGTGTCGTCTGCAAACTTACTAACCCAGCCCTCCACCCCCTCATCTAAGTCATCTATAAATATCCCAAAAAGTAGTCTCAGAACCGATCCCTGTGGGACACCACTAGTCACTGCCTTCCAATCCGAGGGCACTCCCTCCACCACAACCCCCTGCTTTCTACATGCAAGCCAATTCCTAATCCACACAGCCACGCTTCCTTGGATCCCTTGGCCTCTGACCTTCTGAAGAAGCCTACCATGGGGAACCTTATCAAATGCCTTACTAAAATCCATGTAAACCACATCCACCACACTGCCCTCATCAATCTTCCTGGTCACGTCCTCAAAGAACTCTATCAGGCTTGTGAGGCAAGATCTTCCCTTCACAAAGCCATGCTGGCTGTCCCTAATCAGTCCATGATTCTCTAGGTGTTCATAAATCCTATCCCTTAGAATCCTTTCTAACAGCTTACCCACCACAGACGTGAGACTCCCCGGTCTATAATTCCCTGGCCTATCCCTATTACCTTTTTTGAACAAGGGGACCACATTCGCAATCCTCCAATCCTCTGGCACCACCCCCGTAGACAACGAGGATTCAAAGATCCTTACCAGCCGTTCAGCAATCTCCTCCCTAGCCTCTCGAAGCAGCCTGGGGAAAATCCCGTCAGGCCCCGGAGATTTATCTGTCTTAATATTATTTAACAACTTCAACACATCCTCTCTCTTGATATCTACAACCTCGAGAACATTACCCCTACCAGCACTCCCTTCCACATCATCAAGACCCCTCTCCCTGGTGAATACCGAAGAGAAGTACTCATTGAGAACCTCTCCCACTTCTGCCGCCTCCAGGCAAATTCTCCCACCTTTGTCCTTAATCGGACCTACCTTTACCCGAGCCATCCTCCTACCCTTCACGTACTTGAAAAAGGCCTTGGGATTTTCCTTAACCCTACTAGCCAAAGCCTTTTCATGTCCCCTTCTAGCTCTCCTCAGCCCTTTCTTAAGTTCCTTCCTCGCTACTCTATATTCCTCACGGGCCCTGTCTGAACCTTGCTGCTTATACCTCACGTATGTTACCTTCTTCTCCCTAACAAGTCGTTCCACCTCTCTCGTCACCCACGGTTCCTTCACCCTGCCATTCCTTCTCTGCCTCACCAGGACATATTTATCCCTAACATCCTGCATAAGATCCCTGAATATCGACCACATCCCCATGGTACATTTTCCTTCAAAAAGGACATCCCAATTTACACTCCCAAGTTCTCTCCTTATAGCCTCGTAGTTAGCCCTTCCCCAATTGAAAAACCTCTTGTCCTCTCTGCACCTGTCCCTGTCCATGACAATTTTAAAGGTAATGGAGCAATGGTCACTGTCCCCCAAATGCTCACCCACCAATAGATCCTTCACCTGTCCCAGTTCATTTCCTAAAACTAGATCTAACATGCCATTCCTTCTAGTCGGCCTGTCAACATACTGCGTCAGGAATCCCTCCTGGACACATTTAACAAATTCTGTCCCATCTAAACCTTTGGCACTAAGCAGGTTCCAGTCTATATTTGGGAAGTTGAAGTCTCCCATTATAACAACCCTGTTATTTCTGCTTCTCTCCAAACACTGCCTGCCAATCTGCTCCTCTATATCTCTACTGCTACCAGGGGGCCTATAGAATACTCCTAGTAGAGTAACTGCTCCTTTCTTGTTCCTTAACTCCACCCATACAGACTCTAGAGATGATCCTTCTACAACATCCATCTTTTCCACAGCCGTAACAGTGTCCCTGACCAGAATCACCACCCCTCCACCTCTTCTCCCCCCTTCCCTATCCCTCTTAAAACATCGAAAACCAGGAATATTCAATATCCACTCCTCTCCTGATGTCAGCCACGTCTCAGTAATAGCCACGATATCATAGTCCCCCATACTTATCCAAGCCCTCAGTTCATCCCCCTTATTCCTGACACTTCTTGCATTTAAGTAAACACACTTCAGTCCATCTACCTTACTACTTTTACAGCCTGTATTCTGCTTCTCCTTCCCCAAAGCCTCTCTAACTGTTTGATCTAACTTTTCCCCATCCCCTTCTTCCTGTGACCTGCTCCTCCGGTTCCCTTCCCCCTCACAAACTAGTTTAAACCCTCCTGTACCACCCTAGCAAATCTTGCCGCAAAGATATTGGCCCCCTTCTGGTTCGGGTGTAACCCGTCCTCTCTGTACAGGTCCCACCTTCCAGAGAAGAGATCCCAATGATCCAGAAATCTAAAACCCTCCCTCCTGCACCAACTTCTCAGCCACACATTTATCTGCCACCTCCTTCTATTCCTACCTTCACTATCACGTGGCACTGGCAGCAATCCCGAGATTGCTACCCTTGAGGTCCTGTTCCTCAATTTTCTGCCTAGCTCCCTGAACTCACTCTTCAGGACCTCATCCCCCTTCCTACCTATGTCATTGGTGCCAATATGGACCACAACTTCTGGCTGCTCTCCCTCCCACTCAAGAATTCTGTGGACCCGATCAGTGACATCCTGGACCCTGGCACCTGGGAGGCAACATAGCATCCGGGATTCATGCTCACTGCCACAGAACCTCCTGTCTGTTTCCCTGACTATCGAGTCCCCTATCACTACCGCATGTCTCTTTCCCACCCTTCCCTTCTGAGCAGCAGTACCAGTCCCAGTGCCAGAGACCTGGTTACTGCAGCTAGGCCCCTGCAGGTCATCCCCCTCAACAGCTTCCAAGGCAGAAAACTTGTTACTGAGGGGAACAGCCTCCGGGGCTCTCTGTCCTGTCTGCCTGCCTGACTTCTTCTTCCTCTTCCCTCCCCTGACCGTCACCATTCTATCTGCCTCCTGAACCTCAGATGTACCTACCCTAAGGGGGGTGACTGTCACCTGATGCACCGTGTCTACATAACTCTCTCCCTCCCTTATGCTGCACAGTGTTTGTAGCTGTGACTCCAGCTCATCAACTCTGAGCCGAAGTTCCTCCAGCCTCAAGCACTTACTGCAGATGTGGCCATCTTGGACCGCAGCAAGGTCCACGAGTTCCCACATCAAACAGCTGCAGCACACCACCATGTTCTCCATCTGACTACCTTTTTTTTCCCTAGTTAGTCCCACCTACAAATCTATAATGACCAAAAGCTAAACCTTGCCTTTACCTACTTACCAGCTACTTACCCTCCTTGCCCCTTCGCGCCGAAGCCCCTTGAGCCAAAGCCCAGAACACTCTGCTGCCACTCACTCCACTGTCCGCTCCGACGCTGCCCGCTCTATAGGCTGTTTCCTTTTTAAGCTTTTCATGAGGCCACATTTGGAATATTGTGTTCAGTTTTGGTCGCCCTGCTGTAGGAAAGATGCCATGAAGCTGGAAGGAGTGCAGAGGAGATTTACGAGGATGCTGCTGGGACTCGAGGGACTGAGTTATGGAGAGAGGTTGAGCAGGTTGGGATTTTATCCATTGGATTGTAGGAGAATGAGGGCTGATCTTATGGAGGTGTATAAAATCATGAGGGGCATAGATAGGGTGAATGCACTTAGCCTCTTCACCTAGAGTGTCATAGAGTCACAGAGCAATACAGCACGGATACAGGCCGTTTGGCCCAACCAGTCCATGCCCACCCATCTAGTCCCACTTTCCTGTGTTCAGCCCATATCCCTCCAAGCCCCGCCCCTCCATGTACCTATCCAAGTGCTTAAATGACACTGTTGTACCTGCCTCACCCACTTCCTCTGGCAGCTCGTTCCATACACCCACCACCCTCTGCGTGAAAAAATTGCCCCTCAGGTCCCTTTTAAATCTTTCCCCTCTCACCCTAAACCTGTGCCCCCTAGTTTTGGACTCCCCTACCCTGGGGAAAAGACTGTTACCGTCCACCTTATCTATGCCTCTCATAATTTTAAACATTTCTATAAGGTCACCCCTCATTCTCCTACGTTCCAAGAAATAAAGACCCAGCCTGGCCAACCTCTCCCTATAACTCAGACCCTCTGGTCCTGGCAACAGCCTAATGAATCTTCCCTGCTCTCTTTCCAGTTTAAACACATCTTTCCTATAAGTGCGGCCTCACCAATGACTTATACAACTGCAACATAATGTCCCAACTCCTGTACTCAGTGTCCTGACTGATGAAGACCAGCGTGCTAAACGCCTTTTCACCACCCTGTCTACCTGTGACGCCACTTTCAACGAACTATGCACTTGTACTCCTAGGTCCCTCTGTTCCATTACACTCCCTAGTGCCCGACTATTCATAGTATAAGTTCAACGCTGGTTTGACTTTCCAAAATGCATCACGCTTACCTGTACTGAAATCCATTTGCTATTCCTCGGCCCACTTCCCTAACTGATCAAGATCCTCCTGTAATCTACAATAACCTTCTTCACAATCAGCCTTCACTCGGGTTGTCAGTATATGGAACGAGCTGCCAGAGAAAGTGGTTGAGGCAGGTACATTAACAACGTTTAAAAGGTACATGGACAGGAAAGGACTGGAGGGATATGGACCAGACATGAGCAAATGGGACTAGCTTGGATGGGAATCTTGGTCAACATGGGCCAGTTGTGCTGAAGCGCCTGTTTCTGTGCTCTAATACTCTATGACTCTAAAATGTCTGAGGCAGCCACCAACCAGTGCAGTTCCAGCAGGTGTCAGGTCACCTCAGCGGGGGGGCTCTGTGTCTGGTAGGGGAGGGACTGCATTCTACAAGAATGGATTTGGAGATAACAATCTGTTCACAGAAAATTAACCTTATTTTGTTTTAACAGCTTTCCCAGATTTCAAAATAAATACTTGCATTCTGTAATTTAGAACACAAAAATTACCGTCAAAGGCAACAATACTTCACACTGAGAAAACAGCTGGATACTAAAGCTGTCCTGTTCAGAATTTACTTACAGGGACCGTTGACAATTTGGATCACAATCCCACCTGAACTCATTCCTGAACCAATAATGTGATCACGACACCCACAGCAAGTCACAGCACCCACAACACAGGGTGAAGCTGGTCTATCAACCCAATCCCCAGGTAGTTACATTCCCCACAGACTGCTCTTCCAATCGGAAGGAAAGCTGGGTCATCAAGACCAGACGTTCACAACACTGACTGCAGTCCTCCAAAATAAACCATCCTCCAACACAATCCATCCTCCAACACAATCCTGGCCCAAAAACAGCAGAGTCGGGACCCTCTGAGTGCACAGGTAATGAAAGTCCACACCGGCACAAGCAGGCACGTGGATCCATGGGGAACACACGTGCTCACAGATACGCGTGGATCCACTGGGAATGCAGATGCTCACGGATACATGTGGATACCCATGTACACTGATAAAACAGATTAATTAAGAAAGTGCACGTTCACAGAGTCGTACTGACACATAAACAAGAAATACAGACAAATGGACAGATACAGACACACACAGATGGTAATAAACATAAACACGTTTATGTTTACACACACGCACGCATGCACGCGCGCACGCACGCACACGTGTGCACATAGAGGCAGAAACAGAATCATGAACACCTCCTCACACTCAAGCAGACAGATGCCCTGAAACACAGAAATACTGGATCTCTGAGGTCCAAGGGAAACATTTGTTTCAGTGGATCTGTAACCCAGTGAAGCGACCATCTGCCCACTATACAGTCTGACTGATGGCCTTCCAGCGCAGTCAATGAAATAAAACTGTGTGAGTGGGAGGGTACAATCCCCACTCCCAGATATTCTGTGTGTCTGTGTGGTGTGTGTGTGTGTGTGTGTGTGTGTGTGTGTGTGGTGTGTGTGTGTGTGTGTGTGTGTGTGTGTGTGGTGTGTGTGGTGTGTGTGTGTGAGAGACTCTGTGCATGTATATGTCTGTGTACGCAAGGTTATGCAGGAAGGTGGGGTTGTGCTCCTAATTAAGAATGAGATCAGGGTGATAGTGAGAGATGCTATAAGATCGAGGAAGCAGAATGCAGAGTCCATCCGGGTAGACATTAGGAATAGTAAAGGGGAAAAAAAATCACTGGTGAGTGTTGTCTATAGGCCACTGAATAATAACATTACAGTGGCACAGGAAATAAACCAAGAAATATTTGATGCATGTAAGAATGGAACAGCAGTTGTCATGGGGGACTTTTACTTCCACATAGATTGGGCGAATCAAGTTGGTCGAGGCAGTCTTGAGGAGGACTTCATAGAATGCATCCGTGATAGCTTTCTTGAACAGCATGTTAGTGAACCTACAAGGAAAAAATGTTGTTTTAGATCTGGTCCTGTGAAAGGAGACAGGTAAAATTAACGATCGTAGTTATGGATCCTCTTGGAAAGAGTGACCATAGTATGATTGAATTTCTCAGACAAATGGAGGGTGCAACAGTTTGATCTAAAACCAGTGTATTATGCCTAAACAAGGGAGACTACAACGGGATGAGGGAGGAGTTGGCTAGTATAGACTGGGAACACAGGCTGTGTGGTGGGACAGTTGAGGAACAGTGGAAGACTTTCAAAGAGATTTTTCACGGTGCTCAGCAAAGGTATATTCCAGTTAAAAGCAAGGACAGTAAGGGTGGGGAGAGCCAGCCTTGGATAACTAAGGAAATAAAGGCATCAAACTGAAAGCTCATGCAGACAAAGTGGCCAAGAGTAGTGGGAAATTGGAAGACTGGGAAAACTTTAAAAAGAAACAAAGAACCACTGAGCAAGCAATAAGGAAAAGGAAGATAGATTATGAAAGTAAACTAGCACAAAATATAGAAACAGATAGTAAAAGTTTTTCTGACTATATAAAGCAGAAAAGGGTGGCTAATGTGAACGTAGGTCCCTTGGAAGGTCAGAAGGGGGAATTAATATTGGGTAATGTGGAAATGGCCGAAGCCTTGATCGACTAATTTTCTGTTGGTCTTCACTGTGGAGGACACGTCTAACATGTTAAAGAGAAATGTTATGGATGTGATGGGGGGGTGAGGAACTTGATACAATCACTGCCACTAAAGAAGTAGTGATGAGCAAGCTGGTGGGTCTAAAGGTAGACAAGTCCTCTGGTCCTGATGGGATGCACCCCAGGGTACTGAACGAAATGGTGGAAGTTATAGCAGAGGCATTTATGAAAATTTACCAAAATTCTCTGGACTCTGGGCAGGTCCCAGCAGATTGGAAGACAGCGAATGTCACGCCACTGTTTAAAAAAGGAGTTAGGCAAAAGGCAGGTAACTATAGGCCAATTAGCTTAACACCTGTAGTCAGGAAAATGCTTGAAGCTTTCAATAAGGAAGAAATACTGAAAAATCTAGATAGAAGTGGTTCCATCAGGGAGACCCAGCATGGATTCAGGAAGGGCAGGTCCTGTTTGACAAACTTACTGGAGCTCTTTGAGGCTATAATGAGCACAGTGGATAGAGTGGAACAGGTGAATGTTGTATACTTGGATTTCCAGAAGGCATTCAATAAGGTGCCGCATAAAAGACTTATCCATAAGATAAGGATGCATGGAGTTGGGGGTAATGTATTAGCATGGATAGAGGATTGGTTAACCAATAGAAGACAGAGAACTGAGATAAATGGGTGGCAACCAGTGGTGAGCGGGGTGCCTCAGGGGTCGGTGCTGGGCCCACAACTGTTCATGCTTTACACCCTGGAAGAGGGGACTGAGTGCAGTGTATCTAAGTTTGCTGATGACTCTAAATTGAGTGGAAAAGAAAATTGCGCAGAGGATGCAGAGAGTCTTCAGAGAGATATAGATAGGTTAAGTGAGTGGGCAAGGGTCTGGCAGATGGAGTACAATGCTGGTATATGTGAGGTCATCCACTTTGGAAGGAAAAGTAGAAGATCAGATTATTATTTAACTGGTGAAAGATTGCAGCATGCTGTTGTGCAGAGGGACTTGGGAGTGCATGTGCATGAATCGCAAAAGGTTGGTTTGCAGGTGCAACAGGTTATCAAGAAGGCAAATGGAACGTTGGCCTTCATTGCTGCAGGGATTGGATTTAAGAGCAGGGAGCTTATGCTGCAACTGTACAGGGTACTGGTGAGGCCGCACCTGGAGTACTGTGTGCAGTTCTGGTCTCCTTACTTGAGGAAAGATATACTGGCTTTGGGGGCGGTGCAGAGGAGGTTCAGCAGATTGATTCCAGAGATAAGGAGGTTAGCCTATGAGGAGAGATTGAGTTGCCTGGGACTATACTCACTGGAATTCAGAAGAATGAGAGGGGATCTTACAGAAACATATAAAATTATGAAAGGGATGGATAAGTTAGAAGCAGGAAGGTTGTTTCCACTGGTAGGTGAGACTAGAACCAGGGAACATAGCCTCAAGATTCGGGGGAATAGATTTAGGACGGAGATGAAGAGAAACTGCTTTTCCCAGAGAGTAGTGAATCTGTGGAATTCTCTGCCCAGGGAAGCAGTAGAGGCTACCTCATTAAATATATTTAAGACACAGTCAGATAGATTTTTGCATAGTCGGGGAATTAAGGGTTATGGGGAAAAGGCAGGTGGGTGCAGCTGAGTCCATGGCCAGATCAGCCATGATCTTATTGAATGACGGAGCAGGCTCGACAGGCCAGATGGCCTTCTCCTGCTCCTATTTCTAATGTTCGTGTGTGTGTGTGTGTGTGTGTGTGTGTGTCTGTGTGTGTGTGTGTGTGTGTGTGTGTGTGTGTGTGTAAGAGACTAAGAGAGAGAGAGAGAAAGAGAGAGAGTGTCGAGGGCCTGAGGTATCGGAAGAGTTTGGGCAGCCTAGGACTTTATTCACTGGAGTGTGGGAGAATGGGGGAGGACCTTATCGCGGTGTATAAAATCATGAGGGGCATAGATAGGGTGAATGTACTCAGTTTTTTTCCCAGGGTCAGGGAATCAAAAACTAGAGGGCAGAGGTTTAAGGTGAGAGGTGAGAGATTTAAAAGGAACCTTGGGGGCAATTTCTTCACCCAGAGAATGGTCAGTATATGGAACGAGCTGCCAGAGGAAGTGGTGAGGCAGGTACATTAACAACGTTTAAAAGGTACATGGACAGGTAGATGGGTAGGTACATGGATAGGCAAGGTTTACAGGGATATGGGTTAAACGTGGGCAAATGAGACCAGCTCTGGTGGGGACCATGGTTGGCACGGATGAGTTGGGCCGAAGCGCCTGTTTCTCTGCTGTGTGATTCTGTGACTCCATGAAAATACAAAAACGTTCCCAAGTCCTCACTTGAGCACAGAACAGCTGAAGATGCTGGAAACAGTCAGCAGGTCATCTGGAATCTGTGGAAAGAGAACTAGGGATATCTTTTAAGGCTGAAGACATTTCTGTTTTTCTCTCCCCACAGATGCTGCCTGACCTGCTGAGTGTTTCCAGCATTTTCTGTTTTTATTTCAGATCTGGAGCATCAGCAGTTCTTTTAACTTTCAATTCCTCCATTGCATGCACAGGGTTAACAACACCAGCACATGCCTTCAATCTTTCCTTTGTTCATCTCTCCAGGTCTCCTCGGTGCTCTCTCACTCTGACAGCACTTGCAAAATCCTTAATGACTCTCCCAATCACATTAATAAAAATGATGGATCAGGCCCTTACTCTGCCAGAGACCCAGCAGGCAACAGAATCACCTGTTTACACAGGCACAATGCGAGTCGTTACTTCACCATCAGAAATGTGGCCTCGTTTCCATTGAAGTTATTGCTGCCACCGGACTCTTCTTCGCTCTGGCTTCACTGGAAAGACTGGGATCTCTCACAAGTCCAATTTACAACTGCTGGACACTTTAATGAGAATTATATCCTCCAAGTGACAAACAATCTGCTGGAGGAACTCAGCGGGTCAAGCAGCATCTGAGGGGGGCAAGGAATTGTTGACATCGGGACTGATGCACCCCTCTCCCCACAGATGCTGCTTGACCCTCTTTCCTCCAGTAGGTTGCGTGTTGCTGCAGATTCCAGTGTCAGCAGTCTCTTGTGGCTCCGTTATAGATTTCCACTTGTTAATGACAGGGATTCGTGGTACATTCATGACCAGCACATTTCGGTCATTACTGAGGACTCAGTGGTGGCTCGCTCGTTCCTGAACTGGAGACGTGAACAGGGACTAGCTGCCCCCCTTTGAACCAAGGCCACGTGGGAACATGCTGTGCTCAAATACCATGCTGCATTGACAACATTATACTTCATTTATAAATGTAAGAAACAGAAGCAGCAGGAAATAGGCCCTTCAGCCCCTTCTGCCTGCTTTACCATTCAGGAAGAACATGGCTTATCTTTTACCCCAGTGCAAAGCATTCACTTAGCTGGCAGTAGCTCGGGAACATCCTGAGACCATGAAACACATCATACAAGTGCTCCGTGCTTCTTTCTGAAGAGGCAAGCTGATCGGTTGGGCAGGGCATTTAGGTACAGGGTGTTGATTAACGTGGAAATAAGAACCATGACCAACATGAAAAGCAGATCTCTGGGAATGGCTTGACCATCGGGAACCAGCTGCTCCTTCTGGGTACTCTCACCCACCAAATCCTCAGCCACCATCTCCGCATTGTCTCACCTCTGAACTGATGTGAAGAAGTGGCTCCTTGACATTTCTATGTGGTCATCCTGAGCCTCCCTGTCTCTGTAAGTTTGCTGACAGGGGACTCCTGGGATATAGACACACAACCCTGCAAATCCTAAGGCCCCATGGAAAAGACTAGGAAGGGAGGAAGGGGGTGGTTTGTGGGGAGTGGGAGAGGTGCATTGAACAAACCGACAATTTGCACCTGGGCCATCTTTCAGTGAATTTTACAGTCTGGTTTTCACCAGCCACTCGTTTTATTTCAGGTAGCGCTGATTGTCAAACATCCCCAGGTGCAGCAGTACTTTCAGATGACGGGCCAGATGTTGCAGCACCAGCTTTTAGCCATGTACCTGTCAGAAATAATGTTTCCTTTAGCTTGACATCAATTCACCAGCCAAGCCTTGCTCTGCTGGTGCCTCGTACTGTGATCGGGGCACCCAGTTCCCTCATACCCACACGGAACCTGCTCCACATGCAGGGCTGGCCTGAAGCACAGCCAAATGCCCATTCTCGAGCTCATAAATGGGCTCGGCCTTTGCTTAAATTTGAGGAAGTTTGGAGTCCATTTATTCAATATTTTCACATGATATAGATCCCGTTGTAATAACCTTTCAACTTAGAGGAACAGAGTTGATGACATAATATTGCTCTGTTTCTACCGAGAAATTTTAGTCCAGTTTTTTTTTTCTGTTTGTTTTGTTTTGAATTTTTTTTTCCTTAACTTAGTTTGGTTTGATATACTGTTTATAAATTTTCTTATTGTTTTGGGGATTTTTTTTTCTTTCTTTTATATTTTATAATAAATCTTTTTCTTTCCTTTCTTTTATATTATATTCATTCACTAAGAGATCGTTGAATCTACAGATTTTTTTATATACTTTATTATTTTTTATGATTATCCACGCCATGATTGTTCTCCCAATCTCTTTGTATTACATGTACAAACATTGATGTTATATATTAATCTGTATTAATTTGAAAACTAATAAAAAGATTGAAAAAGAAAGATAAATGGGCTCGGAATGCCGAGTCTCTCACTTTCCTCTGGGATCGGATGCCATAGAGCCCAGTCTTGCTGAATTTCCCAACATTTCAGTCAGGGCTTCACCTCTGGGCTGCTGCATCAGGTCAGGCCTGAGTGGCTTCGGTGGGGATTGAAAGGCTGTGGATTAGGAGCCAAAGTTTAGTTACTTCTGTTTAGTTTAAACAGACACAGGGCAGGCACGGTAGTGCAGTGGTTAGCGTAACACTATTACAGCACCAGCAACCTGGGTTCAATTCCCGCCACTGTCTGTAAGGAGTTTGTACGTTCTCCCTGTGTCTGCATGGGTTTCCTCCGGGTGCTCCGGTTTCCTCCCACATTCCAAAGACGTACGGGTCAGGAAGTTGTGGGCATGCTATGTTGGTGTCGGAAGCATGGCGACACTTGCAGGCTGCCCCCCAGAACACTCCACGCAAAAGATGCATTTCACTGTGTGTTTTGATGTACATGTGACTAATAAAGAAATCTTAACTTATCTAATAACTGTAATTACTTATTTGTTTCTGTTAATGTCTTGTCATTTTAATAATCATTTTCTTTTTAAATATTTGTCTGAAGTTTTACCATTTTAAAATGCTATTGAATGTCAGAGGCAATTACAAGACCCCAACAGACTTCACATCAAAGCTGAGAGAAGTTTAACTAGGTGCCCAAACCCCCTGGTGCTGTTTGAGGGTGGAGTGGCTCAGGGCAGCCCTGGGCTCTGTCACCAGTCAGACCACACTGCTGACATGCAGATGCTCGAGCCACTGGACTGCCTCACCACATCTGGATCAGGTCGGGATTTGCGGAGACTGGCAGGGGGACTGACACAGAGAAATTGGCCCATTAACTGAGGTCAAGCCAGAGGACAAGTCAGTGTGGGGGACTGAAAGCTTTGTTAGAGAGCTCAATTATGAGAAATCTCTCGATCTTTTAGTATTTAATGCAGTAAATAATCACAGAAGCTCCAAATCAATAAAATATCCCACAGTGACCAGGGTAGGAAGAAACTGATGTTGAATCATGTGAAGAGATAGTTGGTAGTCAAAAGCAACGACGGGGTTTAAAGGAGAGTCTGGAACATGGAACATAGAACATAAAACGTAAAACATAGAACATAGAACATGGAATATAAAACATGGAACATGGAACATAGAACATTGAACATACAGCACAGGAACAGGTCCTTTGGCCCACGACATCTGCGTCAAACTCGACGCCAAATTAAACTAAATCCCTTCTGCCTGCACACAATCCATTTCCCTCCATTCCCAGCACATTCATGTATCTGTCTAACAGCCTCTGAAACACTATGATTGCCTCTGCCTCCACCCCCACCACTGGCCACCCGTTCCAGGCGCCCACCATTCTCCATGTAAACAACTTGCCCCACACATCTCCTTTACGCTTTGGCTGTTTCTCTTTCCACAGATGCTGCCTGACTTGTTGAGTTTTTCCAGAATTTTCTGCTCTTGCTCATGAATTCCATGAAGCTTGACGTTGTGATTCTATTAATGGAGAAAGAATCAGTGTTGTGGCGATTCCCATCTCATTGTGGAGCCCCTTATGATTGAAACAAGTTATTTCCAGATGCTGATTTTTCAGAATCAGAGGTCAGTGGGTCAACATAATAGCTTCATCCCAAAGATGGATCATCCTCAGGACCTATTCCCTCAGAAATGGCCAGGTGCTCGGATGTCAATGTGCATTAGCAGAACCATTTATAGGTCACCACTAGGAGAAGGATCTGCATTCATATCCTTTGTCTAACTTAAGAGCTTAACTCTTATGTACCTAGGGGTGCTGGTTCTCAGGTGAGACACAAAACCAAGTCTCTATCTTCCCTTTGACTTCAAAGAACATTGATCCCTGGCTCCACATTGAAGGAAGTACTCTGGCTGACAATATTCACTCAAGCAACATTACGAAAAGGAGAAAGGCTCGCTCTCCTTGTTTTTTGTCTGTGAAATTTGGTTGCAGTATTTCCTTGATTACAGAAAAGAATATATTCCAAAAATGCTTCATTCAATGCAAAGCACTGAGGGATGTTTTAGCTCATAAAAGACACCATGTAACTCCAGGTTCTTCTTTTACTTTTCTGTTGTTTAGCTGCATCAAGCAACACACCCCATGTGGGAAGAGGAGCATAGAGTCTGGACTATCCCACGTCAGACAGGGCATCCGGTGTGGATCCTGTCAAAGGAGGAAAGGAGCACTCCCGGCGTCAGCTCCAGACTGCCACCTGCCCCCAGCTTCAGACCCTTCTCATCCCCACCCCTGCCCCAATAAATTCACTCCTGACCCTGCCCAGCTGACACATCTCCAGCTTTGGTCTCAGCAGCAAGTTACCAACCTCTCTCCACACTGGGCAAGAAACAAGATGTCCAGGTGAACTGTCAGCTCATGAGCAGCCAGACAGCTCATGATCTGATCCTGATGTGCCGCAACAACAAATTGTTGATTCCTCCAGGACCACAGGTACTCGAGTGAGCTGCACTGGCACATGGGTGGCTTTAAAGGCAGCCTGAAACCAGCTTGTGAGCTGAGTTCAGATGCTGATGTTGGAGATTCACCTCGGTCAACACTGATTTTTAAATGGAATGAGTAGTGTAGCAAACTTCCTTTTCACATCATGGCATCTTTCCCTTGAACAAGAGTATCTTGGCTGAGAAACTGCATTGCACCCACCTTGCTGAACTGAAACACAACTGTGTTCAGTGCCAGTACCCAACCAGAGTCCCTGCAGAATATCACTAACATGGTCCAGTTTGGATCAGCATTGGGGTGGTTCACACCCGAACACAAGCAGTAAAACAAGAGACAGAGGCAGCCGGCACATTCTCTCAAGGGATGGGCAAATCTGGTCAATAAAAGAGATGCCAGGATGAAGACTGTGTGCAGGAGGAGGCAGGAGCCGCCAGACAGCGTGGCAGGAAGTAGTTCCAGCTTGCGGACATACCTACACAAGACTGAAAGAATCTCACAAGACGTGCCCAGTGATAGGCGCACTGTTGTTTACACCCTCAGGGTGGAGATTGTCTGATGCAGAGGTCTGATTTCTTCCTGCAAGGAAGTGAAAAGGTGCAGCTGTTTGACACACTTGCCTTCATTAGATGGGGCACTGAGTACAAGAGCTGGGATGTCATGTTACAACTGTACAAGATGTTGGTGGGACCACACCTGGAGTATTGTGTGCAGTGCTGGTCCCCACACTATAGGAAGGATACAATTAAGCTAGGGAGGCTGCCAGAGGAAGTGGTAGATGCAGTGTGACCAGTGAGGGGAATGCAGAAAGGTTCAGGTGCATTCGGCCAGGTCAACTGAGTGAACCTGGACATGAGGTGGAATGTAATTTGAAAAAACGTACAGTCATCAATTTTTATTAAGATTCACGAGGCTTTTGCTGGGACTGGACGGCTTGAGTTATAAGGAGAGGCTGGACAGGCTGGGACTGTTTTTCCTGCAGTGAAGGAGGCTGAGGGGTGACCTTACAGAGGTTTATAATATCATGAGGGGCACAGATAAGATGGATGGTCACGGTCTTTTTCCCAGTGAAGGGGAGTCTAAAACTAGGGGGCATAGGTTGAAGGTGAGACGGGAAGGATTTAAAGGGGATTTGGGGTCAACTTTTCCACACAGAGGGTGGTGGGTATGTGGAACAAGCTGCCAGAGGAAGTGGTAGACGCAGTGTGACCAGTGAGGGGAATGCAGAAAGGTTCAGGTGCATTTGAGCAGGTTAACTGAGTGAACCTGGACATAAGGTGGAAAGTAATTTGAAAAAATGTACAGTCATCAATTTTTATTAAAGAGCAGAGTATTCTTTAAATGGTTGGAGATTGGAAGGTGTTGGTGTTCAGACCTGGGGGCATAGAGTCATACAGCAGGGAAACAGACCATTCGGCCCACCATGTCCATGCTGGCACTCGTACTTGGTAATCCCATCTCCCAGTTCTTGGCCCGGAGCCTTCCATGCCAAGGTGATTCAAGTGCTGGTCCAGACACTTCTTCAATAGGGTCAGTGACTCTGCTCCCACTTCTCTCTCCAGCAGTGTGTTCCAGGTACTCACCGCTCTCTGAGTGAGAAAGGTCCCCCTCAGATCCCCTCTAAGTCTCTTACCCCTCACTCTAAATCTGTGTCCTCTGGTCTTATCTCCCTTGGATATGGGGAAAGTTTCCTGCAGTCTCCCCTATCTATACCCCTCATCATTTTGTATACCTCACTCATGTCCCCTCTTAACCCCCTCCACTCCAGGGAGAACAGACCCAACCTCTCCAGTCTCTCCTCATAACGGAAATGTTCTGCCCCAGGCAACATCCTGGTGAATCCCCTCTGCACCCTCTCCAGCACCTAATGTTGGGCTCACAGCTCTGTAATTACCAGGATTTTCCCTGCTGCCCTTTTTGAAAAGGAGGAAACACATTTGCTATCCTCCAGTCACCTGGTACCTCACTTGTGTCCAGCGAAGATTTAAAACTCTCAGCCAGAGCCCCAGCAATCTCTTCCCTTACCTCCCATAGCCCTGGGGATTTATCCACCTTGAAGCCCACTGACGCATCGGGTGCAGGTAGTCCTGCTGTAACGTATGTTTCTATAACATGAATTGGATATAACCCGGTTGATGAATTAGGGAACACTACTTGTATAACACAGGCCGAATTGGTTATAACACGATTTCGATGGTGAACCAGAGAATCACTTAAGAGTTACTTTGGAAATTGTCAAGCAGAAAAAAGCTGTCAGACACCACTGCCTCTGAAGAGCACTGACTGCATGTTTCACTGTGGGAGGACATTGGAAACTGACAAGCGGGCAAATGGGACCAGCTTAGATGGGAATCTTGGACCAGTTGGGCTGTATGACTCTGAGATACTGGAGTCTGGAGCAACAAACAAAATACTGGAGGAACTCAGCGGGTCAGACGTTTCAGGTTGAGACTCTTCATCTGGACCCAGCATTTTGTTTATTGCAGCTGTCCTGTGAAGTCCTGTGAAGTCCCCACTGTCCTGGAAGTGGCAGTGGTGCTGTTCAAAAGTAATGTTGCATGTCAAATCACGAACACGGTCACAACAGTGACTCAGGGCTGGAAGCACCTGGTTGTTGAGTCAGAGTGAAGAGAAACAAAGTGGAATTAGTCGTGACTGCACTTCCCTCCAGGAAAGGTCAATGTACAAAGTGAAATACATCTTGTGTGATTAAATTCCCCACATCCTCCTATTGCATCTCTCCAGACACACAGAGAATCACCAATTTACCATCTCAACCACAAGACGGTGCTAAAGTCTAAACCAGTTCCCTTAATCTAACCCTCACCTTAAACTGGCAAAGGTGAGTCCTTGCCCCCTTACAGCGTAATTTATAAGCATTAAATATTTCTGCCTGGAAACAACACATGGCTAATATATATATCATGTAGTTAATTTTTTAAGCCAGTTAGATAAAGGTTTAGCTGTGGTTTCATTCTGCCTCAATGAGTAAGGGAGAATTCTTCTCACAACATGAGGTGTATTTTAATGGCCGGTATGTGGAACAAGTCTTTCAGTGTGAACCCTGTGTTTCAGTGACCGTTTAATTGAATATTGGATAGGCAACAGAGCACTTCAGATCACTGAAGGGATCAGTTCCACTTATCACAGCAATGTTAAGGTGAACCTGACAGAGTATCAGCTCAGGAAGTACACTTGGTGCCAGTGTAGATGTGCACTTAGATCTCCTGCCATGTCCCAGTAAACCTGTATTTTCTTTCCTTTCAGTGTTGAATTTGCCTCAACCACCGTTGCTGCACTGTTCCCTGATTACAGCAGGCATCTCCTGCCAAGTACGGAAGCAGGCAGCGTGGCAGGAGCAGGTTCAGAGGTGAGCTGGCAGGTTTGTTTCCTGCTGATGAAAACGATTCAACCTTCACTAATTGAGGCACAGATTCAAATGGGGAAATATTGCTTCTGTTTTCGACGTTGTACTTGACAGTTGGTTAAAATTTTGCTTAATTTAGGAAAAGAACAGACCCCAGTCTAAAACTGGAAGGAGACAATGCTGAATTCGGCTGAAAAAGTAGTGATGAATTATTATTTTCACAGGTTGAATATAATAAACATTGATAGGACAGCTCAAACAGGCATTTCATTTTAATAGTCACATCACACCAGATTAATGGATTAAAAACAGCAATTTATTCCATTACATTTAACGATCTCCATCTGAGGAAAAAGATGAACTAGTTTTAAAGATATTTGATGACATAATTTCCTGTACAAAGAATAATGGGTTTATCTCTAACATGGTCCCTTACTTTTTCTAATTTGAATTTCAGATGCCTTGGTGCACCATCTGCCCTCAGAATCCATTACCAACTCACTGAACATGACATGCTAAAAATATGCTTAAATATTGATGCAGTCTGTTATTTTGTGACCATATTCTCCCAGTTTTAAATATTACATTGCCCTAAAAATATCCCTTTTGTAAATAGCTCCACTTTTGATCCCATAAATTCTCCTGGTACAGATGCAGCTGAAGAGGTAAGAATTCTGCGTGGAGGTACTTAACTCCTTGTGGGATGTCCTGGCAATAATTTCTGAGGAATCCATGGACTGGCAAAGCATAGAGCCATAGGGTCCCAGAGTTATACAGCACGGAAAAACAGGCCCTTCAGCCTATCTGGTCCATGCTGACCAGGATGCCCATCCAAGCTAGTCCCACTTGTCCATGTTTGGCCCATATCCCTCTAAGCCTTTCCTATCCATGTACCTGTCTTTTAAATGATGTAATCGTACCTGCCTCAATGACTTCCTATGGTAGCTCCTTCCATATACCCACCACCCTCTGCGTGAAGAAGTTGCCCCTCAGGTCCCATTTAAATCTCTCCCCTCTCACCTTAAACCTATGCCCTCTAGTTGTTTGATTCAATTTTCCTGGGAAAAAGGCTGAGTACATTCACCCTGTCTATGCCCCTTGTGATTTTATACACCTCTATAAGGTCACCTCTCAGTTTTTTATATTCTAAGGAATAATGTCCTAGCGCGCCCAACCTCTCCTTATAACTCAGACCCTTGAGTCCTGGCAATATTCTTGTAAATCCTCTTTGCACTCTTTCCAGCTTAATGACGTCTTTCCTACAGCAGGCCGACAAAAACTGAACACAATACTCCAGGTGTGGCCTCAGTGATGTCTTGTACAACTGCAACATAACGTCCCAGCTTCTATACTCTGTTCCCTGACTGATGAAGGGGATGGCAAATATCTTCTTCACCACCCTGTCCACGTGCGAACATGAGGATTTCCTATTTGCAACTATAGACTATAAGATCATAAGACATAAGAGCAGAATTAGGCCATTCAACCCATCAAGACTGTTCCACCATTCAGTCATGGTTGATTTATTTTTCCCTCTTAACCCCATTCTCCTGCCTTCTCACCATAATCTTTGATGCCCTTGCTAATCAAGAACCTATCAATCTCTGCTTTAAATATACCCAATGACTTGGCCTCCACAGCCGTCTGTGGCAATGAATTCCACAGATTCACCACCCTTTGGCTAAAGAAATTCCTCCTCATCTCTGTTCTAAAGGGACGTCCTTCTATTCTGAGGCTGTGCCCTCTGGTCCCAGACTCTCCCACTACTGGAAACACCCTCTCCACATCCACTCTATCCAGGCCTTTATCCAGTAGGTTTCAATGAGATCCCCCATCGTCCTTCTGAACTCCAGCGAGTACAGGCCCAGAGGCATCAAACATTCCCCGTGTTAACCCTTTCATTCCTGGGACCATTCTTATAAACGTCCTCTGGACCCTCTCCAATGCCAGCACATCCTCCCTTAGATATGGGCCCCAAAACTGCTCACAATGCTCCAAATGTGGTCTGACCAACACCTTATAAAGCCTCAGCGTTACATCCTTGCTTTTATATTCTAGTCATATACACTAGGACTCCCAAGTCCCTTTGCACCTCCGATTTCTGAATTTGCTCCCCGTTTAGAAAATAGTCGATGCCTTTATTCCTTCTACCAAAGTGCATGACCGTACACTTCCCTGCGCTGTATTCCATCTGCCATTTTTTTTACCCATTCTCCCAACCTGTCCAAGTCCTTCTGCAGACTCCCTGCTTCCTCAACACTACCAAACCCTCTACCTATCTTTGTATCATCCACAAACTTAGCCACAAATCATCCAGATCATTAACATATAACATGAAAAGTAGCAGACGCAACACCGACCCCTGCAGAACACCACTAGTCACCGGCAGCCAACCAGAAAAGGCCCCCTTTATTCCCACTCTTTGCCTTCTGCCAGTCAGCCAATCTTCTATCCATGCTAGAACCTTTCCTGTAATACCATGGGCTCCTATCTTGTTTAGCAGCCTCATGTGCAGCACCTTGTCAAAGGCCTTCTGAAAATCTAAGTAAATAACCTCCACTGACTCTCCTTTGTCTATCCTGCCTGTTACTTCCTCAAAGAATTCCAACAGATTTGCCAGGCAAGATCTCCCCTTAAGGAAACCATGCTGACCGGCCTATTTTATCATGTGCTTCCATGTACCCCGAAACCTCATCCTTAATAATGGACTCTAACATCTTACCAACCACTGAAGTCAGGCTAACTGGCCTATAATTTGCTGTCTTTTGCCTGCCTCCCTTCTTAAACAGTGGAAAGACATTTACGATGTTCCAGTCCTCTGAAACCATTCCTGAATCTAGTGATTCTTGAAAGATCACCACTAATGCCTCCACAATCTCTTCAGCCACCTCTTTCAGAACCCTGGGGTGCAGTCTATCCGGTCCAGGTGACTTATCCACCTTCAGACCTTTCAGCTTCCCAAGCACCTTCTCCTTAGTAATAGTGACTGCACTCACTTCTGCCCCCTGACTCTCTCCAACTTCTACATGTTGCTGGTGTTTTCCACAGTGAAGACTGACGCAAAATACTGACTCAGTTCATCCGCCATTTCTTTGTTCCCCATTACTATTTCTTCAGGGTCATTTTCCAGTGCTCCAATGTCCACTCTTGCTTCTCTTTTACTCTTATCTGAAAAAAACTTTTGGTATCCCATTTTATATTATTGGCCAGCTTACCTTCATATTTCATCTTTTCTCCCCTTATTGCTTTTTTAGTTGCCTTCTATTGGTTTTAAAAGCTTCCCAATCCTCTAGCTTCCCGCTAATTTTTACAATATTGTATGCCCTCTCTTTTGCTTTTATGCTGTCTTTGACTTCCCTTGTCAGCCATAGTTGCCTCATCCTCCCTATAGAATGCTTCTTCTTCTTTGGGATGAACTAATCCTGCATCTTCCGAATTACTCCCAGAAACTCCTGCCATTGCTGTTCTACCGTCATCCCTTCTAGGGTCACCTTCCAATCAACTTAGGCCAGCTCCTCTCTCACGCCTCTGTAGTTACCTTTACTCAACTGTAACACCGATACATCCGATTTTAGCTTTTCACTGCCTCCTAAGGGTTCCTTTACCTTAAGGTCCCTAATCAAATCTGGTTCATTGTACAACACCAAATCCAGAATTGCCTTTTCGCTGGTGGGCTCAGCCACAAGCTGCTCTAAAGAGCCATCTCGTAGGCATTCTACAAATTCCTTCTCTTGGGTTCCAGTGCCAACCTGGTTTTCCCAATTTACCTGTATATTGAAATCCCCCATGACCACTGTAACATTGCCTTCTTACATGCCTTTTCTATCTCCTGTTGTAATTTGTACCCCATATCCTGGCTACTACTCGGAGGCCTGGATATAGCTCCCATCGGGATCTTTTTACCCTTGCAGTTTCCTAACTCTACCCACAAGGATTCTACATCTTCTGATCCCTTGTCATTTCTTGCTAAAGATTTAATTTCATTTTTTACCAACAGGGCCACCCCGTCCCCTCTGCCCACCTGCCTGTCTTTTCGATAGGATGTGCATCCTCGGATGTTTAGCTCCCAGCTGTGATCTTCTTACAACCATGACTCTGTGATGCCGACAATGTCACATCTGCCAATTTCTAACTGCTCTATGAGCGCAACTGCCTTACTTCATATACTGTGTGCATTCAAATATAACATCTTCAGTCCTGTATTCACCACCTTTCTTCTCAAATTTGTCTCCTTGTTGCCTGAAGTTAAATTCTTATCCCTTTCTAAACTTTCTGTCTTATTCCTTATTCTGGAGACTTCAGTAATTTCTCCTGCACTCTCCTTCCCTTTTACTTTATCTGTACCTTTCCAATCTGTTGAACCCACCCCCTGCTCATGCAGAGGGATGCAGAAGTGAAGTGAGTTGGACCCTGGCCCGTTTACCTTCAGGTCATTTCCTGATCACTACCCAGTGAGGACTGACGGTCACGAACTAGAGGAACATGGGAAACAGGACCAGGAATAGACCAGCTGTTCTCTCGAGCCACTCCATTATTCAGTGCGCTCACTGCTGATCCAGTCCTGGTCTCAGCACCACTTTCCCACTCCCTTGTGTACCCCTCAACTTCCTTTTAGCTCCATGTCCATCAGTCTCGGCCGTGAATCTATTCAATGACGCTGCTCCACAGATCCGTGGGTAGAGAATTCCAAAGGGTATGGATGGCAAGCACCGTGGTGCTTGACAGAGCCAGCAGCCCAGGTTTGGTCCTGACCTCGGTGCTGTCTGTGTGGGATTCGCACCTTCTCACCATGACTGTACAGGTTTCTCTGGGTGCTCCAGGTTCCTCTTACATCCCAGAAACAAGCTGGTAGCTTAATTAGCTGCTGTAAATCACCCCTGGTGTAGGTGAACATAGAACATAGAATATAACAGCACAGTACAGGCCCTTCGGCCCACGATGTTGTGCCAACATTTTATCCTGCTCTAATATCTATTTAACCCTTCCCTCCCACATAGCCCCTCACTTTTCTATCATTCATGTGTCTATCTAAGAGTCTCTTAAATGTCCCTAACGTATCTGCCCCCACAGCCTTTGCCGGCAGTGCGTTCCATGCACCCACCACTCTCTGTGTAAAAATCTTACCTCTGACATCCCCCTTATACCTTCCTCCAATCACCTTAAAATCATGCCCTCTGGCGTTAGCCATTGTCACCCTGGGAAAAAGTCTCTGACTGTCCACTCCATCTATGTCTCTTATATCATCTTGTACACATCTATCAAGTCACCTCTCACCCTCCTTCGCTCCAAAGAGAAAAGCCCTAGCTCGCTCAACCTATCCTCATAAGACATGCTCTCCAATCCAGGCAGCATCCTGGTAAACCTCCTCTACACCCTCTCCAAAGCTTCCACATCCTTCCTATAATGAGGCGACCAGAACTGAACACAGTTCTCCAAGTGTGGTCTGACCAGAGTTCTATGGAGCTACAACATCACCTCGCGGCTCTTGAACTCAATCCCCCGGCTAATGAAGGCCAATACTCCATACACCTTCTTAACAACCCTATCAACTTGTGCAGCAACCTTGAGGGATCTATGGACGTGGACCCCAAGATCCCTCTGTTCCTCCACACTGCTGAATCCTGCCATTAACCTTGTATTCTATCTTCAAATTCAATCTTCCAAAGTGTATCACTTCACACTTTTCCAGCTTGTGGTAAACAAATCAAAGGGGAGTTGATGGGCAGGTGAGAGAGAACAGGTTGTAGAGGTACAGGGCAATGATGGGGTTTCTCTGTTGGGAACAGATATGGATGTGGTGGACCCAAGTGCCCTGTTTGGTAATTATGAACAGGACTCTGCTTGAAAGGAAATTCCTTCTCATGTGCATCTTAAATGGGTGACCCCCTTACTTGAAGTTTTACCCTTAGTTCTATATGGGCTTCCTGGGGTAACCGTCCTCTCAGCATTCACCACGTGAACCTTCTCTGCATCGCCTCCAGTATGAGGATTTCCTTCCTGAAATAAAGAGACCACAGTAACACACAGTTCTCCAGGTGTGGTCTCCCAACATCCTGGAGAGTTGCATCAAAACCTCCCTACCTGTATAGTCCATACCTCTTGCAATAAAAGCCAGCAGACCATTCACCTTCCAAATTACTTACTGCACTTGCACACCAACCCTTTTCATTTCCCACACTTGGACCTTGCAATTTCCTTGTCCTATGTCATCTCGCAGTGCTGCTCCTTTAAAGTTGTCATTCAACCTGCCAAAGTGGATCATTGAGGTGTCACTCGCAGGGCACTCTTGGCATTTGACAGTGCCCACAGGCAGTGCTTCGCGGGGCTGAGAAGGCAGGAAGTTGCTGCCTCGGTAAAGCAGCCCGAGTAATCAAAGACCCCACCCACCACAGACATTCACTTTTTATTGGCAGAAGGTACAAAAGCCTGAAAGCTCGTACCACCAGCCTCAAGGACGGCTTCTATCCTGCTGTTATAAGACTATTGAATGGTTCCCTAGTCCGATAAAATGGACTCTTGACCTCACAATCTACAGCAGTTAGTGTAACACTATTACAGCGCCAGCGACCCGGGTTCAATTCCCACCGCTGTCTGTAAGGAGTTTGTATGTTCTCCCCGTGTCTGCGTGGGTTTCCTTCGGGTGCACCGGTTTCCTCCCACATTCCAAAGACGTACGGGTTAGGAAGTTGTGGGCGTGCTGTGTTGGCGCCGGGAGCGTGGCGACACTTGCGGGCTGCCCCCAGAACACTCTACGCAAAAAGATGCATTTCACTGTGTGTTTCGATGTTCATGACACAAATAAAGATATCTTATCTTATCTCATGACCTTGCACCTTATTGTCTACCTGCACTGCACTTTCTCTGTAGCTGTGACACTTTATTCTGCATTCACGTTTGTTCTACCCTTGTGCTACCTCAATGCACTGTGTAATGAATTGACCTGTACGATCGGTATGCAAGGCAAGTTTTTCACTGTACCTCGGTACAAGTGACAATAATAAACCAATATCAATTAGGACAAATGACCAAAAACAAAGGTGAATTTTAAAGAATATCTTTGCGGTTGGAGACGGATTAGTAGACAGTACAAAGCTGGTGAACACGGTTTTTGAGGATACACAGGAACGTGGTGTCTTCCAAGACTCTCGGAGGGTTGCAGGTCGAGGACAGGGTGGGATTGAAATGTTAGATTTACAGCTTTGGGGGGAGTGGGAACGATGAGCACCAGAATCACCGTCACAGAGACAAGCGGGAATTAGTGGGAGTTACAGTGTGTGCAGCAGAGCTTTGGAAGGGAGCTTGTTCCAGTGTCATGTTGATTAGATGCAAACTAGAGATTTGCATCTTGTATCGTTTTTCCCAAACATGGACTCGATGTGCAGTGTAACTCTGCGTAAGATAGTTGTAATTCTTGATGACACCTGAACTGCACACAATGAAGTATGAAGCATTGTGCACCAGCCCATTGTATGACAGGCAATCTCTTCACGTCAGTGCTGCTACTTTACATTGAAATCCTCAGTTACTAAGTGAACAAAAGGACAGAAGAAAATAGGAGGAGCAAATCGTCTTATTCAACATGACCATGGTTAAGAAACAAAGGACCGCAGATGCTGGAATCTAGATGAAAAACACGATGATGCTAGAGGGACTCAGCAGGCCAGGCAGCATCTGTGGAGAAAAGCAGGCGGTCAGCATTTCAGGTCAGGACCCTTCCTCAGGACTGAAGATAGGAAAAGAGGAAGCCCGATATATAGGAAGGAAAAGCAGAGCAGTGATAGGTGGACAAAAGAGGGGAGGTGGGGTGGGCACAGGGTGGTGAATCAGGCTTGGTGCGGAGGGAGTGGAGAGCAGAGCGTTCAGAAGGGGGGAGGTTGGAGTGGGTGAGGGGGGCAGAAAAGGCGAGACGGCTGATGTCACGCTGACAGTCGGCTGTGGATAGGTCCAGGGATGGTAACGGGCCTGGTGGGGGAGTCCGGGTGGAAGAAGAGGCTGGAGGCAGGAGAGTGGGTCATCAGAAGGGGGAGAGGACTCCTTACCGAAGAAGGAGGCATGGAGACAGAGGAAAAAGAGCTCGGCATCGTGCCCGGCTCGGAAGTCGTTGAGGTGGGGGTGCAGAGGTATGGAGGTGGGACCTTTGTTGAGAACAGACTGCTCAGCCTCAGAGAGGGGGAGGTCAGTGGGGGGATGGTAAAGACCCGGCAGGGGTTAGAGTTGGGGCTAGAGGAGGAAGGGTGGGGGGAGGGGGGTGAGAGGGATTGGGAGTGGCAAAGGGGTGAAGAGAGAGATGTAGGATAGGAGGTGGATGGAGGGGAGGGAAGAAGAGGGGGAGGAGGAGAGGTCAGGATGGGGACCATGAGGTCAGGGTGAGAGAACATGGCTGAACTCCTCAGATAAGAGCTGCAGTTAATTAAAACCTTCTTCTTAGGCAGCCCCTCAGGATCCAGGATAACTGGCTTCTGTTCCAGCTCTGTGGATTCTGAAATGGTTAATGGGGCCAATACAGGGACTTCAGACTGGTTCCCAGATGGGATAGGAGGTACAGGAAGGATCGAAGGGCATTGGGAGGTGAGAAGCTGCTGCTTACACTGGGCCTCTGTGTGCTCCCAATGCACAGACCTGAGGTTCCCAGTACCACCCCACCTCGAGCACTCACAAGCCAGGGGTTCCCGGGAGGTAGTGGGGATATTGCCGTTTTCAAGGGGGCTTTGAGAATGCCCTTGAATCTTTTCTGCTGCCTGCCTGGTAATCTCTTTCTGTGACAGAGCTCAGATCAGGGTGTCTGTTCTGCGAGGTGGACGTCTGGCATGTGATGGACATGAACTGACTGAGTGTAACTGGTACTGAAATGCGGGATTAGCCCGGGAAAAGGCACTGACATTCCTTCACATATTTCGGCAAATGTGGAAAATGTTACAAAGGCAAGGTTGGTGATGTTGTTCAGTGCCTCGAGATGCTCGCTGTGGGTAGTGAACTTCACAGAAACACTGACGAGCACAGGGGTCACTGCTGCATGGTAGATTGTGAGTCTGATGTCAGGTCTGAGATCTTGATCTTCAAACACTTTTTTCCTCAATTAACCAAAGGCTGTGTTGGTGCATTGCAGCTAGTGACGGATTTCATCAGTGATGTCTGCTTCCTTATAACAGGCAAATACTGATAGGACAGTGTTGGGATCCACACAGGTAATGTTTACGTAACATGCTGCAATTTCTCACAAATGATATGTTTGATATAATATAACGAAGCCAAACCATTCAATTAGAGTTTACGTTTTAAATTCACCTGAATATTCGTGATCTTTGTATAAACCTTGATTGGTTTCCTGTTTGAAAAACACTCCAGCATGTCCTTTGTTTCACACATAACCTCAGAAAAACCTTAATTATGTTGCAGCCTACAAGTCACACTGGAGTGTGAAGCAGGGAATGAAGAATCAGAAACTTACGTTAATCCAAAATAATGTCACATACACAGAACTAATATATGCAGGTGTATTAATTACTACATGGTGCAGCCTAAAACTTGTGAGCATGAGTGAATTACTGCTTTAAGCTGCAGTGTTTGTCCAGCTCTGTAATTATTTCATCTCCATGAGGATATGTTGCTGAGAATTTCCAATGTACATCCTGACTTGCGTGAATGATGAGCCAAGGCTGGACCCATTCCCCTCGGAACAATGGGACGTGAGAGGTATTTGTATGCGAGAGATGTCTTGTTCAATAAATTTCTCCCAGGTTGCTGTTTTATTCCTTACAAAACATCATTGACATATTTAAAATAATTATGGATGGTAAAATATTATCTCTGAAGGACAATGTTTTCAATTGAACCAGTTGCATTGTAAATGGACTCGCTGCCCCACTGCCATCCTTAGGTTAATATCTGGGATTTTCTGGTTTCAGCTTCCAACACCTGCTTCCCTTTGGTTGTAAATTAGCCACTAACAAAATGTTTATGGCTTTAAATTGTTTGCAGTCACCATTACACATGCAACTGTGGTTGAGAGCTCTGCTCAGAATTCAATTAAGTGGCAGAGACTCTTTGACAAACTGCAGGTCTGGTCGTACAGCCAGGTTACAGCAGTTGTGTGAGTGAGACCAGGACATTTCTCACTGAGGATGTGGTGAAAGCTCCTGCCTTTGCCATCGGTTACTTTCTAATGGTCTGCGCAGAGGGGATTTCAGAAATGATTAACTGTCATCAGTCCTCATTAACATACATAAGCTTTCTTGCAAAGCTACTTATATGTGTTTGGAGAGAAAAAAAGCATTGAAATGTTTACGTGCAGATTAGGTTTTAGCTCAGCCTGGGAGGAATAATGGGAGCTGCCAAGCTTATTTTCAGCATTCTTGCCATACACTAAGCACTTAGTCAAGTGGAAGGAATTTAAGAGTGTCAGGCAGACTGCAGTGAGTTGGATGAACCAGGGATACAAGGGAGAAAACTGAAGCAAACCAGGCTTCCAGTTGTACGCAGAATAGTTCTGAGGTGTTGTTTATTCAACAGGTTTGAAACAAGTTGTAAACCAGTGCTGTATTTGCTCCCCACTTTCACAATTTTTTTCCTTCTCCAGCAAGGAATTTGTTGTGACTGGTGTAGAGTTTTATCCAGGTTAGTGCCTTCCAGTGTGTACGTCTGAGCTAACACGGTGATGGGAGAAAGCCTTGTCCTTCCCTGGGTCAGAACAGCAGCATCAAACAAGCCAACTCAGCAAAGGTGAAGGAACAAAAGAAAGATGTTGCATTTGTCACCGCCTCAGCACTCACCTAACCCCTTACAGCCAACACTTCATGTTGGGTGCTCACTCCTGGCCAGGGGCAACCACCCGTTTTCATGCAACAAGATCCCACAAACCGATGTCATAATGATCAGTAATAACAAGCATTACAATAATGCTGCTTCAGGGACAAATATCGTCTGTGGCATCCAGGTGAACTCCTGCGTACATCTTCAAAATAGGTGACAAGAAATATTATCTCCACCTGTTCAGGTAAGGCAGATCAGGTAGTCAGGTCAGACTTGGCCAACTGGTGGATGGTGACAGTGGGCCATGTCAGAAGGCAGGGGAAGTGGACAACATCTACCCACTGGCAACCAGATCATTCATCCCAGAGACAGGTGGCACAGAGTCTTTTTGTCTACTGTAATTCCATGAAGGATGACCAATGAAACCAGCGACGTGCTGAATCTGCAGATTCTGGGACCAAGAGCAACCTTGCCTATCACCGACTTCCCACTGGTTACTTAACTAGACCCACACTACCCAAGCTGCTCCAGCTGTTGGAGACTACTAACCACTGAAGCAAATGCAAAGACAGCCCGACAGTCACAAAGCCATGGGAATAGCCATATGGTGTTTCGTCTAGTTTATTATACAGTAGACAGTATCGTAGACAGGACCATGGTTGCAATGTCTCAGCAAGAGATGGAACCTCAGCAGTGCACCCGTCCCTCAATTCAACATCAGCAAGCATGTGAGAGAGAGAGAGAGACAGAGACAGAGACAGAGACAGAGAGAGACAGAGAGACAGAGGCGAACATGCTGGGACTGTGAGATTCAGACCAGAGTAGTTGCTGGAAATCTGAAGAGCTAAAGAAATGCCAGTTGGAGAGGGAAAATCTGCATTCGGATGTGAGGTCTTATTCCAGAAATGACCATTGAGTGAAGGCTGGTTATCAGAAATTGTTGAATTGGATATTGATTTCTCAAATGGAAAATGAGATGCAGTTCCTCAAACTTAGGTTGGGTACTGTTGAAACAGTGCAGGAGACCAAAGGCACTCGGTGTGCTTGCCTTCATAGGCCAAGGCATGGTGTCCAAGAGTCGGGATGCCATGTTACAGCTGTACAAAACATTGGTTAGACCACACTTGGAGTAGTGTGTACAGTTGTGGTTACCACATTACAGGAAGGATGTGATGGCAGTAGAGAGAGTGCAGAAGAGACTCACCAGGGTGTCAGTGACAGGGTGGAGACCAAAGTTATCAGGGTGACATAAGGTTTGAAGCTGTTAGTTACTAGATGAAGGGTTGTATAAGGAGACATCAGATAGGCTGGGTTTACTCCCAATGGAGAGGAGGAGGTTGAGGGGTGAACTTGCAGAGATCTATAAAATGATCAGGGGCATAGACAAGGTAGACAGTAATTTTCCCAAGGCAGGAGAGTCTAGAACTAGTGGGCACAGGTTTAGGATGAGAGGGGAGAAATGTAAAGGAGATCTGAGGGGTAAGTTTTTCACACAGAGGGTGGGGAGTATCTGGAACGAGCTGACATGAGAGGTGCTGGAGGCAGATGCAATTTTAAAAAGCATTTGGACAGGTACTTGTATAGGAAACGTGTAGCGGGATCTGGGCCTAATGTGGGCCAATGGGATTGATGTAGATAAGCTTCAGTGTCGGTATGGTCTGAATGGGCCCATTTCTGTGCTGTATGTTTCTATGATTCTAAGGCAGAGGGGTCGATGTGGGATGGAAAATGCAGTGGGCCTTGGCGAGTACAAAGGATAAGATAAGATACTGTATCTTTATTAGTCACATGTACATTGAAACACACAGTGAAATGCATCTTTTGCGTAGAGTGTTCTGGGGGCAGCCCGCAAGTGTCGCCACGCTTCCGCTGCCAACACAGCACGCCCACAACTTCCTAACTCGCACATCTTTGGAATGTGGGAGGAAACCGGAGCACCCGGAGGAAACACATGCAGTCACGGGGAGAACGTACAAACTCCTTACAGACAGCAGCAGGAATTGAACCTGGGTTGCCGACGCTGTAATAGCGTTACGCTAACCACTGCACTACCTTGCCTGTCCTACAGAGGAACAGAGGGACCTTGGAGTACGAGCCCATAGATACCTGAAAGTGGTGCACAGGTGGATAAGGTAGTGAAGAAGGCAGATGGGCTGATTGCCTTCATTGGCTGTGGCACAGAATGTCCTGCTACAGCTTTATAAAGCATTGGTTTGGTCACACCTGGAGCATTGTGTGCAGTTCTGCGCACAACACTTTAGGAAGCATGTAATTACACTGGTGAGATCGTAGGAGGTTCACCAGTATGTTGGCTGGATTGGACCAATTGTAAGGAGAGATTGGATAGGTTGGACTTGTTGTCCCTGGAGCAGAGGAGGCTGAGGGGTGATCTGACAGGCAAAACTAGGAGGGTGATAGATAAGGTGGATTGTAAACATCTGGTTCCCATGGTGGCGGTGCCTAGGACAAGAGGGAGAATTATAAGGTGAGAGGCAGGGGATTTAGAGGGGGTCTGAGAGGAAGTTTTTCACACAGAGGGTGGTTAGAGTCTACAACCAGCTGCCTGAAGAGGTGATGGAGACAGAGGCTCTCTCAATATTTAAAAGACATCTGGACAAATACAGGTGCGCTGTCAAGTGGACAACCATTTCTCCAGTGTAGAAGAGACCACACTGTGAGTGTCAAACGCAAAGCACTACATTGGAGGAAGTGCAAGTGAGTCACTGCTTCACCTGGAAGGGCTATTGAGGTCCCTCAGTGGTGGGAAGGGACGAGGTGAGAGGTGTTTCATGCCCTGCATTTGCATGGAAAAGTGCAACGAGAATGGAAGTGGGTTGGTGGAATTGATAAAGGGGAACACGGAGTCACAAAAGGAACAGTCCCTTCAGAAGATGTGTCTGGTGGTGGAATCTTGTTGAAGGTGATTGAAATTATGCTGGAAATTATGCAGAATGTTCTGTTTAATGTGAGTCTGGTGGAGTGGAAGGTGAAGGCAAGGAGACCCCATCCTTACTCTGGCTGAGAGCAGCAGGGTGGGAGAAGTATGGGAGAGGAAGAAGTGACTGTCAGCTATGGTAGAGGGGAAGTCATGGCCAAGGGAAAAGGAAGGCATCCTAGGGGCACCTGTGTGGAAAGTCTCATCAGAAAAAATGTTAGAACCGGAATAATTGGGAGAATGGAAGCGGTGTAGCTGTGATCGCCGTGGGCGGCTGTAGGCTTGTACTGGATATTGGTCGCCAGTCTATCCCCTGAGATGGAGATAGAGAAGTTAAAAAATGGAGGGGAATTGCACTGCTTCTCTCTCCACAGATGCTGCCTGACCTGCTGAGCGACTCCAGCATTTTCTGTTTTCAGGTTGTGCTGAGTTGTTAATTAAGAACATGAGAAAGAAGAACAGGAGTCAGTCATATTCCAATCTAGATCGACTGGGAAAGTGGGCAAAGGAATGGCAGGTAGCATTTAAATCCAACAAGTGCCAAGTGATGCATTTTGGAAAGTTAATTCAGGGCAGGACATACACAGTGAATGGCAGGGCCTTGAGGAGTGCTGTAGAACAGAAAGACCTCAGGGTACAAGTGCATAGTTCCCTGAAAGTG
The DNA here is from genome assembly GCF_009764475.1 of Pristis pectinata. Classification (NCBI taxonomy): domain Eukaryota; kingdom Metazoa; phylum Chordata; class Chondrichthyes; order Rhinopristiformes; family Pristidae; genus Pristis; species Pristis pectinata. The sequence continues at coordinate 36,565,856 of NC_067426.1, read as the reverse complement.
GTGACACAGGTAGACAGGGTGGTGAAGAAGGCGTACAGCATTCTTGCCTTCATCAGACAGGGCACTGAGTACAGGGGCTGGGACATCACATTACAGCTGTACAAGCTGTACCTCCCAAAATGCATCAGTTCACACTTGTCTGAGTTAAATTCTATCTGCCGTTCCTTTGCCCACTTTCCCAGTTGATCCAGATCCTGTTGTAACCTTGGACAACTTTCACTGTCCACCACACCACCAAGGTTGGTGTCATCCACACACTTACTGACCATGCCACCTATATTCTCATCCAAATCGTTAATATAGATGACAACCAGCATTGGACCCAGCACCGATCCCTGCACCACACCATTCATCACAAGCCTCCAACCCTCCACTCCTACCACTAAGTCAATTTTGTATCCAATTGACCAGCTTACCCTGGGTCCCATCTGGGTCACCTTCCAGACCAGCTACTACGCGGAACCTCGTCAAAGGCCTTGCTAAAGTCCACGTAGACGATGAAAATCCTTTTACATTCATGAATAAAGATTTACTGTAACACCCTCATTAAAAATGTCTCCCTCCTTCTCCCTTTCTCATGAACAACAGAGGAACAGGTCCTTCTGCCCTTCATGTCCATACTGACCGTTATGTACCCATCTATACTGATCCCATTGAATAGCACTTGGCCTGTAGACTTCTATGCATTTGCATTTCAAGTGCTCATGTTGTGAGAGGACCTGCTTCCACAGCCCCTAAGGCAGTACTTCCCAGATTCCAACCACCCTCTGGGTGAAAAAATTCTTCCTCAGGTCCTCTCTAAACTTCTTACCCCTGCCCTAAACCTATGCCTTCCGGCTTTAGTCACCTCTGCTGTGGGGAAATATTTCCTGTTATGCTCCTCATAACCTTGTATACCTCTGTCAGGTTCCCGTCACCACTCCATGGAAAGCAAACCCAACCTCTCCAGTCTCTCCTCATAACTGACATGCTCCATCCCAGGCAACATCCTGGTGACTCTCCCTCTGAACCTTCTCCAGTCCAGTCACATCCTATAGCATGGCTACCAGAACAGTACAATGTACTTTAGGTGTGGCCTAACTAAAGTGTTATGAAGTTCTACCGTAACTTCCCTGCTCTTATGTTCTATGCTTGACTAATGAAGACAAGTATCCCATATAACTTCTTCACCACCTTATCTACCTGTGCTGCCATCTTCAGAGATCCTTGGACTTGAACATTTAGATCCCTCTGTTCCTCAATACTCCCTAGGGCTCGACTATTCATTGTACCTATCCTACCCTTATTATTCCTCCCAAAGTACATCATCTCGCACTTATCAGGATTAAATTCCATTTGCCATTGCTCTGCCCATCTACCAATTGATCAATGTCACCTTGGAGCCGGAGCATATTCTCCTCACTATCGACAACAGCACCGATCTTTATGTCATCTGCAGACTGACTTTCACTTGACTTTCTCATTTATTGCTCAGTAATGTGATATTACAGCAGAAGCATGCCTCCCAGTGTGTAAAAACAGCTTTTCTCTATCATTTTACACTGCCCCAAATATAGGCAAATACAGTCTCTTCAGCAGGCGGTCATGTGGGTGGGAGTCTTGGTGAATGTAAAGTTGTTCTTATAATGAGATCCTGAATGTTCAATTACTTGCATTAAATCTTGAAACATAAGAAGTCCATGAACATGGTTGGGTCTGGAACACTGCCCTGAGGAATTCCTGCAGCAACTGAAAATCAACAAATGCAAATGAGGCAAATCTGAAATAAAAACAGACAATGTTGGGGACACTCAGCAGGTCAGGCAGTGTCTGTAGAAACAGAAACAGCTGACTTTTCAGGTCCAGCATCCTGCATCCTGCAGTGATTACAAAGTTAATGGCAGGATCCTGGGCAGTGTGGAGGAGCAGAGGGATCTGGGGGTCCATATCCACAGATCCCTGAAGGTTGCCTCACAGGTGGATAGGGTAGTTAACAAAACTTATGGGATGTTAGCTTTCATAAGTTGTGGGATCGAGTTTAAGAGCTGTGAGGTAATGATGCAGCTCTACAAAACTCTGGTTAGACCACACTTGGAGTACTGTGTCCAGTTCTGGTCTCCTCATTACAGGAAGGATGTGGATGTGTTGGAAAGAGTGCAGAGGAGATTTACCAGGATGCTGCATGGTTTTGAGAATATGCATTATGAGGAGAGACTAAGGGAGCTAGGGTTTTACTCTTTGGAGAGGAGGAGGATGAGAGGAGACATGATAGAGGTGTACAAAATATTAAGAGAAATAGATAGAGTGGACAGCCAACGCCTCTTTCCCAGGGCACCAACGCTCAATACAAGAGGACATGGCTTTAAAGTAATGGGTGGGAAGTTCAAGGGAGATATCAGAGGAAGGTTTTTTGCCCAGAGAGTGGTTGGGGCATGGAATGCGCTGCCTGGGGTGGTGGTGGAGGCAGGTACATTGGTCAAATTCAAGAGATTGCTAGATAAGCATATGGAGGAATTTAAAATAGAGGGATATGTGGGAGGAAAGGGTTAGATAGTCTTAGGTGAGGTTTAAAGGTTGGCACAACATTGTGGGCCGAAGGGCCTGTATTGTGCTTACTGTTCTATGATTCTATGAGTCTATCCTGGGTCTTGGATGGTGGATCTTCAATGGTTGTCTTCCTTTGTGGAAGGTTTGGCTACACTCATTGGAGTGTTTTCCCTTGATGTGCATCAATTTCAGATTTATCAGGGCTCCTCGGTGTCATACCTGGTGTCAGAAGCAATTGCTCTCACCTCACCTCTGGAGTTCAGCTCTCTGTTCCACGCTTGGAACAAGGATATCATGAGATCTGGAGTCGAGTGGACTGAATTGCCACCACATCCATCATCCTGATGTTCATTCCCTCTGCCACAGGTACACAGTGGCAGCTGTTGTACCAGTCACAAAATGCTCTGTAGTTACTGCTCTGACAGCGCTTCCAAGGGTGTCAGTCTCATGGGTACACCACCACCAAACTTAGCAAGGAACAAACCAATCAGCCTCTGTCTGAATATTGTCCAGGTCTTACTGCATGAAGCTATGGACTGCTTTATCTGCGAAGGAGTTGCAAATCGTGTGGAACATTGTGCAGTCACCAGTGAGCTTTGGGGTGATTAGCCCCTCATTTCTACTTCTCCTTATTTGTTTTGATGGAACAGTCGGGGTGTCAGCTGTGCAATCACAAAGCAAAAAGGTTCAGGAAACAAACTGCTGGAGGAGCTAATGCTCCCGACCTGCTGAGTTCCTCCAGCAGTTTGTGTTTTGCTCCTTGCAACCTCTGCAGTGTCTTGTGTCCCTGAGATGCGTTTCAAGCATTTTTGTGAACAGCTAGCCAGACCGAGTAGCCTCCGCTAAAGACCTGTGGCTCAGCCAAACACACCAAGTGTCTGCTGAAAGACAAGCACAACAGAGCTGCTGCTGCAGTAGGTCTGTCACCCCTGGTTGCTATGCTGACTCCAGTTCAGTTCTAGAACATAGAACAGAGCACAGTGCAGGCCCTTCGGCCCACGATGTTGTGCCGTCACTTTATCCTGCTCTAAGATCTATCCAATTCATCCCTCCCACATAGCCCCCCATTTCTCTATCATTCATGTGTCTTCATGCGACTTTTCTAAGTCCATTCTTAAGCTCCCTCCTGGCTACCTTGTAACTTGCAGCAAGGGACAGGGTAGGCAAGGAGGTCCTGAGCAGAGTTGTGCTAAGTCTTTGTTGTCCAAACATCTAATAAAGAGAACACATTCTTCTTGTACAAGTTAATCATTTCTCTGTATTTTATTCATATTAGTTCAGTAAGTTATAGTCATCCAGTCATAGAGTCATACAGCACGGAAATAGGCCCTTCAGCCCAATTGGCCCATGCCGACCATGGTGCCCATCAAGCTCGTCCCATTTTCCTGCGTTTGGCCCACATCCCTCTAAACCTTTCCTATCCATGTACTTATCCATGTACTTATCCAAAGGTCTTTTAAATGTTGTTATTGTACCTGCCTCAACTACTTTCCCTGATGACTCATTCCATGCACTGACCACCCTCTGTGTGAAGAAATTGCCCCTCAGGTCCTTTTTAAATCTTTTCCCTTTCACCTTAAACCTATGCCCTCTAGTCTTCCGTTCCCTGGGCAAAAGACAATGTGCGTTCACCTTACCTAGACCCCTCATGATTTTATAATCCTCCATAAGGTCACTCCAACATTCTAAGGAATGAAGCCCCAGCCTGTCCAGCATCTCCCTGTAATTCAGGCTCTCGAGTCCTGGCAACATCCTCATAAGCCTTCTCTGCGCTCTTTCCAGCTGAATGACGTCTTTCCTGTTGCAGGGTGACCAGAACTGCACCGAGTTCTCCAGACGCGGCCTCACCAGCATCTTGTACAACTGCAACATGAAGTTCCAACTCCTAAACTCAATGCCCTGACCGACGAAGGCCAGTGTGCCAAGCACCTCATTCACCACCCTGTCTATGTGTGACGCCACCTTCAACGAACTATGTACTTGTACTCCTAGACCCCTTTGTTCTACGACACTCCTCAGTGTCCCACCATTCAACTGTATGAGTCCTACACTGGTTTGACTTATAGTTTGCAATAGCTCCAAGCTCCACTGACATCTCAGAGAAGGTGAAACCTGAAGACTTCTTTGGCACAATGGGATACGTTGTGTTCAGCTTTGAGGACAGATTGAGTGCCTGGTTAACATCTCAACCAGTGGAGCAAACCAGCAAGCGATGGCACTGCTGAGAGTGCACTGTGTGGCACTGGTGTCACAGAGATCGTGGGGCCCATGACCATCTGATTCAGGAGTGACAGTCCAATGCCAGAGCCACGCTGGTAACTACTGATGAGTCAAACATGACATAATCAGAGAGTCATTCTGCCTTGTTATCCTGGGCTTCCAGGAGCCGGACAACACTGAGGAAGCTATCTGGGTCTTCATGCCTGGGCTGGCTCTTTGAATGAATTATTCACTGAATCCTTCCCCTAGCTTTTACCTTCTTTGAAGAAAGACACGTACAATGCAGAGTAAGGCACTTTTAGATGCACTCAGGATGTTTATGTTTACCAGAGAAATGGGTCCACTTTTAGTGGGCTATCTGCTCCATTTACAGAATCAAATGATTTCTGTTGTGAATCTGCCTGGGTGGTAAATACAAGCATCCTCCGTCAGCCCTGAGAGACCAAGGACGGGCTAATTTCATGCATCAAATTGAAAGCAGATAACAAATAGAAAGGAAAAGAGTGGATAAGCAGGGTGGGGGAGAAAGAGAGGGAGAACAAGTCCCTGAATACCAGCTGTCTGACTTATCACAGCGGAAGCTGATTTAAGTACACTTTTTATAAAATTCTAGGAGGAGAACACTGCTGTGGAAGTGGGAGGCTTCTTTCTCACTTAAAACACACAGAACATTTCATGATTGTAAAGCAGTGAAGGGAAACTAAAGAGCAAGGCTCTTCCCCTTCCTAAAATTAAACAAGGGTCACAAGGAGAGATGAACATCAGCCCCAAGCAATCTTAAGCACTTTCCATGGCACTGCTGCACAGTTCCCGTGTGTATGTGTTTATACACAGATTGGATGTGCTTCATGGAGAGAGAAGCAAAGTGTAGGAATAAGCAGGCCTGTTTTCCGAGTGTCAGTCAGTGAGTAGTGCAGTACTACGGGAAGCAGTGCTGAGACCCCAGCTACTCACAACATACTTGAATGATTTGGACGGGAGAACTAAGTGTAATGCCTCCAAATCTGTGGACAAAGCTGGGTGGGAGGATGCACCTTAAGGAGAATGCGGATAAAGTTTAGGTTGTCTTGGAGAGGTTGAGGCAGTGGGCAGACATGTGGCAGATGCAATATAATGTGGATAAAAGTGAGGTTATCTACTTTGGTGGCAATAACAGTAAAGATTGGGAAAAGGGGAGGAGCAAGGAGACCTGGGTGTCCTTGTGCTCCAGTTGCTGAAGGTAAACATGCAGATAAATTAGTAAATTGGTTTATTATTGTCACTTGTACCGATCGTACAGATCAATTCATTACACAGTGCATTCAGGTAGCACAGGGTAAAACAATACAGAATGCAGAATAAAGTGTTACAGCTACAGAGAAAGTGCAGTGCAGGCAGACAGTAAGGTGCAAAGTCACAACGAGGTAGATTGTGAGGTCAAGAGTCCATCATCCTTATCGTACTAGGGAACAGTTCAATAGAAGCTTTCCTTGAGCCTGGTGGTACGTGCTTTCGGCTTTTGCATTTTCTGCCTGATGGGAGAGGGGGGAAGAGAGAATGTCCGGGGTGGGTGGGGTCTTTGATTATGCTGGCTGCTTTACCGAGGCAGCGAGAAGTATAGACAGAGTCCATGGAGGGGAGGTTGGTTTTGGTGATGTGCTGAGCTGTGTCCACAACTCTTTGCAGTTTCTTGCGGTCCCGAGCAGAGCAGTTGCCGTAGCAAGCCGTGATGCATCAAGACAGGATGATTTCTATGGTGCATTGATAAAAATTGGCAAGGGTCAAAGGGGACATGTCAAATTTCTTTAGCGTCCTGAGGTAGTAGAGGTGCTGGTGAGCTTTCTTGGCTGTGGCGTCTACGTGGTTGGACCAGGACAGGCTATTGGTGATGTTCGCTCCTTGGAACTTGAAGCTCTCAACCTTCTTGACCTCAGTACCGTTGATGTAAACAGGAGTGTGTGCACTACCCCTCTTCCTGAAGTCAATGACCAGCTCTAGTTTTGCTGACATTGAGGGAAAGGTTAATGTCATTACACCATGTCACTGAGCTCTATATCTTCTTCCTGTACTCCGACTCATCATTATTTGAGATACAGCCCACTACAGTGGTATCATCTGCAAACTTGTAGATGGAGTTAGAGCAGGATCTGACCACACAGTCATGAGTGTATAGGGAGTAGAGTAGAGGGCTGAGGAGGCAGCCTTTGTGGGGCACCAGTGTTGAGAATAATCATGGCGGAGGTGTTGCTGCCTGTCCTCACTGATTGTGGTCTGTTGGTCAGGAAGTCAAGGATCCAGTTGCAAAGGTGTTCAGATTCCAGGTCTCGGAGTTTGGAGATGAGTTTGTTTGGAATTATAGTATTGAAGGTGGAGCTGTAGTCAATAAACAATAGTCTAACGTAGGTGTCTTTACTGTCCAGATGCTCCAGAGATGAGCGTAGGTCCAAGGAGATGGTGTCCGCTGTAGACCTGTTTCGGCGGTAGGTGAATTGCAGTGGGTTGAAGCTCTCCGGGAGGCTGGAGTTGATGCGTGCCATGACCAGCCTCTCGAAGCACTTCATGATGGTGGTTGTCAGAGCCACTGGTCGGGAGCCATTAAGACATGTTACCATGTTTTTCTTAGGTTCTGGGATGTTAGTGCAGCAGGTAATTAAGAGGGCACATAGTGTGTGGTCTGAATAGTGAGAGGATTTGAGTACAACAGTAAGGATGTCTTGTTGTAGCTGCGTGGTGAAACCCTGCCCTGAGCACTGCGTGCAATTCTGATCTCATCAAGGATGTTTTTGCCATGGAGTGATTTCAGTGAATGTTCACAGACTGATTCCTGGGACGCTCGACTGTCGTATGAAGAGCCATCGGGGCAATTTGGTCCTCTTCTCGATGCTGCCATCAGGTAGGAGGTACAAGAGCCTGAAGACCCACACCTCAAGGTTCAACAACAGCTTCTTCCCCACTACCGTCAGGTCCTTGAACCCACCTGAAAAACCCTAATTCTACTTCGGACAATATTTCCCTCAACTTGCACTGATGCCATTCAATTATTTTGTTTTGTTTATTGGGTCATGTAAGTTATGTAAAATTTATGTTTATTTAAATGTATGTTAACTTGTGCTCGTCATGTTTGTCATGTACTGTCCTGCAGCTGCAAAAAGCTAATTTTCACAGCCTTGATGCCCTGGGTGTGTATGGCCATGACAAGAAGCTTGAACTTGAACCTGCTTTTATTAGCATTTAGAAGAGTGAGAGGGGATCTCATAGAAACCTAAAATATTCTGACATGATTGGACAGATTAGATCCAGGAAGGATGTCCCCAAAGGCCAGGATGTCCAGCACTAGGGGTCACAGTCTCAGGGTAAGGGGTAAGGACTGGGATAAGGAGAAGTTTCTTCTCCCAGAGTGTGGTGAACCCATGGAATTCTCTACCACAGAAAGGAGTTGAAGCCAACCCAGTAAATATGTTCAAGAGGGAGTTAGATATTGTTCTTCGGACTGGGGAGAACGCTGGAGCCATGATTGTATTGAACAATGGACCCAACTACACCTGCTCCCATTTTCTCTGTTTTTTTTATTTCTACACAGAATCAGTGGCCCAAAGTGAAAGCCAAGCCTAATCCAGCCCCCATTCTCGCCCGCAGCCGCATCACTGGAACGCGTACGCATTCTTCCCCACCTGTGCCGGCGTTCTAACTCGCCGGGTTGAACAGGGAACAGAGATACTTGAAGCCCCACAAAAAATAAAGGGATTAGGAAGATCAAAAGCTGAGAATTAGCTCCCAAACTGGCACAAGAAGCACAGATTTGTGTGTGTGAGAGACGCTAATGGCAGGGAATTATGCAAGTTAGTAAAACTCACTGAAGAGAAAGAGGCAGCAGATTGATGGGGAAAAATGCTGCCGAGATAACGGGATGAAAGAAGCCAAGGACAATGCAAAGACTTTATAATCTCTCATTTGAAATAAATGATATTTATTGGATTTAAATGAATATTTAAAATTCTATTTGTGCTGCAATTTGGAAATGATTTTCATGGAAATATAAGTATAAGTGGTAGGAATTTAATAAGTGATTTTTAAATGTTAATGGGTAGTTAAATTTAGCTGAAGGTTTCCTGTCTGATTGTAATGTTTAATTAGAATTTCATAGGTTTATTCGATATTAATAAATGAGTTGCTTTGTGTGTGTTATATTTAGTAAAAACCTAAACATTCATTACGAGAAGCTCAACAAAAGTAAATAAGGCTCGAACAGAAGATATTTACTGGGATAAGACTAAATAATTACTCAGCCAGGCTGTGATCTATTTTGGAGACCCAAACTTATTTAACAGATACTCAAAATTAAAAAAAATAGAAAGTGCTGGAAACACACAGCAGGAGATGCAGCATCTGTGGAGAGAGAGAAATAGTCAGTGATCCCTCGCCTGACTGGAATAGTGAGAAAACTGAACTGAAAGGGGACCAATATATAGCAGGGAATCAGAGGGCAGAGCAGACAGAGGCAGGTTCCGGAGCAGGGGAGGGCTGGTCGTCTCACCTGCATTTACTTTAATGCAAGGGGCCTCGTGTGTTGTCAGATGAACTTAGAGCATGAATCAGCACGATATACTTGGGCAATTAGGCAAGGCCTAGTTGAGTATGGGCAGAATGCAGCCTTCCTTACTGTGCCTTGTGACCACCAGTGTGCTGCAGAGCTGTGACCAAGCCTGTCATTCATCTCCATATCCACTGCCCGCCATCATCCCAACTTAAGAGAACTCCATTCTCTATTCACTTCTCACTGGATCACTGTCTTGTTAATGCCTTGTAACACCTCAACTCGATACCAGTGACACTCTTGGCTTTTCAGCCTGCATAGGTAACAAAAAAAGGGTCAAGCAATCAGCTGACCCTCCTTTTACTGCAGGCAGTAAACTCTCAAGTGACAGTGTCTGAGTACAGCAATGTTTCAAAAGTCATACTCTCAATTTGCAGGCACTCTGCACTGTAAACATATCTCTCACATTCCGGCAGCCCAGGTGCCCTATCACAGGTGGGGACTGGGTGCCATTTCAAGATCCAGAAGAGATATGGAGCTGTTGAGCTCCACGGAGACCTCTCCTGTGCTGCGGAGACCCTGCTGAGATCAGTGCGAGACTCCCAAGCCTGTTTGCCCCTCTCCTGATAAAAAAAACACACATGTGCCAAAACGTGTAGCCCCTGAAAACCTCTGACCTCACTAGATTATGATTGGAAGATGTGCCTCATGCTGAGGTGACGAGGCAATAAATAGGATAGTTAGCACCGTGTGTTTACAGTGAGGATGCTGGTGAGCAGGGAGCTGACGGACTGTCAGCCAGGGATACATTTTAATCAGGTTGTCATCCCCAGACTCACCTTCAGGAGCTGTCCAAGTTAGCACCCATTATTCATAAAGCTTTTCATCAGTCAGATTCTCTCAGGCTATTTCAGGCTCTGTTGCAGACTAATTGATTGCTGTGATTAATCAACAGGAAGGTAAATTATATGGAGGGCAGATTTTTCTTGTCTTCTCTTACTTCTGTTCCATTACCAACAATAATTAAAGGCAGTGTTCTGAAAGGTTAAGTGTGTGTTTGTATCGTGGGGAGCTGGTCACAGATTGCCAGTGGGATGACCATGATGGGTGAATGGGACATGATGTGGTTTGGGTCTGGGCAGCACAGATTGGATAAAATATGACAAACTATTCAGAAGGAGGCAGACATGAGAATATTAGAATAAGTCCAAAGAAAATTGTCAAGTAAATCACTACTGCTCATTAAATCAAGCTCTCTATGTACTTTCCCCTTGTTCCCAGCCCTTAATCAAATTTTCAGATCTCCACTGTTTGTAGTAATTAGTTTGTTTTCTTTACAAAAAGCATTTTATGCAGCAGCAAGCCAGAGTAAGATTAATCATAGTGACAACCTTCAGTGCTGGTTAGATTAGCAGTGCAAGGAGTTATTGACTAGTGCCATTAAAACTACTTAGAGTCACCTGCAGCTACTGCTTCAGAGTAACATTAACATTTCTACATGAGAGCACAGCCCACAGCAGCACCGTGAGTAATCAAAGATGAGGTCTTAAAGGATCGGTGGGAGGAAGCTCACACAGAGGCCAAGTGTCAAGGCAGGCAAAGTGCAGAGAGGGCAAGTCCAGTTCACAATGTTGTCAATTCACTTCCAGCGGAAGAAAGGGAAAGCAGGTGAGCAGTTAGTTTTCAGTGGGTTATTTTGCTGCAGTGTTGTTATGTGATTTGAAGTAGGTTTTCATTTATTTTCTGTACTCAGTAATTTTTCTAAACTTAATTTGCAGTAAATAATGTGACAGCCAGCAGTTGCTCTGTAACTGTTCTGCAGTTATGCCTGCGTTTATTTCTCCAATAAATGTTTACTCAGTTGTTAGATGGAAGACTGTGAATGGTGCATTGAGTTGTTCACTTTTTGGACAAGTGCCTGGTTCAGTTGCAGTCTAGTCTAGGAGGATGAAATTATCTTCCTTCAGCTGTAATATAACCTGATAGCCCCTGTTGTAAGTCCGTCTGATTTAGCATGCAGTTGTCGATTTCACAGAGGCCACAGATGTAGGAAAGAAAATAACTCTGTTTTATTTAGTCACAAGATGCTGGCACCTCTAATGTCCAGCCATAACTTCCCTGGAGAGAGGAGCAGTTAAACCAGGTGAGCTGGGTCTGGCATTAGCTGTGGGCTGGGCAGGATAAGGTTTCTTCCCTCAAAGGCGTCAGTGAACCAAATGGGTTTTAAAACTATCACTATCAACCTTGCTGAGGCCAGATTTAACTCCTTACTTATTGCATTGTTTTATCCTAACTTTTCCAGCAGCCATGCTGGGGATCTGATCTCTCACCTTGGGCCAATGACCTAGAACTCCAGTGATATGTCCAGTAACTAAACATCCCTGCTGTGGTAGAGGCTATGTTAATGCAGAATACAAACTTACACTCTGCGCCCAATCTCATTATATATTGGTATTGGTATTGGTATTGGTTTATTATTGTCACTTGTACCGAGGTACAGTAAAAAACTTGTCTTGCATACTGACTGTACAGGTCGGTTCATTACACAGTGCAGTTATATTGGGTTAGTACAGAATGCATTGAGGTAGTACAGGTAAAAACAATAACAGTACAGAGTAAAGTGTCACAGCTACAGAGAAAGTGCAGTGCAATAAGGTGCAAGGTCTCAACAAGGTAGATTGTGAGGTCAGAGTCCGTCTCTTTGTGTAAGGGAACTGTTCAGTAGTCTTATCACAAGACGAGGTATATTTCAGTGGATAGGGTCAAGCTAACCCATTCTGTACATGACTGGGAAACAGTTGATCAGATGCTGAATACAGATTTGAACACAAATATTCACCACGGAATGATTGGTACATGGAATCCAAGTGACGGGTACTGCAGATCAGCTGTACTCTTCAGCAAGGGCCTGAACCAAACCCCACTCACATACACCAGTCGGCCACAGGTCACTTACATCACCTCCACCTCCGTGCCTACTTTTTTGGCAAGGAATCTCCCCCTCCCCAGATGACCCCCTTCTTATGTCCCCAACACTGCTCTTCCTCTCAGACACCCCCTTTGGGCCTTTTACCCTCTCTCAACCTTTTCATTTCCAATTACCAAATGACATCGACCACTTTGGCTTCTCCTCCCTCACCCACTCCCCTCACCCCCTTGGAACAGGCAGCTCTCCACTCGCTCCGCACCAACCCCAGCCTCATCATCAAACCCGCGGATGAGAGCAGTGCTGTTGGAGCCTGGTGGACTGACCTGTACCTTGAGGAGGCTAGATGGCAGCTCTCAGATGACACTATAACAAGTGGCCTCAAGGTGAGCTGAGGAATGGCAAATGGAATTTTATTCAGATAAGTGTGAAGTGTTATATTTTGGAAGACAATCAAGGGAGGACTTCTACAGTGAACAGAAGGGCCTTAGGTACCGTTGTAGAACAGAGGGACCTCGGAGAAGAGGTGCATAGTTCCCTTAAAGTGGAGTCACAGGTGGACAGGGCAGTGAAGAATACTTTTAGCATGCTGGCCTTCATCAGTCAGCACACTGAATACTGAAGCTGGGAGGTTATGTTGTGAATGTACAAGACGTTGGTGAGGCCACACTTGGAGTATTGTGTTCAGTTTTGGTCACCCTGTTACAGGAAGGATGTGATAAAACTGGAGAAAGTGCAACAATGATTTACGAGGATGTTGCCAGTTCTCAAGGGACTGAGTTATAGGGAGAGGTTGGACAGGCTTGGCCTTTACTCCTTGAAGCGTCAGAGACTGAGGGCTGATCTCATGGAGGTAAATAAAATCATGAGGGGCATAGATAGGGTGAGCAGTCTTTTTTCCAGGGTTGGGGAATTGAAAACTAGAAGACATAGTTTCAGGGTTAGAGGTGAAAGGGTTAATAAGAACCTGAGGGGCAACTTTTTTACACAGCAGGTGGTAAACACATGGAACCAGGTGTTGGAGGAAATGGGTGAGGCAGGTACATTATACACATGTATGGAGTATGTGGACAGGTATATGGATGACAAGAGTTTAGAGGTATATGGGCCAAGGGCTGGGAAATGGGATTAGCTTGAATATACATCTTGGTGGGCATGGACGTGTGGGCTGAAGGGACTTTTTCTGTGCTGTACAGCTCTACGAATCTATGACTTAATTACATCCTCAGAGCTACCTCTGGAATGTGACCCCACCAATGAACATTAGCCCACTGTCTCCCAGATCTCATCACATCAGGAGGTCTCCCCTCCGCGGTGTCCTACTCAACAGTGCCCCAACCCCACACTTCCCGCTTCTATCTCTTACCCAAGATCCACAGACAGGACTGTCCTGGGAGGCCCAGTGTCTCTGCCTGCTCTAGCCCCACCAAACTTATCTCCTCACACCTCGACTCCATCTTGTCCCCCCGGTCCAGTCCCCTCCCACCTACCTCCGGGACACCTCGCACACACTCCACCATTTGGACAATTCCGATTCCCTGGCCCCCACCAACTCATCTTCACCATACACCTTATTCTTACTTCTTTTCTGATTCCCTTCACTTTCTACACGTCCTCCCTCGCCACCATCCAGGGACCTGAACAGCCCTTCAAGGTGAAGCAAAGGTTCTCCTGCACCTACTCCAACCTCATCCGCTGCATTTGATGCTCCCGATGTGGCCTCATCTACGTTGGTGAGACCAAGTACAGACTGTGCGACCACAATGACAACCCCAAGCTCCCAGTCACCAGTCATTTCAACTCCCCTCCCCATTCCCACACCGACCTGTCTGTCCTCGGCCTTCCCCACTGCCAGGGTGAGACCCAATGCACACTAGAGGAACAACATCTGGTTTTTTCCCTGGAGGTCTCCAGCCCAAGGATATGGACGTTGAATTTTCCAATTTCAGGTGACCTTACCTCCCGTGTTCCCCTCTCTCTCCTGATCCACCTCAGGTCCTCCCATTTTTGTCCCCTTTCCCATCCCTCCCTTTCAACCCATTTTCATTCCCCTCCCCCTCCTGGTTCCATCCACCCACCTACCCACACACTTCACCCACCGGCTCCCTCCCCCAACCTCCCCATCTGGTTCCATCTGCCTTACACCTCTCCCCAAATGGTTCCCAATATCACCTTCCTTCCACCAGAGTCCAACACTGGTAGCCCTTGTGTTCCTGCTTATCTCCCTCCCAACTGTTTCCACCTCCCTCTCCCCTCCCTCCATCTGCCTCCATCTTCCAGTTGTTCTTATCTGCCTCCATCTCCCCTTTCCTACCTGGGTCCACCTGCCCATCATCCTTCCCCCCTCCACGGTCCACCAATCACCTCGGGCCCCTGCCTCATCCCTCCCCCTCTCTTCTTCATACTGGCTGCCTCTCCTCTCCCCTCTCAGACTTGATCCAGAGCCTCAACCAGAAAGGTCGACAATTCCTTCCTCCCCCCCCCCCCAAAGATGTTGCTCAACCCGCTGGGTTCTTCAATGGACTGTGAGTTGCTCCAGATTCCAGCATTGGCAGTCTCTGTGTCTCCAGGCTCTTGTCAACTGGAGCAACTGGTCTGGCCGTGGGTGGGGATGTTCTGCAGGAGTGGGCCAGGAAGCTGAAAAGAACCTCTCTCCTTCAGCTGCAACATCCTCTGCTGGGACAGGAGTGTTGGTCGAGGACACCGTCCAGTCTCCCTGCTGGCCTCCTCCAGACCCTGTGCACCAGAGGATGGGGAGGTGGTTTAGGTCCACCTGTCCTACTGACAGGAGATCGGGGAGGCAGGCAGCAAGTGAAGGAGGAGCAGTGGTTAACGTCGACATGTCCTCCAACGGTTGCGGCAGGCTAGGGTTTAAAATCCTCATCTCCCCATCCCCCAGCTCCTGCCTACCCCTCAGCCTCGGAGCTGTGACCAAATGACATGAAGCTGGGGGAATTAGTGGGTCGTATTTCCATGTAGCACTGATGCAGGGCTCACACTCGGCAGCCCGAGCTGCTTTGGATGCACCTCATCATGACGTTCCTTTCTGTTTATTAGCTCTCATCACACTTTTAGCCAATTCAAGGTCAAACAGATCTTTTGGGATTGGACACACGTTTACTAATGAGGACGGTCATCAGTAATTTGAATTCTGTTAATGGAGGTGTTTTGCTCAATAAAACCTTGAAACTTATTAAGGAAACAAAGTTTAAGGATTCATCCTCCCTGCCACGTCTTGTAAGGGCCTCAAGCAAAGAGTTTTTTATAAATTTCCACTGATTTCGGTACATCCTCCAATTCAACATCCTCTCCTCTCAGGAATCATATTTCACACTTAACAAATGTCTTCCTGGAGATATGTTTATCAAATAACTGACATTTTTAAAAAATTTATGAATTTTACCCTGTTCTTCTATGTTTTTTTTCAGCTATATCTTAACTTGATACTTATACATTTTCTCACTGTCTCTTTTATTTTTGTCAGCTTTGGTATTGGTATTGGTTTATTATTATCACTTGTACCAAGGTACAGTGAAAAACTTGTCTTGCATATCGTTCGAACAAATCAATTCATTACACAGTGCATTGAGGTAGTACAAGGGAATACAATAACAGAATACAGAGTAAAGTTTCACAGCTACAGAGAAGTGTATTGCAGGTAGACAATAAGGTACAAGATCAATCAAGGTAGATTGTGAGGCCAAGAGTCCATCTCATCACATGAGGGAACCATTCAGTAGTCTTATCACGGTGGGATAGAAGCTGTCCTTGAGCCTGGTGGTACGTGCCCTCAGGCTCCTGTATCTTCTACCTGATGGGAGAGGGGAAAAGAGAGAATGACCTGGGTGGGTGGGGTCTTTGATTATGCTGGCTGCTTCACCAAGGCAGCGAGAGGTATAGACAGTATTTACCTCTTCCAAAGACGTACGGGTAGGTTAATATGGGTTTAAAATGGGCGGCACGGACTTGTTGGGCCGGAAGAGCCTGTTACCATGCTGTAAATAAAATTTAAAATTTAAAAAAAAATTTAAAAATTTAAAAAATTTAAAATTTAATTTTAAAAAAATTTAAATTTAGAGTCCAAGGAGGGGAGGCTGGTTTCTGTGATGTGCTGGGCTGTGTCCACAACTCTCTTCAGTTTCTTGAGGTTCTGGGCAGAGCAGTTGCCGTACCAAGCCATGATACATCCAGATAGGATGCTTTCTATGGTGCATCGATAAAAATTGGTGAGTGTCAAAGGGAACATGACAAATTTCTTTAGCTTCCTGAGGAAATAGATGCCCAGGTGAGCTTTCTTGGCCGTGGCGTCTATGCAATTGGACCAGGGCCCCAAACGAGCTCTTCCTCAATGGTAATTTGATCAGACCAATTGTACTTACCTCTGCAGTCTGGAAGCTGCAGGCTATGTATCCAGAGAAAACATTCCTAGTTTGTCCAACCTCTCCTTACATGCCCCCTAATCAAGGCAGCAACCTCTTCTGTAACCTCTCCAAAGCCTTCACATTCTTCATGTAATGGGGAGGCCAGAATTGAATGCAATACTCCAGATGCTGCCTAACCAGAGTTTTATAAAGCTGTAACATAACTTCCCAACTCTTGAACTCAATGCCTCAACTAATAAAGGCAATCATGCCATACACCTTCTTTACCGTCCTATCAACCTGTGCAGCCACTTTCAGGGAGCAATGGACTTGGACCCCAAAATCCCTCTGTACATCAACATTGTTAAGGGTCCTGATATTAACAGTGTACTGTCTCTTTACAGTTGGCCAAATTAAACTCTATCTGCCATTTCCCTGCCCATATCTGCAAACGACTCATATCCCACTGTATCCTTTGGCAATCTTCTACACTATCCACAACACCACCAGTCTTCGTATCATCTGCAAACTTACTAACCCACCAATCCACATTATCATCCAGTTCATTTATACACATCACAAACAGCAGAGATCCCAGTACGGATCCCTGCAGAACACCACTAGTCACAGATCTCCAGCCAGAATATGTCCCATAGACCACTACCCTCTGTCTTCTATGGGCAAGCCAATTCTGACTCCAAACAGCCAATTCACCGTGGACCCCACACATCTTAATCTCCTGGATGAGCATCCCATGAGGGACCTTGTCAAACACCTTACTAAAATCCATGTGGACAACATCCACAGCTCTACCTTCATCAATCACCTTCGTCACCCCCTCAAAAAACTCAATCAAGTTAGTAAGACGTGATTTGCCCTGCACAAAGCCATGCTGACAGTCACTAATTATGCCACAGTTTTCAAAATACTCATAACTCCTCTCTCTGAGAATCCTCTCCAATAGCTTCCCTACCACTGACATGAGTCTATAGTTTCCAGGATTATCCCTATTTTCCTTCTAGAGTAACACAACAACATTAAATACTCATGAGTCCTGTGGGACACCAGTGGCTCTACTTCATTAGGAGCCTGAGGAGATTTGGTACGTCACCAAAGACTCTTGCAAATTTCTACCGATGTACGGTGGAGAGCATTATGACTGGTTGCATCACCGCCTGGTACGGATGCGCTAATGTGCAGGATTGAAAGAGGCTGCAGAGGGTTGTAGATGCAGCCAGCTCCATCACAGGCACAACCCTCCCCACCATCGAGGACATCTTCAAGCGGCAGTGCCTCAAGAATGCAGCATCCATCACTAAGGACCCTCACCACCCGGGACATGCCCTCTTCTCGTTACTACCATCAGGGAGGAGGTACAGGAGCCTGAAGACCCACACTCAACGATTCAGGAACAGCTTCTTCCCCTCTGCCATCAGATTTCTCAACGGTCCATGAACCCATGAACACTACCTCATTATTTCTCTTTTGCACTGTTTTTGTTTTGGTAACATATTAACTTTGATGTCTTGCACTGTACTGCTGCCGCAAAGCAAATTTCATGACATGCATCAGTGACAATGAACCTGATTCCGAAACTGATTCTGATGTTGATTCCGGGACCTTGCCTGGGACTAGACTACATGAAGATCTTGGTCAAGGCCCCAGAAATCTCATCTCTCACTTCCCTCAATAACCTGGGGTATCTGTCATCATGCCCTGGGGACTTATCCACCTTAATTCTGTTTAAGAGACCCAACACTACCTCTTTCTTCATCTCAAAATGCCCTCGCATATTAGTACACTCCACACTGATCTATCGTCCATGTCCTCGTCCTTGGTAAATACCAATGCAAAATTCACATTTAGGACCTCGCCCACATCCTCCACCTCCAAGCACATGTTCCCTTCTTTATCCCTGAGTGGTCCTACCCTCTCCCAAGTTATCTTCTTGCTCTTGATGTGTGTATAGAATACCTTGGGATTCTCCTTAATCCTACTTGCCAAGGACTTTTCATGGCCCCTCCTGGCTCTCCTAATTCCCTTCTTGAGTTCGTTTCCAGCTTCTTTATAATCCTCAAGGGCTCTGTTTGATTTTAGCTTCCGAAACCTTACACACATTTCCTTTTGTTCTTGACTAAATTCACCACCTCACTTGATATCCAAGGATCTCTTACCCAGCCATCCTTATCCTTCCTGCTTACTGGAACATACCTGTGCTGTACTCTGTGCAGTTGGTCTTTAAACACCCTCCACATGCCAAATGTGGACTTGCCCAAAAACAGCTGTTCCCAATTAACTCTCCCTGGTTCCTGCCTAACATTCTTGTAATTTGCCGTGCCCCAATTTAACCCTCTCCCACAAGGTCCAAACATCCTCATTCATAGTTATCTTAAAACTTATGGAATTGTGATCACTGTTCCCTAAATGTTCTCCCACTGCAAGGTCAGTCACGTGGCCTGGCTCATTTTCCAAGGCAAGGTCCAGTACGGCCCCTCCTCTAGTTGGACTATCCACATGCTGTTTCAAGAAACTCCCTTAGGTGCAATTAACAAATTCAACCCTGTTTAACCCTCTTGCAATAAGCAGGTCCCAGTTTATATTGGAGAACCTGACGTCACCCACGACAACAACCCAGTTGTTTTTGCACCTTTCACCAGTTGGCCTGCATTTCTGTTCCTCAATGTCCCAGTGGCTGATGGGGAGTCTGTAGTATATTCCCATCAAAGTGATTGCAGCTTTCTTATTTTTGAGTTCTACCCATATGGACTCAGTGGACAAGCCTGCCATTATGTCTCACTGAGTGCAGTATTGCCCCTGATTAAATGACATGCTTATGTCCATCCATCATGTCAATGTCTGTCAGGATTTCAGAAACCTGGGTCAGATTGCCACTGAATCCTCCTTCCACCAGATTTAATCCATGAACTCATTTGTATCATTTAGAATTTATGGTCTGAGCCTGAGAAATTGGGCTCTAGAAACATAGAAAAACCACAGCACAATTCAGGCCCTTCGGCCCACAAAGCTGTGCCGAACATGTCCCTACCCTAGAAATTACTAGGCTTACCCATAGCCCACTATTTTACTCAGCTCCATGTACCTAACTAACAGTCTCTTGAAAGACCCTATCGTTTCAGCCTCCACCACTGTTTCCAGCAGCCCATTCCATGCACTCACCACTCTCTGAGTAAAAAACTTACCCCTGACACCTCCTCTATATCTACTCCCCAGCACCTTAAACCTATGTCCTCTTGTGGCCACCGATTCAGCCCTGGGGAAAAGCCTCTGACTATCTACCCTATCAATACCTCTCATCATCTTATACACCTCTATCAGGTCCCCCCTCATCCTCCGTCTCTCCAAGGAGAAAAGGCCGAGTTCCCTCAACCTGCTTTCATAAGGCATGCTCCGTATTCCAGGCAGCAACCATGTAAATCTCCTCTGCACCCTCTCTATGGCTTCCACATCTTTCCTTTCGTGAGGCGACCAGAACTGAGCACAATACTCCAAGTGGGGTCTGGCCAGGGACCTATATAGTTGCAACAATACCTCACGGCTCCTAAATTCAATTCCCTGGTTGATGAAGGACAATACACCATATGCCTTCTTAACCACAGAGTCAACCTGCACAGCCACTTTGAGTGTCCTATGGACTTGGACCCCAAGATCCCTCTGATCCTCCACGCTGCCAAGAGTCCTACCATTAATACTATATTCCGCCAACATAGTTGACCCACCAAAATGAACCACTTCACACTCATCTGGGTTGAACTGCATCTGCCACTTCTCAGCCCAACTCTGCATCCTATCTATGTCCCTCTGTAACCTCTGACAGCCCTCCAAACTATCCACAACACCCCCAACCTTCGTGTCATCCACAAACTTACTAACCCACCCCTCCACTTCCTCATCCAGGTCGGTTATAAAAATCACAAGGTGTAAGGGTCCCAGTACAGATCCCTGAGGTACACCACTAGTCACCGACCTCCACTCAGAATACAACCCTTCAACAACCACTCTTTGCCTTCTGTGGACCAGCCAGTTCTGAATCCACACTGCAATGTCCCCTTGGATCCCATGTCTCCTCACCTTCTCCATAAGCCTCGCATGGGGTACCTTATCAAATGCCTTGTTGAAATCCATAAACACTACATCTACTGCTCTCCCTTCATCGATGTGCTTAGTCACATCCTCAAAAAGTTTAATCAGGCTCGTAAGACAGGACCTGCCCTTGACAAAGCCATGCTGACTATTCCTAATCATATTATACCTCTCCAAATCTCACATAAATCCTGCCTCTCAGGATCTTCTCCATCAGCTTACCAACCACCGAGGTAAGACTCACCAGTCTATAATTTCCTGGGCTATCCCTACTCCCCTTCTTGAATAAGGGAACAACATCCGCAACCCTCCAATCTTCCAGAACCTCTCCCGTCTCCATGGACGACACAAAGACCATCGTCAGAGGCTCCGCAATCTCCTCCCTCGCCTCCCACAGCAACCTGGGGTACATCTCATCCGGTCCCGGCGACTTATCTAACTTGATGCTTTCCAAAAGTTTCAGCACCTCCTCTTTTCTAATATCTACATGCTCAAGCTTTTCAGGCTGCTGCAAGTCCCCACTACAATCCCCCAGATCTTTTACCGTAGTGAATACCGATGTAAAGTATTCATTAAGTACCTCCGCCATTTCTGCCGGATCCATACACACTTTCCCACTGCTGCACTTGATAGGCCCTATCCTTTCGCGTCTTATCCTCTTACTCTTCACATACTTGTGGAACGCCTTGGGGTTTTCCTTAATCCTGCCCACCAAGGCCTTCTCATGGCCCCTTCTGGCTCTCCTAATCTCTTTCTTAAGATCTTTCCTGTTAGCCTTGTACTCCCCCAGATCGCTAACGTTACCGAGCTCTCCGTACCTCGTGTGCTTTTCCTTTCCTTTCGACTTTCTTTTCCTTTTGTCTCTGTAACCACGATTGTCTTGGTACTGAGGCTGCCGATTGATTTCTAGGGCAAATAATGATGTGCATTTTCAGGTGAGGTGTTGTTTGGCGATGAGATTTGGGCAGTAGTGTGGATGTGGTTCACACGCTCCAGAGATTGGGAGCATGTGTGAATGGTGATGCCAGTTCTCATACATAACTTGACACCAACTCATGCCATGGGCTACTCACAGCAAGCGAGTACAAAGCCCTGACTGTGCAGCAACCTCCACGTCTTCCTCGACTCCCATCTCCTCCTCAAACCCCCTCCTTGTGCACCATATAGAGGTAGTGGTCACCCCAACGGTGTTTACTCTCGCATGCAGAGAGCAGTGGGGCCATCTGGCCTCTTCCCATGCGGTGATTTGTAATTCCATGTAATTACTAAAACGTGGATCAGAAGTGGGAAAATGTTATTCTTTAGCCACTGTAGGCAGTGGGCTACTCAGTCCAGGCTTCACAGAAAAGCAACGGAGCATCATTTCAGAAGATAATGCATTACTGACAGGGATGCAATGAGATGTAGCAGCAGATGAAGGTTTGTTGTCATGACCTTGTTTCAGACTGTGCTATCTAATGCATTCTTCTACCCTAGAGGCAAACTTCTGGCATCTGGCACTGGAGTTCTTAGTTCTGTTGTATGTGTTTTTTTATCTCTTCCATTCTCTCAAAGATCAGTATTGAGCTCGAGGCTGTGCCTGACACCACACGTGACTTCGGTACCTTCTGCACTCAACTCTTACAGCAGGATTTCCACTGAAACGGAGAGCATTTGTATCTGCTCCTGACGATCTCGTTCCAGTCCAACATTCACGTGAAAACCTCACTCACTGTCGAGTACTCATTAATACCCTTCACTTTGGTTGATGAAAGTAACTTCTTACTTTGTTGGATTAAGCTGGTGGGACTTCAACTGAGTGATTAAACAGACCACTGCCGTGTCAGTACTGTGCCCCATTGTGCCCAGTCTCCATACCGAGCTCGTTGTCTCTGCTCTCAGAACAGTGCCTGCTGTTACCACACTTCATGTGAAGAAGGCCAAACCTGCCTCTGCCATTCTCCATTCCAAGCACTTCCTCATCATCATCATTATCATTAACAGGACCAATCCTGCAATTATGCCTCTCCAAACTAAATAATAACAATATTTCTGCATTAAACTTCCTGTTACTACTCCTAGTGCAATTGTAACGGGCCCTCTGTAATGAATGTTGAATCTGCCACAGTATCCCCCCCCCCCCCCCCCCAGCCCCCATGAACTGACTGTATTACCCGAAATGATCCTCACACAGCAACCCCTGCTGGTGCCAGCGAGCTGCTTTCTGTTGGAATTGAGAGCAAAGGTCCTGAGGCTCAAAGTGTGTCTGAGGGGAACATCTTCCCACACACAACATTACAGATGGCTTTGAAGTGACTTAGTTTACTCAAGCAACTCCACGGTTGTCAGGACGACACTGCAGGTTCCTGGGATAGGCTGCAGGACAGGGAAGGGGTGAGTGAGGTGGCAGGAGGACACTGTGAAATGCTGACCCTGAGCTGTGCGTTGGTGGGCTAGTGACACCACGGCACAGGGGGTCACCTCCCACAACAGCTCTTTGGCCCCTCATTCACCCGGGTGCCTGAAGAATCCTGTATCCCAGTCACTGTGAAACAGAAGTCTCCTCACTGTAACTTGGTGCCACGCAGGATCAGTTTGTCGGCACAACCCTGACACTCTGCTACAGCACTGCGGGGCAGTTGAACTGTCAGCTTATTTTTTCAAAAACACCCTTTATTTATATAGACAGGAAATTCACTGCAATCTGCACATATCTTTCTTTCACTCATTAGACAATCAGATTAGTACATCAGTACTAATTGGTAAGAGTTTAAGGTACCAGCGCCGCTCATTTCTCCTCTTCCAGCAGCACAACATTCAAGTGTATGAGAGGTTGTTGCACAGGGCCAGCGCCTCAGTGCCAGCTGGTGGCAGGACCTTGACTGTGGTCCTTCCCCACAGAGCCTTTGCAGTGGTTTAACCGAGCTTCAGTGTGTCCCTCGGCACGTAGTCCTGCACCCGGAATGTGCCAAGGGACAGCATTCATTCAGTGACATCTTGTTGCACTGGAAGACCAGTAAGTCTCGGGCAGACCAGAGAGAATCTTTCACCGAGTCAATGGTCTTCCAGCAGCAGTGGATGTTTGTCATGGTGTGTGTCACTGGAGAAGGGGTAGGGACGATCTCCCTGCTATCCTGAGCACACATTCTGCTGCAACCTTGCGTGCCATTATCACATTACTGTCTGTCTGACAAGTTTGCTGCTTTGGTTTCTATTCTGCAATGATGACTGTACTTCCAAAAGTTCTGAGCCGGCTGTTGCTTTGAGATAATCTGGGACGTGAATGGTGCCTGAGAAATGCAGGCCTTTGTGCTGCCCTGGATTTCCACAACAGCGCAGCTCCCCTGAGTTTGTCAGCGATGCTGCTGGGTACCGAGAATCACAGCTTCAACAGAAAAATCAGAAACCTCTATAGAATAATACCTATGGCATGCTTTAAAATTTAAGGCATAATTAAAATGCAGCACCACTGTCAATTTTAATATTTAATTGTATACCTGTAATAGTCAATGATTTTGCAGAACTAAACAAGTAAAAAATTAAACTTTAATAATTTCCAAGCAATACCAACATCAGCAAGTTGAAATTGTTAAAAATTAATTCAGTCCATTTTCTACTTTTTGTGGAATAAGTAAATGTATCCTCCTTCCTGCCAGCCTGCAGAAGGGATCATGGGGAATCAACAATAAAATGAGCCAGAGTTCACCTCTGACACTGTAGAGACCTGAGCGGTAACACAGGGTGATGCTGATGGACTGCACCGAGCCAGTGATGTGCTGAGGGAGTGCAGCAATGTCAGTGGTGTCTTCAGTGACTGAAACCTCTCTGTCTCTCAGCTGATATAAAACTTCCCATCGCAAAAAGAAAAAATGAGCTCTGCTTGGGTTCCAAGTTGAGCTGCAGGGTTGATAGCTTAAGGAAGTAAAGAATGATCCAGAGTCCCAATCCTAATCATATTCCAGTGATTCCTGTAGTGACGGGGTATGGGGGCAGCAGGTCAGAACAGGGTTTAACATCAACTAACACTTGGTCTACCCAGCAGGAGAGGGACCTCTGACCTTCTATAGGGGTCAGTGCCAAGAGTCAAGTTCCAAAGACGTGGATGTAATGCCACATGTGGCTGAGATATTTTGACCTTATCTTGGTGCGGGATGACTGGAGGACAGAAAACGTGGCCGCTTTTGGGGGTGAGCATTTGGGGGACAGTGACCCCCGCTCCCTAACCTTTAGCATTGTCATGAACAGGGATAGGAGCAAAGAGGACAGGAAGATATTTAATTGGGGAAGGGCAAATTATGAGGCTATAAGGCGAGAACTTGTGAGTGTGAATTGGGATGACATTTTTGAAGGGAAATGTGCTATGGAGGTGTGGTTGTTGTTCAGAGATCTCTTGCAGGATGTTAGGAATGAATTTGTATGGTGAATCAGAGGTGAAGGAACCACGAGTGACAAGAGAAGTGGAACATCTAGTAAGGAGGAAGAAGGCAGCAGACATAAGGTGTAGGCAGCAAGGACCAGATAGGACTCTTAAGGATTATAGGGTAACAAGGAAAGAACTGAAGAAGGGGCTGAGGAGAGCAGGAAGGGGACATGAAAAGGCCTTGGCGAGTCGGGTTAAGGAAAACCCCAAGGCATTTTTCATTTATGTGAAGAGCAAAAGGATGACGAGAGTAAAGGTCGGACCGATTAGAGACAAAGGTGGGAAGCTGTGGAAGTGGGTGAGGTCCTCAATGAATACTTCTCTTCAGTATTCACCCAGGAGATGCTGAGGGCAGTGTTGGTAAGGGTAATGTTCTAGAGTATGTAGATATCAAGATAGAGGATGTGTTGGAGCTGTTAGAAAATATTAAGACAGATAAGTCCCTGGGGCCTGACGGAATATTCCCCAGGCTGCTCTGCGAGGTGAGGGAGGAGATTGCTGAACCTTTGTTTAGGATCTTTGAGTCCTCATTGTCCATGGGAATGGTACCGGAGGATTGGAGGGTGGCAAATGTCGTCCCCTTTTTCAAAAAAGGTAGTAGGGACAGTCCAGGGATTTATAGACCAGTGAGCCTTATGTCTGTGGTGGGTTAGCTGTTGGAAAGGATTCTAAAAGATAGGATCTATGGGCATTTAGAGAACCATGGACTGATTAGGGACAGCCAGCATGGCTTTGTGAAGGGCAGATCATATCTCACAAGCCTGATAGTGTTCTTTAAGGAGGTGACCAGGAAGATTGATAAAGGTAGTGCAGTAGATGTGGTCTACATGGATTTTAGTAAGATATTTGGCAAGATTCCACATGGTAGGCTTCTTCAGAAGGTCAGAGGGCATGGGATCCAGGGAACTTGGCCGTGTGGATTCAGAATTGGCTTGCCTGTAGAAAGCAGAGAGTTGTGGTGGAGGGAGTGCATTCAGATTGGAGAGCTGTGACCAGTGGTGTCCCACAGGGATCGGTTCTGGGACCTCTGCTTTTTGTGATTTTTATTAATTACTTGAATGAGGGGGTGGAAGGGTGGGTTAGCAAGTCTGCAGATGACACAAAGCTTGGTGGTGCTGTGGATAGTGTGGAGGGCTGTGGAAGCTTACAGAG
Source organism: Pristis pectinata (assembly GCF_009764475.1). NCBI lineage: Eukaryota > Metazoa > Chordata > Chondrichthyes > Rhinopristiformes > Pristidae > Pristis > Pristis pectinata. Next base: position 36,539,658 of record NC_067426.1, on the reverse strand, counting down.
GGATATTGATAGGATGCAGAGCTGGGCTGACAAGTGGCAGATGGAGTTCAATCTGGAGAAGTGTGAGGTAGTACACTTTGGAAGGACAAACTCCAAGGCAGAGTACAAAGTTAATGGTAGGATCCTGGGTAGTGTGGAGGAGCAGAGGGATCTGGGGGTCCATATCCACAGATCACTGAAAGTTGCCTTGCTGGTGGATAGGGTAGTTAAGAAAGCTTATGGGATGTTAGCTTTCATAAGACATGGGATCGAGATAAAGAGCCGCGATGTAATGATGCAGCTCTACAAAACTCTGGTTAGACCAGACTTAGAGCACTGCATCCAGTTCTGGTCGCCTCATTATAGGAAGGATGTGGAAACATTGGAAAGGGTGCAGAGGAGATTTACCAGGATGCTGCCTGGTTTAGAGAATATGCATTATGAGGACAGACTAAGAGAGCTAGGGCTTTACTCTTTGGAGAGAAGGAGGATGAGAGGAGACGTGATAGAGGTATACAAGATATTAAGAGGAATAGATAGAGTGGACAGCCAGCACCTCTTTCCCAGGGCACCAATGCTCCGTACAAGAGGGTATGTGTTTAAAGTAATGGATGGGAAGTTCAAAGGAGATATCAGAGGAAGGTTTTTTACCCAGAGAGTGGTTGGGGCATGGAATACGCTGCCTGGGGTGGTGGTGGAGGCAGGTACGTTGGTCAAACTCAAGAGATTGTTAGATAAGCATATGGAGAAATTTATAATAGAATGGTATGTGAGAGGAAGGGGTTAGATAGTCTTAGGCGAGGTTTAAAGGTCGGCACAACATTGTGGGCCGAAGGGCCTGTACGATTCTATGATTTTCAAGAAAGGCAGCAGGGAACAGCCTGGTAATTACAAACCTGTGAGCCTAATGTCAGTGGTAGGGAAGTGATGGGAAAAATTCTGAGGGAGAGGATTACTAATCACTTGGAAAGGCAGGGACAGATGGGAGACAGCCAGCATGGCTGTGTCAGGGGAACATCCTGTCTGACCAATCTGAGTGAATTTTTTGAGGAGGTAACAAGGTGTATTGATGAGGGCAGTGCAGTAGATGTAGTTTACATGGACTTCAGTAAGGCCTTTGATAAGGTGCCACATGGGAGACTTGTCCAAAAGATTAGGCCCATGGGATCCAGGGCAAGTGGCAAATTGGAATCAAAATTGGTTTGGCAACAGGAGACAGAGGGTAATGGTAGAGAGTTGTTGTTGTGATTGGATGCCGGTGACCAGTGGTGTCCCATAGGGATCGGTGCTGTGTCAGAGGCACACAGATCCATAAGATAAGGACGCATGGAGTTGGGGATAATGTATTAGCATGGATAGAGGATTGATAGAAGGTAGAGAGTTGGGATAAATGAGTGTTTCTCTGGTTGGCAATCAGTGGTGAGCGGGGTGCCGCACGGGTCAGTGCTGTGCCCGCAACTGTTCACGATATACATTAACGATTTGGAAGAGGGGACTGAGTGCAGCGTATCTAAGTTTGCTGATGACACTAAATTGAGTGGAAAAGCAAATTGTGCAGAGGATGCGGAGAGTCTGCAGGGAGATATAGATAGGTTAAGTGAGTGGGCAAGGGTCTGGCAGATGGAGTACAATGCTGGTATATGTGAGGTCATCCACTTTGGAAGGAAAAGTAGAAGATCAGATTATTATTTAACTGGTGAAAGACTGCAGCATGCTGTTGTGCAGAGGGACTTGGGAGTGCATGTGCATGAATTGCAAAAGATTGGATTGCAATTGGTTATCAAGAAAACAAATGGAATGTTGCCCTTCATTGCTAGAGGGATTGAACTTTTTTTATTATTTTTATTATTATTTACAGCATGGTAACAGGCCCTTCCGGCCCAAGGAGTCCGCGCCGCCCATTTTAAACCCAAATTAACCTACCTGTACATCTTTGGAATGTGGGAGGAAACCGGAGCACCCGGAGGAAACCCACGCAGATACGGGAGAACGTACGAACTCCTTACAGACAGCGACGGGAATCGAACCCCGATCGCTGGCGCTGTAATAGCGTCGCACTAACCACAACGCTACCGTGCCGCCATAATACCGTGTGGTGTTAAGAGCAGGGAGGTTGTGCTGCAACTGTACAGGGCACTGGTGAGGTTGAGTCACCTGGAACTATATTCGCTGGAATTCGGAAGAATGAGAGGGGACCTTACAGAAACATATAAAATTATGAAAGGGATAGATAAGATAGAGGCAGGAAGGTTGTTTCCACAGGTAGCCTCAAGATTCAGGGAAATAGACTTAGGACGGAGATGAGGAGAAACTGCTTTTCCCAGAGAGTAGTGAATCTGTGGAATTTTCTGCCCAGGGAAGCAGTAGAGGCTACCTCATTAAATATATTTAAGACACAGTTAGATAGATTTTTGCATAGTCGGGGAATTAAGGGTTATGGGGAAAAGGCAGGTGGGTGCAGCTGAGTCCATGGCCAGATCAGCCATGATCTTATTGAATGGCGGAGCAGGCTCGGCTCACATTTCTAATGTTCTTATGACCTTTGCTGTTTGTAAGATACATGAATGGTTTGGATGTGGATGTAGGAGGCAGGGTCAGTAAGTTCACAGATGACAAAGATTGGTGGAGTTGTTGACAGTGTGGAGGGAAGTCTTAGGAACAAGGGTGGTATCGATGTGTTGGTGAAATGGGCTGAGAAATGGCAGATGGTGTTTAATGCAGAAAAATGTGGGTGGATGCAGTTTGAGAGCACCGATGAGGCTGGGACATGCACCATGAATGGTCGGGTCCTGGGAAGGACTGAGGAACAGAGGGACCTTGGTGTGTAAGTCCAAAGATTTTTGGAGGTGATAGCGCAGGTGAATAATGTGGTTAAGGAGGCACGTGGTATACTGGCCTGTGGTGAGGACAGTGAATACAAGAGCAGAGAGATTATGCTCAACATGTATAAATCATAGCCCATCAGCATCACCTTCAGTTACCTCTCAGGTCTCTGCAGTGTCAGAGGTGAACTCCAGATAATTTTATTGTTGATTCCCCATGATCCCTCCTGTAGGTTGGCAGGTAGGGAGGGTACGATTACTTGTGCAAAAAGTAATACTCAGCTGGAGCACTGGGTGCAGTTCTGGTCACCGCACTGCAGGAAGGAGGTGACAGCGCTGGAGAGGGTGCAGAGGGGAATCACAAGAATGTTGCCTGGGACGGAATGTTTCTATTATGAGGAGAGACTGGAGAGGCTGAGTCTGTTCTCCCTGGAGCAGAGGGGGTTAACAGGGGACATGGGTGAGGTATATAAAATATGAGGGGTATCGATAGGGAAAAGTTTCCTGCAGTCTACCCTATATCCGAGGTGAATATTTAGGGTGAGGGGGAGAGATGTAGAGGGGATCAGAGGGGGACCTTTCTGACCCAGAGAGCAGTGTGTAACTGGGACACACTGCCGGAGAGAGAGGTGGAAACAGAGTCACTGACAACATTGATGAAGTGTCTGGACCAGCACTTGAATCACCTTGGTGGAGAAGGCTGCAGGCCAAGTGCTGGGAGATGGGACTACTGCAGATGGGTGCCCACTGGTCGGTGTGGACATGGCGGGCCGAATGGCCCATTTCCCTGCTGTGTGATTCTATGACACTAAGGTCAGTGACATTGCACCCATTGTCAGGCTCAAAGAATGCAGCGTCAATGCGACATTCCAGTGTATGTTGCACCATCAGACCGGATGTGTTTCCGTCCACCACCAAACTCAACATTTGCTCCCTGGGCCCTCCAAGTTTCCCACCAAGCTGTCATAGGTGCCAGCTATTCAACTATGACAGGCAGCTCCCACAATTGTATCTGACCTGCAGCTGAATCTAGTGTAATCCTGGACCTCCATCACCTCCTACCCCTAACACAAGCCTCCTTTGCTCCTCCTTTCAGATGTCCAAGCACTGCTGTGGTATGATGAGAGGGGAAGCAGGCTGCATCCATGTGTCCTTGAGGTTTTGAGTTTATGAAGACTGAGAGCTAGTCTCACTGAAATGTGCCACGGGGATAAATATAAGCTTTACATTTTTTCACTGGCCTGGTGTCAGGAACCAGGGGCCTTAGCCGAACGTCAAGCACTCATTTACACTGATCGTTCTCCCCACATTTCTATCTCCTCCCCCAGATTCTACCCCTCACCCACACACTAGGGGCAATTTACAGCGGCCAGTTAACCCACCAACCCCCACATTTTAGGATGTGAGAGGTAACCAAACCCACTCAGTCACAGGGAGGACATGCAGACTCCACACAGACAGCACCAGAGGTCAGGATTGAACTGGGGTCTCAGGAGCCACGAGGCAGCAGCTCTACCAACTGCTCACAGTATCAGGACAGAGAAGGGATGCTACTTCTTCTCCCTGAGGGTCATGAATCTTTGGAAATCTCTCCCCAAGAGAGCTGTGGCGGCTCGATCCCTGAGCATAGTAAGGAGATGAAGGATTGTGTGATTACTGCAGTGTTGTGGGTGGTCAATGGGGTGACCTTAAAGTGGGCCCCTGTGTCCTGCATGGTGCCGAACTGTTTGACGTCAAGGGCAGTGATTGTGACCTCACTGCTGGATAAACCTTTGACTATTGATCAAGGTCAGGAGTGGTCGTGAATCCACAGTATAATGCAAAGTAGCAGTAAATTGGCCTGAACTGTGCATTGAAATACAGAACATACAATCTCATGACAACCATTTTTCTTGCAGTGTAAGGCCGTCAAAGCAGACGGAACCTTGGATTTTGTTTCCTTTCTTTAATAAAATGTGAATACCTGGGGAAGTATGTAAGAAACTGTGGTGTTGGGGAATGAAATGATCCGGATAGAGGGGCACTTCATCTGTATTTCAGTTAATATGTGTGTGCTTGACATACTTGTCTCCTGGGCTGTGATGTTGCAGAAATTCTTTATTTCTACTTTATTTCTAAAAACCTCCAGCCTTCAGCCTTCCCCACAACACAGCTTGGGTCCAAGAAGCTGTCACTCGCCAATGAGACAAGTCCAAATTAACGGACAGGTCTGCTGACTTGTGCTGAGTCCAGAGATCTGCTGATTCCTGTCATTCTCATTCCTGCCACGCTTCATCTCTTTTCAAAGAGAGGAGGTTTGAACAGACTACTTCCTCGCCTTCTCTCCTACCAAGAACATGACCGATTAAATGCTCTTCAAGTTCACAGCAAGAGTCCTGTCTTATCTATATGGCTCTGGTTTTGCTTTCTCAAGTGCATCCAAGTGGTCAGCACAGTTCTCCAACACAAAGTAAAACACTTACCGGAATGAAAGGTATTTTGCATCTGGGGGAAATGTCAGTTCCTCTTCCCCTGCTGAATCACCCTCACGTTGAGGTTCCAGAGATAGAGAGGTGGTTTTCCATATTCATCTGCTTCACTCTGGTGGACCACATGCTGTGGCTCTTTAGCAGCCACGGGGAGGTGAACTAAGTGTCACTGACGGGAAAGTGTCGGACTTCCTCGGGGAGGTGCTCTGACACTATCGGATGAAGGGCTGTGTCTGATGCCGAGCGCTCGGCACTGCCAAGATGGTTCAGAAGTGAACCTTGGCCAGGTGGTGAGACTGGACAGAAGACATCAATTTTCACAATTATACCCTAGTGGTTCACAGAACATAGAACAGGACAGCACAGGAACCGGTCCTTCAGCCCACCATGTCAGTGTCGGCCGTGATGTCAACTTAAACTAATTCATGTGCCTGCACATAGCCCCTCCATCCATTCCTCGGTTCAGTTGGCTGTGAGGAAGGTCCTCTCCTTAGTCCCAGAGCCACTCGGTACAGAGGCGATGCTTCCCCCAACTGGGATGTCTAGAACCAGAGGTCACATCTCAAAGTCCAGGTCATCCACTCAGGACGGAGATGACAAGACATTTCTTCACTCAGCAGATGGTGAATCTCTACACAAGATGGCTTTGGAGGTTCCGTTGAAACACTGAATCACTGAGAGATTTGCAGCAGCTGTCAGTTTTTTTTTCTGATTTTCACTGAATAGGCAAGTCCTTTTTTATCAGGAAAGTAGGAAGTTGAAGTTTTAATATATGGATGATTCACAGAGAGATACAACATGGAAACAGACCCTTCAGACCACTGAGTCCGCACCATCCAGCAACCACCCATTCACACTCATCCAAAATAATCCCTTTTTTTTACGCTTGTCATATTCTCAGTAACTCCCCCGGATTCCACTACTCCCCTACACACCAGGGGCAAGTTACAGTGGACAATTAATTGGGTGATCCACACACGCATATCATTCCACATACCCACTACCCTTCGTGTGGAAAATTTGCCCCTCAGGTCCCTTTTAAATCTTTCCCCACTCACTTTAATCTTGTGCTGTCTAGTTGTAGACTCCCCGACCCTGGAACAAAGACTATGGCCATCCACCTTATCTGTGCCCCTTGTGATCTTATAAACCACAATAAGGTCACCCCTCAGTCTCCTTCACTCCAGGGAAAACATTCCCAGCCTGTCCACTCTTTCATTATAGCTCCAGTCCCGGCAACATCCTTGTGAACCTTTTCAACCTAAACTGCACACAATATTCCCAGTGCAGTCTCACCAACGTCTTGTACAGCTGTAACCATGACATCCCAACTGTTGTAATCAATGACCCGACCAATGAAGGCAAACGTGCCTCGTTCACCACCGTCAATCTGTGTTGCCACTTTCAGAAAACCATGTACTTGTACCCCTAGGTCTCTCTGTTCTACAGCACTCCCCAGGGCCCCGTCATTCACTGTGTACGTCTTCCCCTGGTTTAACTTCCCAAAATACATCACTTTGCATTTGTCTGAGTTAAATTCCATCTGCCATTCCCTGGCCCACGTTCCCAGTTGATCTAGATCCTGTTGTAACCTTGGACAACCTTCTTCACACTCTAATATTTTACCACCAATTTTGGTGTCATCTGCAGACTTACTAACCATGCCACCTACGTCCTCATGAAAAATCTGGTGGGGAGGTTCGCTCGTGCTGCTTGGGAGGGTTTAACCTAGTTTGGTAGTGGGTGGGAACCAGAGCTCCAGGTCAGAAAGTGGAGAGACTGAGGGGAAGGGAGATGTCAGGACCTGTAAGTCTGTAAGGAAGGGCAGGCAGGAGAGAGGTAATAGGCACGATGGGAAGGCCGGGTTAAAGTGTGTTTATTTGAGTGCTAGGAGTATTATGGGTGATGGTGATGAACTTAGAACAAGTGGAACTATGATGTTGTGGCCATTACAGAGACTTGGTTGAGAGAGGGGCAGGACTGGCTGCTTAATGCTCAGGGGTTTTAATGTTTTAGAAAAGATAGAGAGGCAGGGAGGAGTTACACTTTTAATCAGGGACAATATCACAGCTGCACTCAGTGCACATCATGGAGGCTCATCCACTGAGTCTGTATGGGAAGAACTCAAAAATAAGAAAGGTGCAATCACGCTGATGGGATTATACTACGGACCCCCCAACAGCCACCGGGACATTAAAGAACAGATATGCAGGCAGATTAGAGAAAATCAGCAGGGTTGTTGTCATTGCTGACTTCAACTTCCCCAGTATAGACTGGCACCTCCTTAGTGCAAGAGGTTTAGACTGGACAGAATTTCTAAGGTGCATGGAACAGGGTTTCTTAGTTCAGTATGTAGGCAATCCAACAAGAGGAGAGGACATACTGGTCCTGGTGTTGGGAAATGAGCCTGGCCAAGTGACTGACCTTGCAGTGGGAGAACAGTTAGGGAACAGTGATCACAACTCCTTAGGTTTTAAGATGGCCTTAGATAAAGATAAGTGTGGACCTTGCAGGAGAGTATTAAATTGGGGGAGAGCAAATTACAAAAGCATTTGACAGGAACTAGGGAGAGTTAACTGGGAACAGATGATTTTGGGCAAGTCCACATCTGACATGTGGAGGGTGTTTAAAGACCAACTGCACAGAGTGCAGGACAGGGATGTTCCAGTAAGAAGGAAGGACAAGGATGGAAAGGTCAGGGATCCTTGGATGTCGAGAGAGGTGGTGAATTTAAGGAAGAAGGAAGAGTAAGTGTGTGTAAGGTTTAGGAAACTAAATTCAAACAGGACCCATGAGAATTATAAAGAAGCTGGAAAAGGACTCAAGAAGGGAATTAGGAGAGCCAGGAGGGGCCATGAAAAGTCCTTGGCAAGTAGGATTAAAGAGAATCCCCAGGCATTCTATACATACATCAAGAGCAAGGGGATAACCAGGGAGAGGGTAGAACCCCTCAAGGATAAAGGAGGAAACATGTGCTTGGAGGTGGAAAATGTGGGCAAGGTCCCAAATGAGTATGTTGCATCAGTACTTACCATGGAGAAGGACGTGAGGAGAGGGAGATCAGTGTGGAGCATAGTAATATCCCAGGGCATTTTGAGATAAAGAAAGAGGCAGTGTTGGGTCTCTTGAAGAACATTAAGGTGGATAAATCGCCAGGGTCTGATGGGATCTACCCCAGCTTATTGAGAGAGGCAAGAGATGAGATTGCTGGGACCTTGACCAAGCTCTTTGTGTCCTCTCTAGCCACAGGCGAGGTCCCGGAGGACTGGTGAGTAGCTGATGTTGTTCTGTTGTTCAAGAAGGAAAATAATCCTGGAAACTAAAGACCAGTGAGTCTCAATTCAATGGTAGGGAAGCGATTGGAGAGGATTCTTAGGGGTAAGATTTATGAGCATTTGGAAAACCATGGCCTAATTAGGGACAGTCCACATGGCTTTGTGTGGGGCAGGTCATATCTTACTAACTGGATTTTTTTGAGGAGGTGATAGGATATAGAACATTTGCAGATTTGGACGGAGAAATGGCAGATGGAGTTTAATCAGGCCAAATGTGAGGTGATTGGGAGCTCAAGTGTAAAGGGAAAGTAGACAGTTAATGGCAGGACCCTAACCAGTGTTGATGGACAGAGGGACCTTGGGGTCCAAGTAACGAGCTCCATGAAAGTGGCTGCACAGATTGACAGGGTGGTACAGAAGGCGTGTGGCCTGCTTGCCGTTATTAGTCGAGGCAATGAGTTCAAGAGTCAGCTTTATAAAACTCTGGTTAGACCACATATGGGGTATTGCATTCAGTTCTGGTTGTCCATGATAGGAAGGATGTGCAGGCTTTGGAGAGGTTACAGGAGAGGTTTATCAGGATGCTGCCTGGATTAAAAGGAATGTGCTATAAGGACAGGTTGGACAAACTTGGGTTGTTTTCTCTGGAGCGGTGGAGGCTGAGGGGAGACCTGATAGAGGTTTATAAGATTATGAGAGGCATCGATAGAGTAGACAGCCAGTATCTTTTTCCTAGGGTTGAAATGTCTAATATTAGAGGACACGCATTTGAGTGAGTGGGGGTAAGTTCAAAGGAGATGTGTAGGGCAAGTGTTTTACACAGAGAGTGGTGGGTGCCTGGAATGTGCTGCCAGGCGTGGTGATGGAGGCAGATACTATAGAGGCATTGAAGAGGCTCCTAGATAGGCACATGAATGTGCAAAGAATGGAGGGATATGGATATTGTGTAGGCAGAAGGGATTGTTTAATTAGGCACTTAATTACTAGTTTAATTAGTTCAGCACAACATTGTGTTCCTGTGCTGTACTGTTCCATGTTCTAAATCATTAATATAGATGACAAACGACAGGGGACCCAGCACTGATCCCTGCTGCACACCACTGGTTACAGTCCGCCAACCAGAAAAACACCCCTCCACTATCGCCCTGTGACTCCTTCCACCATGCCAAATTTGTATCCAGTTGGTGAGCTCACCCTGGGTCCCATGTGATCTCAGCTTGCAGACCAAAGTATCATGCATGACCTTGTCGAAGGCCTTGCCAAAAACCTTGTCAACAACATCAGCAGCTCTGCCCTCGTCAGTCCTCTCCAACACCTCTTAAAAAAAACTCAATTAAGTTGGGGAGACATGATTTCCCACGCACAAAGCCACCGGTATCCTTTGTGTTCCTTCTTATCACTCTCCAGCATCCTACATTACAACGTGTCCATCATTGCAGCCCTTCTTAAATAACGGCCAATATTAGCCACCCTCCAGTCTTCCACTACTTCATGCTGGTCTTCATCAGTCAGGGCGCTGAGTACAGGAGTTGGGAAGTTATGCTGCAGTTATATTAGACGTTGGTGAGGCCGCACTTGGGGTATTGTGTACAGTTTTGGTCGCCCTGCTGTAGGAAAGATGTTATTAAATTAGAAGCTTTGCAGAAAAGATTTACCAGGATGTTGCCTGGACTTGGGGGCCTGAGTTACAAGGAGAGGTTGCACAGACTAGGACTTTATTCCCTGGAATGTAAGTGATTGAGGGGTGACCTGATAGAGGGGTATAATATAATGAGGGGCATAGACATGGTGAAAGCACACAGTCTTTTTTCCCAGGGAGGGGGTGCTAAAAACAAGAGGGCATAGGTTTAAGATCAGAGGTGAGAAATTTAAAAGGAACATCAGGGGCAGCTTCTTCACACAAAGGGTGGTGAGTATTTGGAACAAGCTGCCAGAAATAGTGGTTGAGGTGGGCACATTAACAACATTGAAAAGCCACCCAGATAAGTACATGGATAGGAGAGGTTTAGAGGACTATGGGCCAAATGCGGACAGATGGAACAAGCTCACTGGGCAACACAGTTGGCATGGACCAGTTGAGCCGAAGGGCCTGTTTCCATGCTGTATCACTCTATGACTCACTCGTGGCTAACGAAGATACCAAAATCCCTGCCAGGGCTCCAGCAACTTCTTCCCTGCTTCCCACAATGTTCGAGGATGCACTAAGTCACCACTGTGGACTTGTCCATTTCTATGCACCTCAAGACCACTAACGCCCCCCCTTATGTAATGTCGATATGTTTCAGGACATCACTGTTCTCTTCCTTGAACTCCGTAGCTTCCATGGTCTTCTTCACAGTAAATACAAGAAGTATTCACTTAAATATTCATCTAAGACCTCACTCATCTCCTGTGGCTCCACAAGTAGGCAGCCACACTGATTCTTCTCTCCCTTTTGCTCTTATAAAATCTTTTCAGGATTCTCCTTTACTGCCAAGTGTATGATAGAGCTTTGATTTGCCCTCATGATTTCCTGCTTAAGTATACTCCGACATTCCTTCTACTCCCCAACGGATTCACTTGATCCTAATTAGCTGGACCTGACATGGAGACACAAGAGACTGCAGATGCAGGAGTCTGGAGTGAAAAACAAGCTGCTGGAGGAACTCAGCAGGTCGGGCAGCATCTGTGGAGGGAAATAAACAGTCGACGTTTCGGGTCTAGACCCTTCATCAGGACTGAAAGCATAGAGGGGAGATAGTATGAAGAGGTGGGGGGAAGGGGTGGAGCAAAAGCTGGCAGGTGATAGGTGGATCCAGGCGAGGGGGTGTGATTGGCAGATGGAGTGAGGTGGGGGAGGGGGTTGGAGATGGGGACAGAGGGCAGGAGGTGATGAGTGGAGGCAACACAGGCCTGTGGGTCTTGTAATCTGATAAGAAAGGAAGGAGAAGGGTGGAACCGGATAAGGGAGGGATGGTGGGCAGATGGGGAGAGCGGTGGGGGGGGGGGGAGCGGAGCAAATGGGTGGAGTTTCCGGGGATGGGTAGATGGAGTGAGGTGGGGGAGGGTCGTCGGGGGCTGGGGGTGGTGGGGATGTGTGGAAGGAAGGGTGTGTGTGAGAGTTCCTGGGTAGATCAGAAGGAGATCTAATTTTTTGCTCCCTGGACCTGACCTCTGCCTCCTTTTTCCTGATAAGACCCTCAATATCCCCCGTCAACCAGCGTTCTTCACCCTGCCAGCATTGCCCTTCACTCTAACGGGAACATGTTGGCCCTGCTCTTTCCCCATCTCACTTTTAAAAGCCTCCCACTGTCAAGCAGTCAATTTTTGCAGGGTCCTGTCCAATTCCATCCAAGTTAGCCTTGCCTGAATTTAGGACTTTAACTTGTGGACCAGTACTAGCTTTTTCCATAACCATTTTAAAACAAACCGAATTTTGAAAGTCGAGAAGAAAATATTTCTCATAGGGAAGGAGTACAAAACTATGGGCATAGTTATTAAAATATCCCTGTAGGGTATTCTTGACAGACTCGTTCACCCAAGAACCAGGGAGAATGTGGAACTTGCTGTCCCTGGGAGCTGTGGTAGGGAAAAGCACAAGGTGTTTGTGGGAAGCTGTATAAACTGAAGGAGAGAGACACAGAGACGGCAGATACTGGAATCTGGGGTAACAACCAATCTGCTGGAGGAACTCAGCGGGTTGAGCAGCATCTGTGGGGGGAGGAGGAACTGTCGACTCAGGCCTGATGCAGGGTTTTGACCCGATACAACAACAGTTCCTTTGCTCCCACAGATGCTGCTCGACCCATCAGATTGTTTGTTAAGCTGAAGGATATGCTGATTGCTGGTGGGGCAAAGGAGCCTCATGTGTTGTTTATTAACAGCCAAAGTTAAACAGTTTTGTCAAGAAATAATACCTTCTGCAAAGCACCCCCAAAATCCTAGCAAACATAAAAACCAAAACTTTAAAGCCTTAATTGTGGGAAAACCTGTCAACAACAACTGTGAAAGAGAAGGAAGAAAAGCATGAATGCAGATTGTCAGTGACAGGCAAGGTTATCAACACTGGGCTTTGCATTTTGTCAGGGGATATTAGACAGTTATTTTCTCAATATAACTCTTCTGATGTTACAGATGTAATTAAGTCCTGCTACATAAGATTAACACCATGATCAGGGTGGCCACAGTTTTAATTTTCCTCACATAAAGCCTGATTTATGTCTTCTTAAATCTACAGTGAAAGGAGGAAGGAGGCTTCTTGGAGAAGCATACTCTTTTTCTCCGAGGAATGAACACTCCCCCACTGCGTGTTCCATCCTGGGTTGGATAAAGAGGAAAACTCATTTGAAAAGCTCATAGAAACATGAATGCATTAGATACCACACACAGCTTTCTCTATGTTTCATCGTCTCACCAAACGTTGCTGGGAAGGTAGACATGTCTAAGGACACAGTAACATCTCTTCTTTACTGCCCTTTAAATGTAAATGCCTTTTACCCCCTCATGGAATGTAAAGCATGGGCTAGTTTTGGTGGCTTTCAATAAATGTCATTGGATCATAGATAACCCACAGCCTTAGAAATCCAGCTCTCAAGACTAAGATAACTGAGTCCAATACTCATTGCGAGGATCTGTAAGTTTAATTGAACTGTTTTAGTACTTTGGTTTCATTTGCAAATACTAGACCAGATTAATCGGTCATTGGTAGTTGGTAACTGGTTCATTACTGCCACGTACACTGAGATACAGTGATCATCCAGACAGATCATTCCATACATAAGTACATCGAGGTGGTACAAAAGGAAAGACATTAACAGAACACAGAATATAGAGTCATAGAGTCATACAGCACAGAAACAGGCCCTTCAGCCCAACTTGTCCATGCCGACCATGGAGCCCACCAAGCAGGTCTCATTTGCCTGTGTTTGGCCCACATCCCCCTAAACCCCTCCTATCCATGTACTGGTCCAAATGTTTTTTGAATGTTGTTATTGTACCTGCCTCAACTACTTTCCCTGGCAACTCTTTCCATATACGCACCACCCTCTGCATGAAGAAGTTGCCCCTCAGGTCCCTTCTAAATGTTTTACCTCTCACCTGAAACCGATGCCCTCTAGTTTTTAGCTCCCCTTCCCAGGGAAAAAGACTGAGTGCATTCACCCTATCTATGACCCTCATGATTTTATACACATCTATAACATCACCCCTTAATCTCCTACATTTCAAGGGATAAAGACCTAGCCTGCCCAACCTCTCCCTATAACTCAGGCCCTTGAGTCCTGGAGCATCCTCGTAAATCTCCTCTGCACTCCTTCCAGTTTAATGAGGTCTTTCCTACAACAGGGCGACCTAAACTATACACAATATTCCGAATGTGGTCTCACCAATGTCTTGTACAACTATAACATAACATCACAACTGCTGCATTCAGTGCCCTGACTGGTGAAGGCCAGTGTGCCAAAAGCCTTCTTCACCGTCCTGTCCACCTGCAATGTTATTTTCAGCATAACAACATGTTACAGTTGCAGAGAAAGTGCAGGGTGGGTTGTCAAATAAGGTGCAAGGGTCATGACAAGGTTGACTGAGAGACCAAGAGTTCATCTTTATCATAACAAAGGTCCATTCAAGAGTCTGATAACAGCGGGATAAAAGCTGTCCTTGAGCCTGGTGGTACGTGCTCTCAAGCTTTTCTGTCCGATGGACGGGGGGAGAAGAGAGAATTGCTGGGGTGGGGTCTTTGATTATGTTAGCTGCATTCCCGAGGGGAAGCTGGTTTTCGTGATAGACTGGGCTGTGTCCGCAACTCTCTGGTCTTGGACAGAGCAGTTGCGATACCAACCTGTGATGAAAATAGGAGCTGACATTTAAGCTTATAAAGACATGACTACTGTGAGGTGAGGCTCTGCAGGGAAATGGACGGAGAGGGGAATGTTGCTCTGTACACTCCTTCTCAGTTTCTAAGTTCTGACAGAGGGTCCAGCCCTGAAACATTAGCTCCATTTCTCTTTCCACAGATGCTGCCTGCCTGAGTGTTTCCAGTGTTTTCTGTTTTTCTATCTGTGGCCTTGCCTGTTACAGTGTTCTCCTGACCATATGTAAACAGAGCCAAGCCAGCACTGCCTGTGTCCTGACCTGCTCCAAGTCACCCACCGCTCTTATGCTTTCTCACTGACCCGGATCCTTAACTCGCCAACATCTTGATTCTCATGAGTGTTTTCATTCGCTGAAAGGGTTCACTCATCCTACCTCTGTAACCTGGTCCGACTCCACAACTCCCCAAGGTCTCTGCACTGCTTTGATATGCTGCTAAACTAGACAGAGTGCAGAAAAGATTCACCAGGATGTTGCCTGGACTTGGGGGCCTGAGTTACAAGGAGAGGTTGTGTAGACTAGGACTTTATTCCCTGGAACATGGGAGATTGAGGGGTGAGATCATGAGGGGCATAGACAGGGTGAAAGCACATAGTCTTTTTCCCAGGGAGGGGGTGCTTTTTATCTGTATTCACTAAGGAGGCGAGAGATTTAAAAGGGACATCAGGGGCAGCTTCTTCACACAAAGGGTGGAGCGTATTTGGAATGAGCTGCCAGAAATCGTGGTTGAGGTGGGCACATCAGCAACGTTTAAAAGCCATCTAGATAAGTACATGGATCGGAGAAGTTTAGAGGGCTATGGGCCAAACGTGGGCAGATGGGACGAGCTCGCTGGGCAACACAGTCAGCATGGACGAGTTGGGCCGAAGGTCTTGTTTCCATGCTTTGTGAATCGATGACTCTATGATTCCAGCTTCTGACACAACCCAGTTCACGGCTCCTACCTCTAAGTTTGAACTTCCTTCTGTAAATTAATCCACAACTCCAGCTCCATCCTGTTCTTTAAGACAATCCTGAAAAACTCAGTTGTTCCAATGCCTGTCTACATGTCAGATTATACCTGGTCAGCTCTGGTTGGAGAATTCAGGGGCAATGTGTTCCTGTCAAGATGAAAGGTAAGGAAAACAAATCCAGGGAGATTGATGATTTGGGCAGGTGAAGCCCTTTAGGAGCATCAAAGTTTTGGAAAGGTGCTTAAAAATAAATCAGGAAGGCAAAGATTAAGGAAAACCCCAAGACATTTCATATGTATATATTGATCAGAAGGGTATCCAGGGAAAGAGTGGAGCCCAAAGGGGCAAAAGGACAATCTGTACTTGGAGCCAGAAGTTGTGTGTGAGGTCTTAAATGAATGCTTTTTATCTGTATTCACTAAGGAGAAAGACATTGCAGTAGCAGGGAAGAGACAGGAATGTTCAACGTTGACATTGAAAACAGATATGTGTTAGATGCCTTAATGGTCATAAAGTTGGATAAATCCCCAGGCCTGATGAGCTGTATCCCAGGCTACTATGGGAGACAAGAAGGCAGATGGTGTATTGTCCTTCATCAGTCATGGAATTGAATTTAGGAGCCGTGAGGTATTGTTGCAGCAATTTAGGTCCCTGGTCAGACCCCACTTGGAGTATTGTGCTCAGTTCTGGTCACCTCACTACAGAAAGGATGTGGAAGCCATAGAAAGGGTGCAGAGGAGATTTACAAGGATGCTGCCTGGAATGCGGAGCATGCCTTATGAAAGCAGGTTGAGGGAACTCGGCCTTTTCTCCTTGGAGTGACAGAGGATGAGGGGGGACCTGATTGAGGTGTATAAGATGATGAGAGGTATTGATCGGGTAGATAGTCAGAGGCTTTTCCCCAGGGCTGAAATGGTGGCCACAAGAGGACATAGGTTTAAGGTGCTGGGGAGTAGGTATAGAGGAGATGTCAGGGGTAAGTTTTTTACTCAGAGAGTGGTGAGTGTGTGGAATGGGCTGCCGGCAACGGTGGTGGAGGCGGATACGATAGGGTCTTTTAAGAGACTGTTGGATAGGTACATGGAGCTGAGAAAAACAGAGGGCTATGGGTAAGCCTAGTAATTTCTAAGGTAGAGACGTGTTTGGCACAGCTTTGTGGGCCGAAGGTCCTGAATTGTGCTGTAGGTTTTCTATGTTTCTATGTTTCTAGATCACTGGGGCCTCAACAGGGATTCTTGTACCTTCACTGGCCACAGGTGAGGAGCCAGATTACTGGAGGACAGCAAATGCGGTACCTTAATCAAGTAGGGCAACACGAATAAATCGGTGAACCTGATATCAAAAATAGGAAAAAATTCTGAGGTATAGGATTACTCATCACTCGGAAAGATCGGGGTTGATCAGGGATCTGAGAAGGTGGCAGAGGCAGAGACTCTCACAGACCAGCACTTGAACTGCCAAGGTGTAGAAAGCTACAGACCTGGTACTGGTCAATGGAGTGAGGGAGGATGAGTACTTGATGGTTGGCATTGACATGTGGGCCGAAGGGCCTGTGTCTGTGTTTTTTAACTCTGTGACTCGCGAAGTGGAAGCTGTTTGAGATCATGTGGTTCCCATTCATCTTTGAAGTTCGAACCAGAACAATCCTGATGCAGGGTCTCGACCCGAAACATTGACACACCTTTTGCTTTCACAGATGCTGACTGGACCCACTGGGTTCTCCCAGTGTTCTGGCTTTTGTTCCAGATTCCAGCATCTGCAGGTATCCCTGTCTTCATCTTCGAAGCTGAATCATTTTCGAAACACATAGCTTGAAAGCATTTTCACAACTTACCTTTCAGTCCATGTGAAGAGTTGGTGTGAGATGTTCCCCTGCCTGATCTCAGCTGGTGGAGAAATGCACTGGTAATAGGGCACAGCCCCAAAGCCACTTTAACCAAATCCCTGGCATCTCAATTCCAGCAGAGCAGAGGGTGAAAATACATCTCAGTATTTGTCTGAAGAAGCCCTGGAGATGGTGGTTCACAGTGTGAGAGAGTGAGTGATTCCATCAACTTTGCAACTTTGCAGGTAGAGGTGCTGACATGAAAAATCTTGAGGAAGAAGGTGAAGCTCCCTTATGTGGTGTTATACCTGGCATTTCAACAACAATTTGCATTTATATACCACCTTTAGGATGTGAAAAGACCCCAAGGTAATTCACAGGAGCACTCTCAATGAAAGTATATCAGCTTGCCATGCAGAGTTTTCAGGCTATGTTGTCACAATGGTAGTGAGTGTGACGGAACAAAATCCAGAGCTCGGTGTTCAGGCAGCTGGGGTGTGAGGAGCCAGACTGGAGAACTGAGCCGCCTCAAAAACTGGTGGGTGGGTTGGAGAGAATCCTGGGAACAGGGATGCCAGTGTCAGCCACAGTTACCTGTCGGTGGAAATCTCTCCCCATTAAGGTTCAAGCATGATGATGTCACATTGGGCCTGTTTCCTCGCTGTATGACACTAAACTGCCCATTTACACCAATCCAACTCGAGCCCATTTTATTGTCCAAACATCCCCATCGACTACAACCAAGGTTCGAACTCTCACCTACACATCAGTGACAATTTAACTCCACCTACAAGTTTTCAGATGATACCACTGTTGCAGGCCGTATCTCAAACAATGATGAGTCGGAGTTGGGGAACAGGAAGGAGATAGGGAGCTTAATGACATGGTGTCATGACAACAACCTTTCCCTCAGTGTCAACAAAACAAAGGAGCTGGTCATTGACTTCAGGAAAGGGGGAGGTGTATAAAGCACCTGTCTACATCAATGGTGCTGAGGTCGAGAGGGTTGAGATCTTCAAGTTCCTGGGAGTGAACATCACCAATAGCCTGTCCTGGTCAAATCACGTAGGTGCCACAGCCAAGAAAGTTCACCAGAGCCTCTACTTCCTCAGGAGCCTGAAGAAATTTGTTATGTCCCCTTTGACACTCACCAACTTTTATTGATGCACCATAGAAAGCATCCTATCTGGATGCATCACGGCTTGGTACGGCAACTGCTCTGCCCAGGACTGCAAGAAACTGCAGAGAGTTGTGAACATAGCCCAGTGTGTCACGGAAACCAGCCTCCTCTCCTTGGACTCTGTCTTTACCTCTCACTGCCTTGGTGAAGCAGCCAGTATAATCAAAAACCCCACCCACCCAGGTCATTCTCTCTTATCTCGTCTTCCATCAGGTAGAAGATACAGGAGCCTGAAGGCACATACCACCAGGATCAAGGCCAGCTTCTACCCCACTGTGATAAGACTATTGAACGGTTCCCTCATACAATGAGATGGCTCTGACCTCATGATCTACCTTGTTGTGACCTTGCACCTTATTGCACTGCACTTTCTTTGTAGCTGTGACACTTTGTACTGTTATTGTTTTTACCTGTACTACCTCAATGCACTCTGTTCTAAGCCAATGTAACTGCACTGTGTAATGAATTGACCTGTACGATCGGTATGCAAGACAAGTTTTTCACTGTATCTTGGTACAAGCGACAATAATAACAATACCAATGCCAATTAACTTACTAATCCACACGTCTTTGTTAAGTGGGAGGAAACCCAGACGCCCGGAGGAAACCCACACAGCCACAGGGAGAACGCGCAAACTCCACACAGACAGCGCCGGAGGTCAGGATCGAACCCTGGGTCTCTGGCGCTGTGAGGTAGCAGTTCTACTGGCTGTTTCACTGTGCCGCTGAGCAACTTCACAGACTGATCAGGTGTTGTTAATTCAAATTACACAGGAGCAAAAGTGAGATAAGGAAGATATTTGGAAGGCAAGCCAACCAGAGAGCAGCAATAGTTAACCCGCTTTGCTGTTCAACCTTCACCAACAATGGATTTTATTATTCATCCTCATGGACCTGGCAACATATGTACCATTGTGCAGGCCTCACTTCTCTTTGCAATGTTTTGCTTCAAGCATTGTGTAATTGCGAAGCTGACACACCCTGTCAAGGGATGACTATTCTTGCAGCTAAACTCCCCCTACCCTCAACAAAGAGGCTGTGTTGAGAATCAGGAGTTGGCTTTCCTGGAGGCTCCTGATGTTACAGGCACTGCGTTTACGGTGTCAGCAGTGTGCTCCATCATATGGTACATGCTGTTGGTGCAACAACAATACGTCACACACCGGAGCCTGCCTCAGGTCTTCACCTGTCCACTTGTGTACACACTCTGCCACTGCTGGCAGTAAGCAGGCCAGGTTCCCTGGGCAGGACCAGCCAGTGCATAGACTAGCTGCTCAGTGGTGCCGTCTGGGCAATTTCTGATGTGTACTGTGCTGAGATAAACTGATCAGGCAAGATGTGTCCATCAGGGCTTGAGTTTTGTTGCCACTTTCGTTGGTTTTTGGGACTAGCCTTGCACCAGCAGCAAACGATGCTGGAATTTCTCAGGTATCAGAGCTCAGGGTGAGGCAACTGTCATCAGGTCCACAACCTCTGCTGACCCACCAGGAAAACAGGACCAAACACCGTTCCACTCCTTATACACTCACAGCTGCATGGCCAGGTTCTGCTCTAACTCCATCTACAAGTTTGCAGATGATACCACCGTAGTGGGCCATATCTCAAATAACGATGAGTCAGAGTACAGGAAGGAGATAGAGAGCCTTGTGACATGGTGTCATGACAACAATCTTTCTCTCAATGTCAGTAAAACTTGAACTGATCATTGACTTCAGGAAGGCGGGTGGTGCACACACTCCCATTTCCATCAATGGTGCTGAGGTCGAGAGGGTTGAGAGCTTCAAGCTCCCAGGAGTGAACATCACCAATAGCCTATCCTGGTCCAACCATGGCCAAGAAAGCTCACCGGCACCTTGACTTCCTCAGGAGGCTAAAGAAATTTGGCATGTCCCCATCGACCCTCACCAATTTTTATCGATGGACCATAGAAAGTATCCGATCTGGATACATCACGGCTTGGTATGGCAACTGATCTGCCTGGGATCGCAAGAAACTGTAGAGAGCTGTGGACACAGCTCAGCACATCATGGAAAGCAGCTTCCTTTCCATGGGCTCTGTCTACACTTCTCGCTGCCTGAGTAAAGCAGCAAACGTAATCAAAGATTCCATCCACCTGGGTCATTCTCTCTTCTCCCCCCTCCCATTGGGCAGAAGATACAAAAGCCTGAAAGCACGTACCACCAGGCTCAAGGACAGCTTCTATCCTGCCGTTATAAGACTATTGAATGGTTTCCTAGTACGATAAGATGGACTCTTGACCTCACAATCTACCTCGTTATGACCTTGCACCTTATTGCCTGCCTGCACTGCACTTTCTCTGTAGCTGTAACACTTTACTCTGCTTTCTGTATTGTTCTACCTTGTGCTACCTCAATGCACTGTGTAATGAATTGATCTGTATGAACAGTATGCAAGACAAGTTTTTCACTGTACCTCAGTACATGTGACAATAATAAACCGATACCAATACCACTCCTGTGCTCCGGTGCCACGTTTCGCACTTGTCCTGTTCCCATGCTGTGCTAATAAATGTTAATAGAAAGGCCACCAGTTAAGGAGGAGAAACCCCCGTCATGCAGAAGTGGGCCTTTGGCCTACCACGTCTCTGCTGATTTTTTTACCCATCTACATTAATGCCATCGCCCACATTAGGACTGTATCCTTCTATGCCTTGCTTATTTAAGTGTTCATCCAAATGTCTGTTAAACGCCGTAATTGTATCTGATTCCACACTTCCTCTGGCAGGGTGTTCTCAGTATTAATCACTCCTTATGTAAAAATCCTCAGATCCGCTTTAAAGCTCCTTCCACTCACCTTAAACCTAAGCCCTCTTATTTTCAATACTGTGGGTAAAAGATTTTGACTATCTACCTTATCTATCATAATCTTATATACTGCATCAGGTCACCCCTCAGCCTCCTTCACTCCAGGGAAAACAAGCCCAGCCTATCTAATCTCTTCCCATAACTAAAGTCCTCCAATCCTGGCAACACCCTGGTGAATCCCCTCCTCGCCCTCTCCAGCACAACTACCTCCTTCCTGCAGTGTGGCAGCTGGAACTGCACACAGTTCTCCAAGTGTTGCCGAACCAGTATTTTGTAAAGTTGCAACATAACATCCCAACTCTAATATATTCTACGCCCCGACCTATAAAGGCAAGCATGCCGTGTGCCTCATTCACCACCCTATCCACCTAGCCACTTTCGGGGAACTGTGGATTTGAACCCCCAAGGTCCATCTGTTCATCAATATTTCTTCATGCTCTACCATTTACTGTACATGTCCTACCCCTATTTGACTTCCCAAAATGCATTGCCTCGCGCTCAGTGGGATTAAGTTCCACCTGCCAACTCTTTGCCCAACTTCCCATCTGATCTATATCCTGCTGTAGCCTTAGACAACCGGCCTCATTATCCACATCACCACCAACATGTGTGTCATCTACAAACTTTCGATTCATACCTCCTACTTTCACATCTAAGTTGTTAATATATATCACAAACAACCAAGGCCCCAGCAGCAATCCCTGTGGTACTCCACTGGTAACAGATTTCCAATCAGTAAAGCATCCTTCCACCACCACTCTCTGCCTCCCGTCACCAAGTCAATTTTGGATCCAATTAGCCAGTTCTCCTTGGATCCCATGTACCTGAATCTTCTGGAGCAGCCTAGTTTAGTCAAATGTCTTACTAAGGTCCATGTGGACAATATCTACTCCCCTGCCTTCATCAACCTTCTTAGTTACTTCCTCAAAAATCTCAATCAAATCATTGAGAAAGGATTTCCCCTCGATCATCCCCTTCCTTTCCATCTGGACATAAATCTTGACCCTTACATTTTCTCCAGTAATTTCCCTACCACTGATGATCACTGGCCTGCCTTGCTGCCTTTCCTGAACAAAGGAACAACATTTGGTATCCTCCCGTCTTGTAGCACCTCACCGGTGAATGACAAAGATGCAAAAATCTCCATCAGGTCACCAACCCTCTCACAAGAAGACAAGAAAATAGGAGCAGGAGTAGGGCAGCAAGCCCCTTGGGCCTGCCTCAAATTCACTGTGATCATGGCTGATCCGTGCCATCCTCAATTCCGCTCCTGTGCCAATTCCCCACAACCCTCAATTCCTCAAATATTTATTGATCTCCACTTGAGATATATGTAATAACCTGGCCTCCACCATTCTCAGGATCTGAGAATTCAAGTGATTAACTACCCACTGAGAGAAGAAATATCTCCTACCTTATTTCCCATAACATTCTGGGATAGATCTCAACTGGCCCTGAGGATTTATCCATTACTTTGTGTTCCAAGACATCTGACGTCACCAGCTTCTTAATTCCTGAGCCAATATTCACATTTCTACGTTATGTGTTTGACATCAGATGAAACCATGCAGTCTCTTAAAGACACATTGGAGAGTAGAGGTGATAGTGAGTCTGATAGGCCATGCAGGATGAGGTGATGTTTCTGAATTAGGAAGGGGCTGGAGAGGATATTCTCTTCAATTTGTTAGAGCCAAACTCTGCCAACCATACCCTGAGCTTTGCAAGTCCTGTGCACCACCACACACCAGCTTCTGGCCGAGCAACATTGCCATTTTACACTGTTTGTCCATCTGAAGAAGGTGGACATTGCAGACAAGACATTCACTGCCCAGCCCAACTTATCCTTCTGATGATTCCTTATGGTGCCAATGGGAAGAGGTTCAGGAATTTGAAGGAATGATGAAGGAACAAAAGTATATGTCCAATTCAGAATGGTGTGTGAGTTGCAGGAGAAGGTTCCGGCTGTAGGTGTTTCCACACTCCAGCTTCCCCTGTCCTGTGAGTTTGTAGAGGTCACTGGTCTGAGGACATGGGAAAGGTGAGAGCTGCACGTTACAGGTGGCACACTCGGCAGTCTCAGTGCACTAGCATAGGAAGAGAGGCCAGCCATCTTTTGAGACACAGGAGATTGCAGACAGTGGTATCTGGAGCAACAAACAATCTGCTGGAGGAACTCAGCGGGTCGAGCAGCATCTGTGGGGGAAAGGAATTGTTGACATTTTGGGTTGAGACCCTGCATCATGAATCCTAATGCAGCACCTCAACCCAAAGTATTGACCATTCCTTATCCCCACAGATTGCTTCAGAGCCATAGAGTCATAAAGCACGGAAACAGGCCCTTCGGCCCAACTGGTCCATGCCAACCAAGATGCACATCTACGCTAGTGACATTTGCCCGTGTTTGGCCCACATCCCTCTAAACCTTTCCTATCCATGTACCTGTGCAAGTGTCTTTTAAATATTGTTAATGTACCTGCCTCAACCACTTTCTCTGGCAGCTTGTTCCACATACTGACCAAGTTGCCCAAGTTGGTGAAAAAGTTGCCCCTCTGATTCCAGTTAAATCCCTCCCCTCTCACCTAAACCTATGCCTCCCAGTTCTTGATTCCCCAACCCTGGGGAAAAGACTGAGTGCATTCACCCTAAACCTATGCCCCTCGTGATTTTATACACCTCTATAAAATCACTCCTGATTCTCCTACACTCTAATGAAAAGAAGTCGCAGTCTGCCCAATGTCTCTCTGTAACTCAGTCCTGGCAACATCCTCATCAATCTCCTCTGCGCTCTTTCCAGCTTCATGGCACCTTTCCAATAGCAGGGCGACCAAAACTGAACACAATATTTCAGGTGCGGTCTCACCAACGCCTTGTACAACTGCAACATAACGTCCCAACTTCTATACTCAGTGCGCTGACTGATGAACACTATGCTGACTCTCCCTAATCAATCTCCAAATGCATGTAGATCTTATCCCTCAGAATCTCCTCCAGTAACTCACCTACCACAAATGTTCAGCTTACTGGTCTATAGATCCCAGGATTTTCTTTGCAGCCCTTCTTAAACAAAGGCACAACATTCACCACCTTCCAGCCTTCCGGCACTTCACCCGTCGCTAATGTTGAGGCATATGTCCCAGACAGGGCTCCCGCAGTTTCTGCTCTAGCTTCCCACAGTGTCCTTGGATATCCCTGGAGATTGACCTATTTTCATGCGTTTTAAGACATCTGCACCTCCTCTGCTGTAATGCAGACTATCTCCAAGACATCCCCATTAACTCTCTCAAGTTCCAAAGTCTTCATGCTTTTCTCCACAGTATAAACAGAGGAGAAATATTTACTGAGGACCTGGTTCATCTCCTGGGGCTCCACACAAAGATGTCCCCTTCAGTCTCTGTGGGGCCCCATTCTCTCTCGAGTTACACTTTTTCCTCTAATATACTTCAAAAATCTCTTGGGATTCTCCTTAATCTTCACTGCCAAAGCTCTCTCATGCTCCCTTTTCTGCCCTTCTGATTTCCCTCTTGAGTACACTCCTGCATCCCCTATACTTCTCCAAGGATTCACTGGATCCCAGCTGCCTGTGCCTGACCTTCTTTTTCCTAACCAAAGCCTCAATATCCCTCGTCAGCCAGTGTTCCCTACTCCTGCCAGCCTTGCCCTTCACTCCAACAGGAACGTGCAGACCTGGAACTCTCGATATCTCACTTTTAAAAGCCTCCCACTTTTGCCAGAAATCCCATTGCCCACAAACAACCTACTCCGAGCAACTTTTGCAAGTTCCTGTCTCATACCATCAAAATTCGCCTTGCCTCAATTTAGAACTTTAACTTGTCGACTTTCCATAACTAGTTTAAAACTAACAGAACTATAGTGGCTGTGTCCAAGGTGCTCTCCCAATGACACCAGGGTTTTTTTCTCCAGTTACCTTTTGAGTCTGTTCCACCATTCAATGAAATCATCACACTGGCATCATCAGCAATGTACATTCGCCTGAAGAGAAAGTGGTTTATTTTGCAAGGGACAACAGTGAGAGTGCACACGTTGAAACTTGAAGCTGGCACACTGTTTTGCGACACTGTTGGTCTGTTACAAAGTATACACATCACACGACTGTTCTGTCCAATCAGATCACAATAAGAACGCAAGGCTGCAGAGGGAATATCATGTTCTTGTGGAAAAATAATGGGTAACCTAACTCCAGCCCCTGCCTTCTCCTTGACAGGCTGTCTGTCAAAGAGAGTTCTGAACTTCTACCACTCTCCAAGTTCAAGTGTTTCCAGACTTCACTCCTGGAAGTCTTGGCTGTAAACTTTACACTCTGGCCCCTTGCCCTGGATTCTGAACCAGTAGGAAGTGTGCCTCTCCACTTACCTCATCAGATCCTCCGGAATTCTTGAAAACTTCAATCAAATCACTTCAATTCCAGGCAATACAGACTTTGTTTGTGAGATGTCTCCTCAAATCACCCCTTAAAGCCCAAGTACCAGCCTGGTGAAGCTACGTTACATGATCCTTCCTGAGGTGCTAGATCTCGTCACCAGTGATCTAACCAGGGGTTTGTGTCCCACCAGCCCAGGTGTTCGCCAGTACTCAAGCTACAACGGACAATGTTACACTATCCTCTCTGAGTCTCCTCTCTACCTGCTTATGGTATGTACTTGCATTGTTCCCACATCTTCTTAGACCTCCACAGCTTCGCAGCACCTGGGGAGAGCCCTAGCCTGGATAGTGAAAGGCACATTAACCATTGACAGGGAAGTCACAAAGCCAGAAGGTCTCTCACCTACACCGTCCTTACACAATCAAGTCGACTGCATAAATGGAACCAGGGAAATGTATGGAATGGGTCTGGTAGATGGTGGAGGGGCAGGGGGTGGGTGGTGGTGCGGAGATGGTGGAGGGTGAGGGTCATGGGAGGAGGAGGCTCGGGTGCTCCTCGCTGGGAGTACGTGGACACGCAGCAGACTCAGAACACAGAACGGCAAACTTTGAGAGCTCACAGCACATCCCTCATTTTCATTACAATTTTCCTTTTTTACTGACACTGAATTGTGCAGCGCAGAAAAATGTGGCAGTGTGAACAAGATATCCTCTCTACAGCCATGTCCAACATCATGACATCTGCTGTATCTTACCTCAGCCAGAGGGCAAAGTCACACAGCTCTGACGTCGAATTCCATTTCCCACCCTTGGTTCTTTTGTTCAATCTGTCAATACTCTGCAATTTAATGTTTCTATCAAAAGTACCTGAAACATTGCCAATCATCACAAATTTGGGCTTGCAGCTTTCTGTATCCACGCCATCGAGAAATGCAGAGCATCACTGCGGCCCTAACACTGATGTTTTTCAGGTGACACAAGCCCCACTCAGCTGGTTGCAATACCGGCTCCTGAGTCCTCCTCTGTCTCCTCACACACAGCCAACACCCGAGAACAGTCAATGCTTTGCCTTCAGTTCCATGTACATCAATTTCAGCTCATATCTCTGATGAGGAACTTCCTCAAAAGTCTGCATAAGTTACATGAGTAATGTTCCCCTGTCCACAACTTGAGTCACCGTCACAAAGCATACATCACTGCTTGGTACGGCAACTGCTCTGCCCGTGACCACAAGAAACTGCAGAAACTTGTGGACGCAGCCCAACACATCACGGAAACCAGCGTCCCCTCCATGGACTCTGTCTACACTTCTCACTGCCTTGGTGAAGCAGCCGGCATAACCAAAGACCCCACCCACCTGGGTCATTCTCTCTTCTCCCCTCTCCCATCGGGCAGAAGATACAAAAGCCTGAAAGCACGTACCACCAGGCTCAAGGACGGCTTCTATCCCACTGTTATAAGACTATTGAACAGTTTCCTAGTACGATAAGATGAACTCTTGACCTCACAATCTACCTTGCACCTTATTGTCTGCCTGCACTGCACTTTCTCTGTAACTGTAACACTTTATTCTGCACTCTGTTTTTGCTTTTCCCTTGTACTACCCTGATGTGCTGATGTTGTGAAATGATCTGTGTGGATGACATGATTTTCACTGGACCTCGGTACATGTGACAATAATAAACCAATTTACCAATTTAGTTTAGTCAGGTGTGTCAGGTTACTAGTTCTCACTGGTCGGTGGATCAACTGCACATGTTTAGGGTTTTTTTCTTTACAGACACCAGCAATAATGAGACAACAAGTGTTCAGGTGAACAGTGAGGGAATGCTTAAAGTGCTGACTAGATGGCCAGTCAAACATACCGTCGTATCCTTGATTGTGTTCAGCTTCTCTGATGTTGTTGGTTCTGGACTTGTTCAGGCGAGAGCAGAATAATTCATCACTCTGTGGACTGTTCTGTAGATAGGATTTCTGGAGCCAGCAATTGAATCATTCAGCACAGAATTCCAGGCCCTCTCTTGTAGTTGTAGTGTTAATTTGGCTGTCCTGGCTATAGTTCTGCTGAACTGACCTTAAAGATATTGATTCCACTGAAATCAAAGGGAGGTGGAATCAAATCTGAAGCAAGAACACTTCTTCTCCTGAGGCAGACCCTCAGGATCGAGGATGAGTTGCTTCACTTTGGTTTTGTGGGTTCTGAGAGGCTGATGAGGAACTGGAGATCCTTCCACAGAGGGTCAGGAGGAGGCCGATGTTGCAGGAGGGTGGGTAGTTTGTGAGATGGTGCATTCCTTCCACCACTCACACAGGCCCTCTGTGTTCTTCCAATGCTTGGACCCTTGGACCTCGCTGTGAATGGTCCTCCGATTGGAGTGGCCTCAGCCAGAAGTTGGGGGACATTGCATTTCGTCAAGGTGATGTGGAGCACATCCTTGAACCTTCTCTTCTGACCACCTGATAATGGGTTACTCAGAATGGAGTGTCTGTGTCAGGAGTGTGTGGTCGGGCTGTGAACAAGGTGCCCAACGTAATCAACTGAGCAGAATATGGACGCCCATGCCGAGATGTCGGCCTGGGAGAGGATATTGGCAACTGTTCACTCGTCCTTCCAGAGCTGCCTGTCGTAGGCAGTCCAATCAGACCCATGTCTAATTTCCTGTTTGATGCCATCCCCAACACTGCCTTTACTGTTCAGGGGGATGTGTACAACTCCCACCAGCAATCTCTGTCACATGGTATTCCCCAGCTCTTCCCAAATACATTCTCCATCATCCGAGCTGATATTCCCCCTCACGATCACCTTAATCTCCTCTGCAGCCGGCAACAGGTTTCGGGACTTCGGAACAGCTAATTTTTTTTTATAATTCTCATCGGGGATAGTGGGGCAGGACTGCACAGGCGCGTGATGTCAGCAGGTAATGCGTGGGCAGTCTAAAAAGCAAACCGCCATATCCAGCGGGCAGCGTCGGAGCGGGCAGCGGAGTGAGAGGGAGCAGAGTGGTTGGGCTTTGGCTCAAGGGGCTTAGGCGCTAAAGGGATGAGGAGAGGTAGCTGATTTGAGGAAAGGAAGGGGTATGAGTGCGGTTTCCTGTACTCAGTGTCAGATGTGGGAGTTCCCGGAGTCTCCCTGCCTCTGGGAGGGCTACATCTGCACCCGGTGTGTCGAGCTGCAGCTCCTGAGGGACCGTGTTAAGGAACTGGAGATGCAGCTCGATGACCTTCATCTGGTCAGGGAGAATGAGGAGGTGATAGAGAGGAGTTATAGGCAGGTGGTCACACCAGGAACATTGGAATCAGGCAATTGGGTCACAGTCAGGAGGGGGAAGGAGAAGAGTCAGGTACCAGAGAGTAGTCCTGTGGCTGTAGCCCTTGACAATAAGTACTCTTGCTTGAGTGCTGTTGGAGGAGACAGCCTACCTGGGGGAAGCAACAGTGGCAGTGTCTCTGGCACAGAGTCCGGCCCTGTGGCTCATAAGGGTAGGGAAGGAGAGAGGAGGGCACTAGTGACAGGGGACTCTATAGTTAGGTGGGCGGACAGACGATTCTGTGGATGCAGGAAAGAAACTCGGAAGGTAGTTTGCCTCCCACGTGCCAGGGTCCAGGATGTTTCAGATTGCGTCCAAGATATCCTGAAGGGGGAGGTAGAGCAGCCAGAGGTCGTGGTACATGTTGGTACCAATGACATAGGTAGGGAAAGGACTGAGGTCCTGAAGAAGGACTATTGGGAGTTAGGAAGGAAGCTGAGAAGCAGAACCTTAAAATGTAGTAATTTCTGGATTACTGCCTGTGCCACGTGACAGTGGGTATAGGAATAGAATGAGGTGGAGGTTAAATGCGTGGCTGAGGGATTGGAGTATGGGGCAGGGATTCAGATTTCTGGATCATTGGGGCCTCTTTTGGGGCAGGTATGACCTGTACAAAGAGGACGGGTTGCACTTGAATCCCAGGGGGACCAATATCCTGGCAGGGAGGTTTGCTAAGGCTACTGGGGGGAGTTTAAACTAGAATTGTTGGGGAGTGGCATCCAAACTGGAGAGACTGGGGAAGAGGTGTTTGGCTGTCAAATAGAGAAAGCTAGTTGTAGGTACAAGAGGGAGGATAGGCAGCTGATAGAGAAGGGACGTGCTCTGACCAACGGTTTGAGATGGTTCTATTTTAACACAAGGAGTGTTGTGAGCTTGGATAAATACTCGGAGATACGATGTGGTGACCATTACAGAGACTTAGATG
Source organism: Pristis pectinata (assembly GCF_009764475.1). NCBI lineage: Eukaryota > Metazoa > Chordata > Chondrichthyes > Rhinopristiformes > Pristidae > Pristis > Pristis pectinata. Next base: position 36,509,868 of record NC_067426.1, on the reverse strand, counting down.
GCTCGGGGACTGGAGTGGTTACTTCAAGTGCTGGGTTTTAGATGTTTCAGAAAGGACAGGGAGAGAGGCAAAAGAGGTGGGGGCGTGGCACTGTTGATCAGAGATAGTGTCACAGCTGCAGAAAAGGTGGACGTCATGGAGGGACTGTTAACGGAGTCTCTGTGGGTGGAGGTTGGGTACCAGAAAGGGTCAATAACTTTACTGGGTGTTTTTTATAGGCCGCCCAATAGTAACAGGGATATTGAGGAGCAGATAAGGAAGCAGATCCTAGAAAGGTGTGATAATAACAGAGTTGTTGTAATGGGAGATTTTAATTTCCCAAATATCGATTGGCATCTCCAGACAGCAAGGGGTGCAGATGGGGTGGAGTTTGTTAAGTGTGTTCAGGAAGGATTCTTGACACAATATGTAGATAGGCCTACAAGAGGAGAGGCTGTGCTTGATTTGGTATTGGGAAATGAACCTGGTCAGGTGTCAGATCTCTCAGTGGGTGAGCATTTTGGAGATAGTGATCATAATTCTATCTCCTTTACAATAGCACTGGAGAGAGATAGGAACAGACGAACTAGCAAGGTATTTACTTGGAATAAAGGGAATTATGAGGGTCTCACGCAGGAAATTGGAAGCTTAAATTGGGAACAGATGTTCTCAGGGAAAAGTACGGAAGAAATGTGGCAAATATTCAGGGGACATTTGGGTGAAGTTCTGCATCGGCATGTTCCAATGAGACAGGGGAGTCACGAGAGAATACAGGAACCATGGTGTACAAAGGCTATAATAAATCTAGTTAGAAGGAAAAGAGAAGCTTACAAAAGGTACAGAGAGCTTGGTAACGTAAATAGGTCTCGAAGAGTATAAGGATAACAGGAAGGACTTAAGAAGGAAATTAGGAGAGCCAGAAGGGGACATGAGAAGGCCTTGGCAGGCAGGATTAAGGAAAACCCCAAGGCGTTCTACAAGTATGTGAAGAGCAAGAGGATAAGATGCGAAACAATAGGGCCTATCAAGTGCAGCAGTGGGAAAGTGTGTATGGATCCAGGAGAAATAGTGGAGGTACTTAATGAATACTTTACATCAGTATTCACTATGGAACAAGATCTGGGGGATTGTAGTGGGGACTTGCAGCAGGCTGAAAAGCTTGAGCATGTAGACATTAGGAAAGAGGAGGTGCCGAAACTTTTGGAAAGCATCAAGTTGGATAAGTCGCTGGGACCAGATGAGATGTATTCTAGGCTGCTGTGGAAGGTGAGGGAGGAGATTGCGGAGCCTCTGGCGATTATCTTTGCATCATCAGTGGAGACGGGAGAGGTTCCGAAGGATTGGAGGGTTGCGGATGTTGTTCCCTTATTCAAGAAGGGGAGTAGGGATAGCTCAGAAAATTATAGACCAGTGAGTCTTACATCAGTTGTTGGGAAACTGATGGAGAAGATCCTGAGAGGCAGGATTTATGAACATTTGGAGAGGTATAATATGATTAGGAATAGTCAGCATGGCTTTGTTAAGGGCAGGTCCTGCCTTATGAGCCTGATCGAATTTTTTGAGGATGTGACTAAGCACATCGATGAAGGGAGAGTAGTAGATGTAGTGTATATGGATTTCAACAAGACGTTTGATAAGGTACCCCATGCAAGGCTTATTGAGAAAGTAAGGAGGCATGGGATCCAAGGGGACATTGCAATGTGGATCCAGAACTGGCTGGTCCACAGAAGGCAAAGAGTGGTTGTTGAAGGGTCGTATTCTGCATGGAGGTCGGTGACCAGTGGTGTACCTCAGGGATCTGTACTGGGACCCTTGCTCTTTGTGATTTTTATGAACGACTTGGATGAGGAAGTGGTGGGATGGGTTAGTAAGTTTGTAGATGACACAAAGGTTGGATGTGTAGTGGATCGTATAGAAGGCTGTCAGAGTTACAGAAGGACATAGATAGGATGCAAAACTGGGCTGAGAAGTGGCAGATGCAGTTCAACACAGATGTGTGAAGTGGTTCATTTTGGGAGGTCAAATATGATGGCAGAGTATAGTATTAATGATAGGACTCTTGGCAGTGTGGAGGATCAGAGGGATCTTGGGGTCTGAGTCCGTAGGATGCTCAAAGCAGCTGCACAGGTTGACTCTGTGCTTAAGAAGGCATTTGGTGTATTGTGCTTCATCAATTGAGGAATTGAATTTAGGAGCCGAGAGGTAATGTTGCAGCTATATAGGTCCCTGGTCAGACCCCACTTGGAGTATTGTGCTCAGTTCTGGTCGCCTCACTACAGGAAGGATGCAGAGGAGATTTACAAGGATGCTGCCTGGAATGCGGAGCATGCCTTATGAAAGCAGGTTGAGGGAACTCTGCCTTTTCACTTTGGAGCGACGGAGGATGAGGGGGGATCTGATTGAGGTGTACAAGATAATGAGAGGCATTGATCGGGTAGATAGAGGCTTTTCCCCAGCACTGAAATGGTGGCCATAAGAGGACATAGGTTTAAGAAACTTTTGGATAGGTACATGGAGCTGAGAAAAATAGAGGGCTATGGGTAAGCCTAGTAATTTCTAGGGTAGGGACATGTTCGGCACAGCTTTGTGGGCCGAAGGGCCTGAATTGTCCTGTAGGTTTTCTATGTTCTGTGTTCCTAACACCACCCACCTCCTTCTACCTCTTCCCTGTCCTTCCGAACCCCTAGATGTTCAGTTCCCATCCTTGGTCCCTGCAGCCATTCCTTCCCAACCACCGTCCTATCATACCTAATTACATCTACCTGCACAATTAATTCATCCACCATATTCCAATTGTTTCGAAGATTCAGAAGGAAACCCTTCAGGCTTGACTTTTTAACTTTCTTCATCCCCTGACTATTAGTTGGCATTTGTTTTTTGCCCTTGATTTCTCTGCCTTCCACTTCAGCTTCCCCTCTTGCCCCTCGGTTTCTTATCCTTGCTCCCCTTCCTCTGTCACCCCACATGGGTTCCTATCCCTCCCATCTTAGTTTAAAGCCTCCCCAGCAGCACGAGCAGACACTCCCTCCGGGAGATCAGCCCAGGCGCAGTCGTCCTTGTACTGATCCAAACTCTTCCAGAACCAATGTCCCAGGGCTTTGAATCCCTCAGCTTTACACCATTTCTCTAACCATGTAATCGCCTGATGTATCTTTCCACTTCTCACCCGACGACCACGTGACTCTGGAGCAATCCTGCCATTACTGTCATCTGAGGACCTACATTTTAACTTACTTCCTAACTCCCTACATTCAGCTTGAAGGACCTCAGTCTCTTTCCACATATATCATTGGTACCAATATGCATGACCACAACTGGTGTTCTCTCTTCCTCTGCGGAATTCCCCACAGCTGCTCTGGGACAGCCTTGTGCCAGGGAGGCCTTTTCAACTTCCTGTTGATCAGGAGTATCAGAAAGACTGGACCAAGTAGGTGGCTGTGTGATGGAGTCTAGGATGCTCACATCAAGGACAGAGTCACGGCTGACTGCGTCTTCTTTCCAGCAGGGATGGAGTGCCTCTATGTCTGTGATGAGTTCACCCCTTTACCTGGCTCCCAGTGGGATATTGAAGATCTGTTCGCGAACAAGAAACAGGATGCACAACTCAGTCCTGTACTGGTTGGCAAGGAGTGCCAGGTGTTAGAGGGATCAGTACTGGGGCCTCAACTTTCTAATTTACAGTTAATGCAAGTGACTTGGAAGGTGCACTAAAAGCATCGTTGTTAAATTTGTCAATGACACAAAGACGGGTCAGAAATTAAATGGTGAAGGACCTGGAGAAAACGAGTAGAATTGAAGGAGAAGTTGTTCAATGTTCAATCCTTCTCCCTCCACAGATACTCCCTGACCTGCTGGGCTTTCCTAGGGCTCTGCTTTATATCAGCGGGTCAGGCAGCATCTGTGGAGGGAAATGGATAGTCGACGTTTCGGGTCGAGACCCTTCATCTGGGCTGAAAGACAGAGGGGAGATAGTCAGTATAAAGAGGTGGGGGAAAGGGGTGGGCCAAGACCCTGCGGGTGATTGGTGGAGCCAGGTGAGGGGAGTGATCGGCAGGTGAGGGAGGGGCGAGAGTGGGAATGGTGTCAGAAGCTGGGCGGTGATGGGTGGCAGTGACAAAGGGCTGAAGAAGATGGAATCTGATGGGAGAGGAAGGTGGATCATGGAATAAAGGGAGGGAGGTGGGGAGGGGAACCGGTGGGAGGAGTGTGTGGGTGATGGGCAGATCGAGAGGGAGAGTGTGGGGGAGGGGAAAGACAAGGGGTGATGGGGGTCCGGTGGATCAGGAGGAAAGAGAAAAGGGGAAAGGTGACAGAGGGGGAGCGGTGACTGGAGGGTTGAGAATGTTCAGGCTGCCAGGTTGGAGACGGCCCGGGGGGAATCCGAGGAGCTGTTCCTCTAATTTGCATCTGGGAATGGGGTGGGAATAGGGAGGGGAATTAAAACAGCTGGCAACTGGGAGCTGCAGGTGGATACAGCGGACGGAGCGAAGGTGCTCAGCAAGGCAGTCACCCAGTTTGCGTTCCAGTCTCACTGAATCTCTGCCTCACCTGGAAGGGCCGTTTAGGGGCCTGGATGGTGGTGAGGGAGGAGGTGCAGGGGCAGGTGTTGCACCTCCTACGGGTACAGAGGAAAGTGCCTGAGGAGGAAGGGATGAGCGGATGAGGAAGTCACGGAGGGAGTGATCCCTGTGGAAAGCAGAGAGTTGGGGGGAGGGGCGGTGGGGGTCCCGTTGTAGATGGCAGAAGTTGCGGAGAACGATGTGTTGGAGGGAGGAGGTACAGGAGCCTGAAGACCCACACTCAACGATTCAGGAACAGCTTCTTCCCCTCCGCCGTCAGATTTCTCAACGGTCCATGAACCCGTGAACTCTGCTTCGTGATGCCTTTTCTTTTCTTGCACTATTTATTTGTTTTTGTAATTTATAGATTTTTGTCTGCACTCGCAAAACAACACATTTCATGGCATTTGTCAGTGATAATAAACCTGATTCTGATTCTGATTTTGATTCTGATTCTGGGTTCGTTGGTTGGTGAGGGAGGGGGTGCGGTTGTAGGTGAGGAGCAGGGGAACCCTATCCCTGTTCCGCCTGGCGGGGTGGGGTGAGGGTAGACATGCGGGAGATAGAGGAGATACGGGTGAGGGCTCGGTCAGTAGCAGTGAGGGAACCCCATTTTCTGAAAAAGGAGGACATTTTGGATGTTCTGGAGTGGAGGGCCTGATCTCAAGAACAGATGTGGCGGAGTCAGAGGAACTGAGGTAACGGAATGGGGTCCTTACAAGTGGCAGGGTGGGAGGTGAAGTAGTCGAGGTAGCTGTGGGAGTCAGTGGGTTTGTGGTAAGTAAAGGTGGACAATCTGTTTCCTGAGATGGAGACAGAGAGATCAAGAAAGGCGAGATGAACAAAGTGAATTTGAGGGTGGGTTGAATTTGTTAACGGACTTGGTGAGAGGTTGGTGAGAGTTTGGAGAGCTCTGAGATGCAGAGAGACCTGAGTTTCCTAGTGCGTGATCAGCAAAAAATGAGAATACAGGTAATTAGGAAAGCTTGGGGAAAGGATTGTTTGTTGTGAAGGTATTGAATACAAATGTAGGGAGGTTAGGCAGCAATGATATAAGGTATTGGTGAGATGATATCGAGGGTACTGTGGGGCACTAGTCTCTTTATTTCAGGAAGAACATCTATCCTGGTCCCAGCACATTGATGCAACCAGGAAGAAGGTGTGCCAGCATCTCAGCTTTCTTAGAAGTTTAAGGAGATTCGGCATGTCTTCAAAGAGTCTGACAAACTTCTGCAGATGTGTGATGGAAAGCATTCTGACTGGTTGCATAACGGCCTGGTATGGAATCTCCAATACACAGGAATGCAAGAGGCTACAGAGAGTGGTGGACTCAGCCAGATCCATCACGGGTACAGCACTCCTCACCATCAACGACATCTACACGAGATGATGTCTCAGGAAGGTGATATCCATCATGAAGGACCCCCACCATCCGGGCCATGCCCCCTTCTTGATGCTGCCATCAGGCAGGAGGTACAGGATCCTGAAGACCCACATCTCAAAGTTCAACAACAGCTTCTTCCCCACTGCCCTTGGGTTCTTGAACAGACCTGAAAAACTCCAACACTACTTCGGACTGCAATTCTTTTTTCTCTCAACTTGCACTAATGTCATTTTTTTGGTTTATTTTGTCATGTAAGTTATGTACAATTTATGTTAATTTAAGTTGTGGTAGTTTATATTTATCACATTTGTAATGTACTGTGTTGCTGCTGCAAAAACTAATTTTCAAGGGACTTATACCCTGGGTATATATGCCCATGACAATAAACTTGAACTTGAACAACTGGATAGGAGAGGTTATGGATAGGAAAGGTTGAGAGGGCTATGGGCCAAATGTGGGCAGATGGGATGAGCTTAGATCAGCACCTTGGTTGTCATGGACCATTAGGGCTGAAGGACCTGTGTCTGTGCTGTGTGACTTGTGACTCTAAGTCTGGCAGTCAGAAGTTGTAAAGGATTTAGCCTCTGAAATTCTTCCTGCCACTCCACTCCCATCACTCCACTTAAGGTGCTGCTTGAAATGTTTCTGGTTGAGTTAGTTTTTGGGTGCTTGTGGTATTGTCTCTATTCTTGGCTCAGGGGCCACATATTCCTGCATTGGGTCACTGTAAAGTGTCCCTTATAGGTGCTACATATGGATGTTCTTTGTTCCTCTTCTAGCCTCTTAACCTTAGGCAGGATACTGAATTTCCCACTGATTTTATAGGGCAGACCAGAATCTAATTCTTCAAACTAAAACCAAGAAATGTATCAGTGGAGAATGGGAACTCCTCCCTATGTCTGCCCAGATTCTTCTGCTTCTTACGGTGACTGAGCTCAGACTAGGTTATGTGACCTCAAGTTGTACATTCTGTAACTAAAGGGGAGCATCCGGGCTTGGGACTGTGCTCATCTGTAGCTTTGCTTGTTATTGAAGAGCACTGCTTTGGTATAAACATTGTCAAAAACTGGACTTCCATCACAGGGCGCTGATTGTCAGTGAGCGTTAGATGATTGTGTCCTGCTAAACCAGCAGTCGGTTATCACTTGGTAGAAAGTAGCTTCACACTGCTTCTTCCATACACTTGGTCCTCATTTAAGGCCCATCCTTCAGAGATATTTGTGTATAATCATAATATGGTTTGTCACAAGAAAGACATGGACAGCAATACCATCAAACCACCATCGGCTTGAAGCTTGACGTGATGGTTAAATATATACCATGTTAAAGTTAAAATGTTTGTTCATTGAAGTCAACGACAGTTTTGGAAAGAATGTTTACTCCAGATGGCACAGTGGTGCAGCTAATCGACCCACTGCCTCACAACACCAGAGACCTGGATTCATTGCTGATCCTGGATGCTGTCTGTGTGTAGTTTGTGTATCCCCCTTTGACGTGTGGACTTCTCCTGAGTTCTTCACTTTCCTTCCATATCCTAAAGACATGTGGGTTGGTGGGCTAATTGGTGACTGTTAATTGCCCCCTGTGTAGCTGAATAGTAGAGTGGGGAAGGGGCAGTTGATGGGAGTGTGGGGAGAACAAACAGGGATTGGGATAAGATTGGTGTAAGTGGGTAGTTGAAGGTCAGTATGGTCTCAGTGGGCTAAAGGGCCTGTTCCCATGCTGTGTAACTATGACTCTGTGTCTAACTGTTGGAAAAGGCTTCAACTTTCAAATTCCCTTTGAAATTGAGGATTCACTTCCAGCACATTATACAATGTTAGTAATGCAGACATCTGCAGTCTCACGTGTCTGCTCAGTAATGTAGAGGTGCTCAGTAATGCAGAGAAGCTCAGTAATGCAGAGGTGCTCAGTAATGCAGAGACTGTGCAGAAAGCTGCCAGTCTTCAGATACATTGGATCCAGAATTCAGGCTCCAACAAGGAGAGAAGGATATTTAATGAACAACAACCAACTTTATTGTGTGTAGTGTGTTTAATATTGGTAAAAGCACGTACAGGAACCAGGGGTATGACAACGGTGATTAATAGGTGTTTGACCATCCACTGTCCTGCTTTGATGTGTAAATGTGGCTTGGACCATGGATTTGGTTTGATGTCTCATCAATTCGGTCAAGTGATGTTTCAGCAGCAGAGGACAGAAGAGTGGACATCAGTGGGGCTTTTTCTATATCCCACATCAGCCACCTACCCACTGAACCTACCTCTATCCTCTCCAGAGACTCTGTACCCTTTGCAGTTCACACTCTCAGCTGGCTTTGTAACATCAGCAGACATGACATCCAGTCTTCCATCCCAGCCACTAAAGAGATTGTAAAAGTTTGCACACTAGTGCTAGTGTCCCTTTGCTGACTTCAGCTAACACACAGAATGTGTGCCCTGTGACTCCAGAACCCAGCACTGGCACTGCCCACCAATGTACAGAAATACCTCACTGGGTTTTGCCAGAACCTCTCACCCCGGACCTCGTCACAGTTTTGGGACAAACATGGACCAAAGAGTGAGATGGGAGTGACTGCTTGTCAAGGCAGCATTTGACCGAATGTGAGAGGCATAATGGGTAAATGGTCAGAGCCTTTCTCCCAGGGTGAAAGTGTTCAGTACTAGAGGGCATAGCTTTTAGGTGAGACGGGGAAAGTTTAAAGGTAAGTGTTTTACACAGAGATTGGTTGGTGCCTGGGATGTGCTGCCAGGGGTGGTGGTGGAGGCAGATATGATAGGGGTGTTTAAGAGGCATTTAGACAGACACATGAACAGGCAGGGAATGGAAGGATATGGATCTTGTCAGGCAGATGGGATCGGCTTGGATTGGCATCATGGTTGGCACAGACATGATGATCTCTGTTCTGTGTACCAAGGAGCCCTGGTAAAACTGAAACCAATGGGCATCAAAGGGAAACACTTCACCTGGTGGAGTTATACCCTGCACAGAGAAACTTGGATGTGGTTGTTGGAAGTCAACCACCCCAACCCCAGAACATCACTGCGCGAGTTCCTCAGGGCAGTGTCTCAGACCCAAATATTTTCAGCTGCTTCGTCGATGGTGGAGTTCCTCAGAGGGCAGTATTGGGACCTCAGATTTTCACCTTATACAGTAATGATCTGGATGAAGGAACTGACGGCATTGTGGCCAAGTTTGCAGACGATACCAAAGTAGGCAGAGGAACAGGTAGTGTTGAGGAAGCAGGGAGTCTGCAGAAGGACTTGGACAGGTTGGGAGAGTGGGCAAAGAAGTGGCAGATGAACACAATGTAGGGAAGTGTGGGGTTATGCACTTTGGTAGGAAGAATAAAGGTGTAGACTATTTTCTAAATAGGGAGAGAATTCAGAAATCAGAGGTGCAAAGGGACTTGGGAGTCCTAGATCAGGATTCCCTTAAGGTTAGCTTGCAGATTGAGTCAGTAGTAAGGAAGGAAATGCAATGTTAGCATTCGTTTCAAGAGGATCAGAATATAAAAGCAAGGATGTTATACTGAGGCTTTATAAAGCATTGGTCAGACCACTTTTGGAATATTGTGAGCAGTTTTGGGCCACATGTCTAAGGAAGGATGTGCTGGCATTGGAGACGGTCCAGAGGAGGTTCACAAAAATGATCCCAGGAATGAAAGGGTTAACATATGTGGAGCTTTTTGATGTCTCTGGGCCTGTACTCACTGGAGTTCAGAAGGACGAAGGGGGATCTCACTGAAACCTACCAGATACTGAAAGGCCTGGAGAGACTGGACGGGAAGAGGATGTTTCCATCAGTGGGACAGTCTGGGATCCGAGGGCACAGCCTCAGAAGAAAGGGGCATCCTTCCAAAACTGAGATGAGGAGGAATTTCTTCAGCCAAAGGGTGGTGAATCTGTGGAATCGTTGCCACAGAGGGCTGTGGAGGCCAAGTCTTTGGGAGTATATGAGGCAGAGATTGATAGGTTCTTGATTAGTAAAGGCAATTGAAGGTTAAGGGGAGAAGGTGTGAGAATGGGTTTGAGAAAAAAAATCAGCCATGATTTTTCTCTGCCCTCTGCCCCCTTCCTTTCCAGTCCTGATGAAGGGTCTCGGCCCAAAACGTCAACTGTTTATTTCCCTCCATAGATGCTGCCTGACTGCTGAGTTCCTCCCGCACTTTTTGTGTATTGCTCCAGATTCCAGCATCTGCAGAATTTCTTGTGTCTCCATGGTTGAATGGTGGAGCAGACTCAATGGACCGAATGGCCTAATTCTGCTCCTATGTCTTATGGTCTGATGGATCTTTCCCACCCAGAGAGCAGTGAGTACCTGGAACACACTGCCGGAGAGAGAGGTGGAAGCAGAGTCACTGACACCATTTAAGAAGTGTCTGGATGAGCACTTGAATCGCCTTGGCATGGAAGGCTCCGGGCCAAGAGCTGGGAGATGAGATCAGTACAGATGGGTGCCCACTGGCCGGTGAGAATGAGTTGGATGAATGGCCTGTTTCCATGCTCTGTGACTCTGTGTGAGTTGTTAAATTTTGGGAGGTCTCATAACGTAGGACATACACCGTGAATGGTCGTGGCCTGAGGTGTATTGAGGAACAGAGGGATCTTGGAGCACAAGTCCATAGATGCCTAATGGTGGCAGCTCAGATAGATAGCGTGGTGAAGGAGACGTATGGGATACTGGCCTTCATTAGCCAGGGCAGTGAATATAAGAGCACGGAAGTCATGGTACAGCTTTATAAAACTTTGGTTAGGCCACAGTTGGAGTACCATGTGCAGTTCCAGTCAACACTTTGTACGAAGGGAATGACTACAATGGAGAGGGTGCAGAGGAGATTCCCCAGGATGTTGCCTGGGTGGAGGGTTTCAGTTACGAGGAGAGACTGGAGAGGTTGGGTCTGTTCTCCCTGGAGCAGAGATGGCTGAGGAAGGACCTGATAGAGGTGTACAACATGATAAGGGACATTGATAAGGTGGATAGTGACCAAGGTTTCCCTATAACGGAGACATCTACAACCAGAGGAGACCTGAGGGGGAAAATATCACACGGAGGATGTTTGCAATCAGGACTACTATGCCTGAGAAGATGGCGGAGGCAGAGACTCTCACAGTATTTAAGAAGTATCTAGACAAGTACTTGAATCACAAAGGAATAGAAGGCTACAGACCAAGTCTGGTCAATGGGTTCAGTACGGATGGGCACGTAATGGTTGGCATGGACTTGCGGGATCGAAAGTCCTGTTTCTGTGCTGTACACCTCGGTGACTGTATGGCATGGGCAGGCCTAAGGACCTTTCTCTGTTCTCTATCATTCTACAACTCAAACCCCTCGTCACCTTTGTCACATTTTTTGGCAAACTGGTTGAATTCGTTCAGATCTTGCAGGAGTCCAAAGCTGGGAGCTGAATGTTCAAGGATATTTGCCATTTACGAAAGACAAGCAGAAAATGAAGAGAAGGCATGGTGGCGCTGTCAACAGGGAGAGAACTTGGCTTGGCAGGTCACGATGTACAACTGGAATCAGCTTAGAAATAGCAAAAGGGCAGGAAACATTATTGGGCATTAGCTCTGGGCCACCAAGGAGCAGTTGTAATATTGGGCACAGCATGGTCAGTAATTGTGAGGTTCACATAACAGGGGCAATGCTGTGGTCAGGGCAGACTTTAATCCGCAATAGAGTGGACAAGTCAAATTAGTAGTGATAAGGAGGAAGACTAATTCACGGGCTGTCCTATTTGGGTGTTGGCTCGACTGTAATCAGGAAATGAGTTTCAGGCTCAAACATAACTTCAGGGGCTCGCAACTCTGCTCAGAATTGTGACCAGCCATAATCTTATCAAATGACACAGCAGGTTTAAGGACATTGTTGGCTCATTGCTGCTCGCAGCTGACACGTTTGTATGTTCCTTGATGGCATCCAAAGGATTCAGATGTTGGATTACGGCAGCAACCACGGACAGGTCCATGTGAGGTTGCTGAAGTGGACAAGAAGTATCCGTTTCAGCAAGACCATTTGTCAACAGCACTGAAAGTGGGAACTGGAGTGCAACATGACAAGCTCGTCCCAGAAGCTTTTAATAATGCTGAGGACACAGCAAAATGCATCACCAGCTTCAGTCCTTTCCTCAGTGGAAACCCACACAGAATGTGAAAGGGGCTTTGGTGGAGAAAGACAATGAGATTGCAGCCAGTGTTCTGGTGTACACTGACAATGCTGATCCTCTGGGCCAATGAAGATCAGCAATAAGCTGCTCTCAGAAAATCCAGAATTAATCATTAGGAATGCTGAAGTCTTCATAAACACCAGAGATATAAAGCTGAAGTGCAGCATTAATCATCCAGAAACAGAGCACGCAAAAAACTTTGGCTTCTACCTCCTGATAAAGCTGCATGATAAAATCCCCTCTTCCTGGTCAGTTCAGACACAAAATTCCTCATTCATATCTCCACACCATCAGTGCAAAGTGAAGCCACTGCATCGCCTCAGAGGAGGGGGAAGGGCATGATGCCCTATATGGTGATGTTGTTGAAGGTACCACAATTCTGGGTGGAATTCGTGTTTGAACGCCGATGCTTGGAATTGTATCAATGATTGATAACAAAAAACGTGTTGTATAGTCATATCAGCTGGATCCAAAATTTATTCTTTAGCACATATACCACTGACTGGAATGGATTTCTAGCCAGAGTCCAATAAAAGCAGACGGGAATTTGCCATTCCTCATTGCAGAACACAACCTTTGAAGACCTTACTCAGGTGGCTCAGGTGGATCGGCCAGTATCTGTGTGGCCTTCTCTCAAACACACCTTGCAGCAAATACCCCACTTTTTGTAGAGGAAGAATACATTTGTTTTCTTTATTTTACAAATATCCTGGAAAGTGATACAGATTGTCACATCATTCATAGTTTGAAAATATGTTATTTGTCACACTGATACAGATGCCAAAAATGCAGTTGATTGAACACCACAGCACATACATATTGCTCATTATCTGTTCTAACCAGTAGTCAAATGCAAAGTTTGATGTCTCAAGCTGAGATCTTTCAAAACACAGCTCCAAAAAACCTCGTCATTAATTATATGTTCCCTGCTGCACTGGCAATTCCTGTCATTCCAAAACATCCACCAGTCTTTAAAAGAAAACACTGTAACATTGTCATTGTATGTGAATAATAAGACAGAGTGCTCAAAGAATAGGATCAACTAGCGACTGTAGGATTTAACTTCAACAGTGGACCAGAATACCTTGAGCCCAAAGCCAGACAGTACGTGTAGGACTCCACCCTGTGCTGAATTACAATGGGAACTGCTTCAGATCAGAGGACAGGTGTAGACCTGCCCTTATCAACATTCATGGCTGACTTGCATTTTAGCTCCATTTGAGAGGGAGCATCTCTCACCACAGACCCACATCCCTTGACACTCTGCTCATAAAAATCTGCCAAAGCTAGTTTTAAAAAATCCAATTGACTTGGTCTCAATAGCTTTTGGAGAGCAGAGAGTTATTTATTACCTTAACCAGAGGTAACAAAGATGGAGGGGTTAAATACCACTTCTTCAGTCACTCAACACTGAGCATGGATGTGCTTTTGGGATGCACACTTTCCTAATGTGGAGCCTTACAGGCAAGGGATGCAAAAAACAAATTCAGGAATGTGCCCAGTACATGCCAGGTCCTGTGGATTCCTATTCATTCCTTGGGCCACAAAGCAGTGGACAATTCAAGGAGTGTTTTGGACTGTCCCATCAAACTGATGGCTGCTACTTTCCATTGCTTTTTATATTCACAGCAAGGCCACCTGAAGACCACCTTCTTCAATATCACAACTCAAACAGCTCCACCATTTTTGTGTCTTCTGTATATTTACTGATGATAGGACACCAGGGAAAAGCCTGGTAGCTATTGTTATGTGAACCTAATATCAAGAGTCGTGAAGTTATTGGAAAGAATTCTGAGGGACAGGATTAATGATCACTTGGAAAGGGCAGATCTTGTCCCCAATCTGATTGAAGTTGTTGAAGAGGTAACAAAGAGTATTGATGTGATTTACATGGACTTCAGTAAGACCTTCAACGAGGTCCCACAGGGAGACTGGTCCAAAACGTTAGGGCCATGGCATCCAGGGAACATTGCCATATTAGATCCAAAATTGGCTTGGAAATAGGAAATAGAGGGTTGTGTTTGTGATTGGATGCCTGTGACTAGTGGCATTCCATAGGGATCAGTGCTAGAACCATTAAATACATGAATGGTTTGGATGTGGATGTAGGAGGCAGGGTCAGTAAATTCACAGATGACACAGTTATTGCTGGAGCTGTTGACAGTGTGGAGGGAAGTCTCAGGTACAGGGTGGTATCGATGTGTTGGTGAACTGGGCTGAGAAATGGCAGAAGGAGTTTAATCCAGATAAATGTGACAAGATGCATTTTGTGAGCACTAATAAGGCTTGGAAATGCACCATAAATGGCCGGGTCTTGGGGAATATTGAGGAACAGAAGGATATTGTGGTACATAGACATCTTTGAAGGTGGCAGCGCAGGTGGATAATGTGGTTAAGGAGGCATCTGGGAACCCGGTCTTCTTTAGTTGGGGCACTGAATACAAGAGCTGGGAGGTTATTCTCCAACTTCATAAACCTTGGTTAGACCTCAGCTGGAGCACTGGGTGCAGCTCTGGTCACCACACTACAGGAAGGAGGTGACAGCACCAGAGAGGGTGCAGGGGGGATTCACCAGGATGTTGCCTGGGATGGAATGTCTCAGTTATGAGAAGAGACTGGAGCATTCATCATCATCGTTAACGACGGTGAAGTGCCGGTAGACTGGAGGGTGGTGAATGTTGAGCTTTCATTTAAGAAGGGCTGCAAAGCAAAACTTGGCAACAATAGACCAGTGAGCCTAGCATCTGTGGTAGGTGAGTTACTGGAGGGCAGTCTGAGGGATAAGATATACATGGTTCCCTAAAGTGCCTTCGCAGGTAGACAGGGTGGTGAAGAAGGCTTTTGGCACCCTGGCCTTCATCAGTCAGGGTACTGAGTGTAGAAGTTGGGACGTTATGTTGCAGTTGTACAGGATGTTGGTGAGGCTGCATTTGAAATAGTGTGTTCAGTTTTGGTCACCCTGCTATAGGAAAGACAAGCTGGAAGGAGTGCAGAGGAGATTTATGAGGATGTTGCTGGGACTCAAGGGACTGAGTTATGGGGAGAGGTTGAGCAGGCTGGGACTTTTTCATTGGAGTGTAGGCGAATGAGGGGTGATCTTATAGAGAGGCATAGATAGGGTGAATGTGCAGTTTTTTCCACAGCATTGGGGAATCAAGAACTAGAGGGCATAAGTTTAAGGTGAGAGGGGAGAGATTTTTCACCCAGAGGGTGGTCAGTATATGGAATGAGCTGCCAGAGGAAGTGGTTGAGGCAGGTACATTAACAACATTTAAAAGGTACTTGGACAGGTCCATGAATAGGAAAGGTTTAGAGGGATTTGGGCCAAACACAGGCAAATGAGTCTAGCTTAGATAGGAATCTTGGTGGGCATGGACCAGTTGAGCAGAAGGGCTTGTTCCTGTGCTGTATGACTGCGACTCAATGACACAGAATGAGATTAGTATGATAGACATTATGGGCAGCATGAACGAGGTGGGCCTTTCCTGTGTTCTCCAATGCCATGATTCTGTTTACCCTCTGAATTGTTATCTAATTCTCTTTTGAAGGCTCGTATTGAATCTATTCCACTCTCCCACCAGGCAGTACACTAAATCCTAACTTGCCTCCAGTTATTATGCAAATTGCCATAAATTATGTTCAGTTGTTGTCCTTGTAAAACTGATCTCCCTTGTGCTTCACTTTCATGATGAAAAGAAACTTCTGATCACTCCATGATTTGCAATATTTTTGAATTGATGCCAAAATATTGAACTTACTTCCTTCATGTCTGCAGTCTTGGAAGTTTATTTTCTCTGTTCACTTTTTTCTTGGCAAGGGCAGAATTCACTGCCTGTCTCTAACTTCCTTAAGAAGGTGGGGGTGAGCTTTGTTCTTGAACTGCTACAGTCCTGGTGAAGGTGCTGTTGGGGAGGGAATTCCAGGACTGAAGCAGTGAAGGGCCAGCGATATCTTTCCACATCACGGGTGTGTGACATGCTGGGAAACCTGAAGGCTGTGACGATTCCATGCTTGGTGGCATGTGTGGGGGGTTTGCAAGGTGGTGGCGAGTAACCACTGTGCATTTGTGGAGGATGCACTGCAGCCACTGTGCTCCGGTGGTGGGAATGCATGTGGAGGGTGATGGATGGGGTGCCAGTTACCTTCTCCTGGATGGTGTTGAACTTGTTGAGTGTTATTCCCAGAAGCACTCGTCCATGAGAATGAGGGGCATTCCACCACACTCCAGACTAGCGCCTTGAAGATGTGGAAGGGCCTTGCGGGGAGGAGATAAGTCACTTGTCGCAGGATAATCAACCTCAAACCTGCTCTGGTAGCCACGGTACTTGTGTGGGTGTTCCAGATGAGTTTCTGGTGAATGGTGACCCCCAGCATATTGATGCTGGGGGATTTGGCAATGATAATGTCTTTGAATATGGAGTGTAGGTGATCAGACACTTCTTTATTAGAGATGGTCATCACAGATAAGTTTATGGGATAAATGTTAGTTGCCCTCTCATCAGCCCACGCCTGAATGTTGTCCAAGTCTTGCTGTGGGCAGACATGGGCTGCTCCACTTACTGAGGAGGTGTGAATGGAATTCGACGTTGTGCAGTTGTCCCACTTCTGACCTTGTGGTGGAAGGAAGATCACCGACGAAGCAGCTGGAGATGTTTTCTCTTGACACCTATTAACATCTGCTTTAGCAGGCTCCCTGATGCTGCAATTCCTGAACATACCAAGTATGTACAGTATGCTCATTCATATGCTGGTTCATTGATATATAAATCTTTAATTTTGTGTTATTTTATTACTACCAGTTGCAGTCAGTCAGATTAATTTATGAAGACGATACATCCTTGAGGTTTTAGAAGTTTGGTAAGTGTTTCATCTCAATATCCAGTTGATTATTAAACTTAGAAACATCTTTTGAAAATGCTGTATAATTCCTTGTGGACTGACTGAATTGTGAACATATTGCATCTTGCTGGAATTTCCTTTCTATGTGAGGTATGGAGGGAGTCCCAAAGCTTCTCTGCCCAGTATTTGATAACATCAGTCAAACGTGATCGGTATATATGGTATACAGGGTGTTTTTTTGTCTGCTGTTTTTACTTTATAATGAAGCCTTTGCTTTAAATGTGTTGGAATATCCTGGGGTTCTAAAAGAAGCTGTAGAAGTGTTTGTTCTGGTCAATCACTAAACAAATCTAACTTATTTTACCATTTAAACATACATACAGAGATGTAATAATATGTGCATGGAATTGCGGGGTTGTGTGCATGGAGATGCAGGAATATTATCCATGAGGACAAGATCCCACATGTTAGGCTGGTCCAGAGGCTTAAATGGGATCCAGAACAGGCTTGGTAATAGGAGGCCACTGGTTGATGGGTGTTTGTCTGACTGGAAGTCTGTACTGCAGGGATCAGACTTGGAATGGAACGTAGTTCCTGTGAGTTGCAACTTTGCACATGACAGAAAAATTGGTGGAGTTGCAGATAGTGAAGAAGGTTGTCGAAGGATGCAGCAGGATATAGATCATCTGGGGAGTTAGACAGAGCAATGGTAGAAGGGATTTAATCCTGACAAGTATAAGGTAATGCATACCTCATACTGTATGAAGTCAATGTGTGAGGTCAAATTCTGGTCGGACACGGAGAGTAAATGGCAGGAATTTATGTCGAGAGAGACCTTGGGGCGCAAGTCCTCAGCTCCCTGAATGCGGTGACACAGGTGGATAGGATAGTGAAGAAGACATTTGGTCTGTTTGCCTTCATAGGCCAAGGCATTGAGTAAAAGAGCTGGGACATCATGGTGAAGTTATACAAAGTGTTGGTTAGGCCACACTTGGAGTAGTGTGTGCAGTCCTGGTCACCACACCACATAAAGAATGTGGTAGCAACAGATAGAGTGCAGAAGAGATTCACCAGGGTGTTGCCTAGAATGGAGGGCTGTGGTTAGGCTGGCCTCCAGTGATCCTGACCTCCTGACCTCCAGTGCTGCCTGTGTGGAGTTTGCACATTCTCCCTGTGACCATACAGGTTTTCTCTGGGTTCTCCAGTTTCCTCCCACGTCACAAAGATGGGGAGCAGTATGTTAACTGCCACTAAAGTCAAAGTCAAAGTCAAAGTCGAGTTTATAGTCATGTGCATGAATCCATGTGGATAGGCTGGGATTGTTCTCACTGGAACATGGGAGGCTGAGGGCTGACCTTACAGAGAGAAATTTATAAATGGATAATCAGTATCCTTTTTTTCCAGGGCAGGGGAGTCTAAAACTAGAGGGCACAGGTTTTGAGTGAGAGGGGAGAAATTTAAAGATCTGAGGAGTAATTTTTTCACCCAGAGGGTGGTGCATGTCTAGAACAGGCCTCCAGAGGAGGGGGTGGAGGCAGATACAACTACAGTGTTTAAAAGGTACATGGACAGGTACTTAGACAGGAAGGGTGCAGAGGGCTTAATGCAGGCAAATTGGGTGAGAGGAGATCAGTATCATGGTTGGCATGAATGAGGTGGGCCCAAAGGGCCTGAGGGGTCTGTTTCTGTGCAACACAATTGGACGATTCGGTAGGAGAAGGATGTGGTATCCTCCCTATTGTCTTCACTTCTCACCTACAAGTTGTCCATCTGCGACATCATTTGCAAACCCCACATCAGGTTCAACGTGTGCACTGAAGATACCTCACTGGTACCTCTCTGAACATCACTGCCGGATTAGCAGGTGTTTTTCCCACTGAGAACTGAGGAAACCACGGGCTGTGTGGTAGGAATGGACTCAACCTGAAGTATTGTGCTAGCTGTGTGTTAAATTCTACCTCCAAGGGTTGCTTCCATGGACTTCATTAAACACCCTGGCAACAGTCCACTGAAGAACCAGATGGCTCTCGAAGCTGGTGCTCTGAAATGAGTTTCAAACCATATATTCGCAACGTCAGTAAGATGCCAACGTTGTCTGTTCCCAACTCAGCCTACCTCCTGCTGAAATCCTGTGAATGTGTTACATCCGGATTTCCAACGGTGTTCTGACCAATCTCGCATTTCCCACCTGCGTCAAAAGCTGCCAGATTGTTACATTGGCTTCCGGTCCAGAAAAATCCTCCGTCTTCAAGTGCTCATCCAAACAAACCTTGTAAATGCTGGAACTCTGAAATCAGAACCATAAATGCTGGAAATACTCGGGAAGTCAGGCAGCATCTGTGGAGGGAGAAACAGTGAACATTTCATCAAAGCTGAGGAAATAAAACAAGTTGTCAATTGCAGTGAAAGGGGTTAAGAAAACTAAAGGAGGGCCCCTGATAGGTGGAGACCAGGTGAGATTGTCTCATACAGAAGGGAAACAGGCCATTTGGCCCATCATGTTTACACCGACCTGTGGGCACCCATCTGTAATAACCCATCTTCCAGCACTTGGCATGGAGCCTTCTGTGCCTGGGTGAATCAAGTGCTCATCTTGACAATAATTAAATGCTGTCAGTTACTCTGCTTCCAACACTCTCTCCGGCAATCCTGATCTCTAGTACTGCCTGTGTGGAGTTTGCATGTTCTCCCTGTGACCATAGAACCATAGAACAGTATTGCACAATACAGGCCCTTTGACCCACCATGTTGTGCCGTCCTTTAAACCTTGCCCAAGACTACCTAACACCTTCCTCCAACATATCCCCCTATATTAAATTCCTTCATATGCTTATCTAACAATCTCTTGAACTTGATCAACATACCTGTCTCCACCACCACCCCAGGCAGCGCATTCCATGCACCAACCACTCTCTGGGTGAAAAACCTCCCTCTGATATCTCGCTTGAACTTCCCACCCATTACTTTAAAGCCATGTCCTCTTGTTTTGAGCATTGGTGCCCTGGAAAAGAGGCGCTGGCTGCTCACTCTATCTATTCCTCTTAATATTTTGTATACCTCTATCATGTCTCCCCTCATCCTCCTTCTCTCCAAAGAGTAAAGCCCCAGCTACCTTAATCTCTCCTCATAATCCATACTCTCCAAACCAGGCAGCATCCTGGTAAATCTCCTCTGCACCCTTTCCAACGCTTCCACATCCTTCCTATAATGAGGCGACCAGAACTGGACTCAGTGCTCTAAGTGTGGCCTAACCAGAGTTTTGTAAAGCTACATCATCACCTCGCGGCTCTTAAACTCAATCCCACGATTTATGAAAACCAACATCCCATAAGCTTTCTTAACTACCCTATCCACCTGTGAGGCAACTTTCAGTGATCTGTGGATATGAACCCCCAGATCCCTCTGCTCCTCCATACTACACAGTATCTTTCCATTAACCTTGTACTCCGCCTTGGAGTTTGTCCTTCCAAAGTATACCACCTCACACTTCTCCAGATTGAACTCCATCTGCCACTTGTCAGCCCAGCTCTGCATCCTATCAATATCCCTCTGTAAGCTTCGACAGTCCTCCACACTATCCACAACACCACCAATCTTTGTGTCATCTGCAAACTTGCCAACCCACCCTTCCACCCCCTCATCCAAGTCATTAATAAATATCACGAAAACTAGAGGCCCAAGAACCGATCCTTGTGGGACATCACTAGTCACAGCCCTCCAATATGAATGCACTCCCTCCACCACAACCCTCTGCTTTCTACAGGCAAGCCAATTCTGAATCCACACGGCTAAGCCTCCCTGGATCCCTTGCCCTCTGATCTTCTGAAGAAGCCTACCATGTGGAACCTTGTCAAATGCCTTACTAAAATCCATGTAGATCACATCCACTGCACTACCCTCATCAATCTTCCTGGTCACCTCCTCAAAGAACCCTATCAGGCTTGTGAGACATGATCTTCCCTTCAGAAAGCCATGCTGGCTGTCCCTAATCAGTCCATGATTCTCTAAATGCTCACAGATCCTATCTCTAAGAATCCTTTCCAACAGCTTGCCCACCACAGACATAAGGCTCACTGGTCTGTAATTCCCTGGACTATCCCTACTACCCTTTTTGAATAAGGGGACAACACTTGCCACCGTCCAATCCTCCGGTACCATTCCCGTGGACAACGAGGACTCAAAGATTCTAGCCAATGGTTCATCAATCTCCTCCCTCACCTTGTGGAGCAGCCTGGGGAATATTCCGTCAGGCCCCAGGGACTTATCTGTCCTAATATTTTCTAACAGCTCCAACACATCCTCTCTCTTGATATCAACATGCTCTGGAACATTACCCTCACCAACACTGTCCTCAGCGTCATCAAGGCCCCTCTCTTTGGTGAATATGAAGAGAAGTATTCATTGAGAACCTCACCCACTTCCACAGCTTCCAGGCACATTTTCCCACCTTTATCTCTAATCGGTCCTACCTTTACCCTAGTCATCCTTCTGCTCTTCATGTATGTGAAAAAAGCCTTGGGATTCTCCTTAACCCTACTCGCTAAAGCCTGTTCATGTCCCCTTCTTGCTCTCCTCAGACCCTTCTTAAGTTTCCTCCTTGCTACCCTATATTCCTCATGAGCACTGTCTGATCCTTGCTGCTTACACCTTATGTATGCTGCCCTCTTCTTCCTAACTAGTTGTTCCACCTCTCTCGTCACCCATGGTTCCTTCACCCTGCCATTCCTTCTCTGCCTCACCGGGACAAATTTATCCCTAACATCCTGCAAGAGATCCCTGAACATTCACCACATCTCCATAGCACATTTCCCTTCAAAAATGTCATCCCAATTTACACTCTCAAGTTCTAGCCTTATAGCCTCATAATTTGCCCTTCCCCAATTAAATATCTTCCTGTCCTCTTTGCTCCTATCCCTGTCCATGACAATGCTAAAGGTTAGGGAGCAGTGGTCACTGTCCCCCAAATGCTTACCCACCGAGAGATCTGTCACCTGACCCGGTTCATTACCTAACACTAGATCTAATATGGCATTCCCTTTAGTCGGCCTGTCAACATACTGTGTCAGGAATCCGTCATGGATACACTTAACAAACTCTGCCCCGTCTAAGCCTTTGGCACTAAGCAGGTGCCAATCAATATTTGGGTAACTGAAGTCTGCCATGAAAACCATCCTGTTATTCTTGCACCTTTCCAAAATCTGTCTCCCAATCTGCTCCTCAGTATCCTTACTGCGACTGGGGGGGGCCTATAGAATACTCCCAGTAGAGTAACTGCTCCTTTCTTGTTCCTAACTTCCACCCATATTGACTCTAGAGAGGCTCCTGCTACCTTATCCACCCTTTCTGCAGCTGTAATAGTATCCCTGACCATTAACGCCACCCCTCCTCCTCTTCTCCCACTGCCCCCCATCCCTTTTAAAACACTGAAATCCAGGAATATTCAGTATCCATTCCTGCCTTGGTGACAGCCGAGTCTCTGCAGGAGCCACAATATCATAGTTCCACGTATTTATCCAGGCACTCAGCTCATCGCCCTTATTCCTGATACTTCTTGCGCTTAAGTTAATGCACTTTAGCCCATCCATCTTTCTACTTTTATACTCTATACTCTGCTTCTCCTTCCTCAAAGCCTCTCTATATGTTAGATCTGACTTCAACCCATGCACTTCTGCCACTGACCTACTCCTCCAGTTCCCATCCCCCTCAGAAGGGAAGGGAGGAGAAGAGGAACACGATAGTGATAGGGGACTCGATAGTCAGGGAAACAGATAAACCCTCCCAAACTACCCTAGCAAACCTGCCTGCAAGGATATTGGCCCCCCTCGGGTTCGGGTGTAACATGTCCTCTCTGTACAGGTCCCACCTTCCCCAGAAGAGATCCCAATGATCCAGAAATCTAAAACCCTCCCTCCTGCACCAACTCCTCAGCCACGCATTCATCTGCCATCTCCTTCTATTCCTACCTTCACTATTGCGCGGCACTGGCAGCAATCCTGAGATCGCTACCCTTGAGGTCCTGTTCTTCTGCCTTCTGCCTAGCTCCCTAAACTCACTTTTCTGGACCTCATCCCTCTTCCTACCTATGTCATTGGTACCAACATGTACTACAACTTCTGGCTGTTCTCCCTCCCACTCAAGAATACTGTGGACCCGATCAGAGACGTCCCGGACCCTGGCACCTGGGAGCAACATACCATCCGGGATTCATGCTCACTGCCACAGAACCTCCTATCTGTTTCCATGACTATCGAGTCCCCTATCACTATCGTCTTCCTCTTCTCCTCCCTTTCCTTCTGAGCAGCAGGACCGGTCCCAGTGCCAGAGACCTGGCTACTGCTGCTTGATCCCTGTAGGTCATCCCCCTCAAAAGCCTCCAAAGCAGAATACATGTTATTGAGGGGAACAGCCTCTGGGGTCCTCTGTACTGTCTGCCTTTTCTCTTTCTTTTTCTTTTTCTCTCCCCTGACAGTCACCCATCTATCTGCCTCCTGGACCCTAGAAGTATCTGCTCTAAGGGGGGGTGACTGTCTCCCGATGCACAGCATCTACATAACTCCCTCCCTCCCTGATGCTCCGCAGTGTTTGAAGCTGTGACTCCAGCTCATCAGTTCTGAGCTGAAGTTCCATCAGTCTCCAGAACTTACTGCAGAAGTGGTCACCGTGTACCACACAGGGTCCACTAGCTCCCACATCAAGCAGCTGCAGCACATCACCATGTCCTCCATCTGAACTAATTCTTACCCTACCTAGTTTTATCCTACTTAAAAATTTATAACAGGTAACAGGTTAACTTTACCTTTACTTACCAGCTACTCACCCACCTCGCCCCTTTACGCCTAAGCCCCTTGAGCCAAAGCCCAATCACTCTGCTCCCTCTCACGCCACTGCCCGCTCTGAACGCTGCCCGCTGGATATGGCGGTCTTCTTTATAAACTGCCAGCGCGCTACCCGCTTACATCACGTGCCTGCGCAGTCTTGCTCCGCTATTCCCAATTAGAGAAAAAAATACAGGTTTTCTCTGGGTTCTCCAGTTTCCTCCCACATCACAAAGATGGTATGTTAACTGCCCCTAAAGTCAAAGTCGAGTTTATTGTCATCTGCACAAGTCTATGTGTGCTCAGGTGCAATGAAAAACTTACTTGCAGCAGCATCACAGGCACACAGCAACAGATAAGCAGCATTCACAAGAAAAGCATAAACATAAATTATACACAATTTTTACAAGAAAAGCACACAATTAGAACAAAAATAAAATAAAGTCCATTATAGTTCAAAGTGATCAAAGTGGTCACAGTGTTGCTATACCGAGGTAGTGATTAGGGTTGTGCCGGTTGGTTCAAGAACTGAATGGTTGAAGGGAAGTAGCTGTTCTTGAGCCTGGTGGTGTGGGACTTCAGGCGTCTGTACCTCCTGCCTGATGGTAGCTGCGAGAAGATGGCATGGCCCGGATGGTGGGGATCGTTGATGATAGATGTTTCCTACACCACTAGTGTGTAGGTCAATGGTAGAATCTGGGGGAGAGATGAGGGGAAGGTGGGGAGAATAAAATATGATTATTTTAGGATGAGATGGTCGGCTTGGAATTGTGGAGAATGGGTTGGTGGTGCTGAGGGCAAGGCCCTGCTGTGTGCTGTATGACTCTAAATCAGCAGGTTGTGAAGGAGGTGGCAGTGGAGTCATGGATGAACCAGTCGTCATCTTCCAAAGTTGCTGAGATTCCATTACAGTTTGCACAGGCTGGAGATTTAACCCAAGTATTTTCGAAAGGAGGGAGAGAAAACGTGGATCAATTGACCAGTTAGCCTGGCACTAGTAGTACGGAAAATGCTGGAAGTGATAGCCAGACACTGAGAAAATAATAACAGGACTGAGCAAAGTCAACGTGGATTTGTGAAAGGAAACCATGCTTGTCAAATCCGTTGGAGTGATTTGAGTTTGTAACTAGCTGAATAGATAAGGGGATGTGGTGCATTTGGGGTTTCAGAAGACCTTCAATAATGCGTTGCTCAACAGCGGAAATTAGAGTACACAGGATCGGAGGCAATATACTGGTTTGGATTGAGGGCTGATTAATGGACAGAAAACAGAGAGGAGGAATAAGTGATTCATGTTCAGGTTGTGAAGCTGTAACTAATGGAGTCCCACAGGGATCACTGCTGGAGCCCCAGCTGTTCACAGTTCGGATACGGGACCAAGTGTAATCTACTGGAGTTTGCTGATGATACAGAGTTGGGTTAACAGGGGAACAGGGTGCGGGAAGGCTGTGTTAGACTCAAGGAATGGATGACGACGTGGCAGATGGAACAGAATGAAGTCATCCACTTTGGTCGAAAAATAGAAAAGCAGAACATGTTTTATAATGGTGAGAGACAGGAATGTGTTGTTCCGAGGGATCTGAGTGTTCATGTGAATGAATCACTGAAAAGTTAACAGACAGAGTTTGAGTACAGGCAACCCCCACAGTACAGCTGTTTAGGTAACAGAACTTCACCCTTACAGAATTCACAAATCACGACCCAAAAATTTAAGATAGGAAATAAAATTCACTTTTACAGAATTTCTGTTATAAATAAGTAAATGGACACAATTTATTTTTCAACTCACGTTTTTTGATGCATGCACAGCAGACGTGGCTTCATGTGATAATACCAATACCAATGTTATAGAAAATCGTGAGGCAGAAGTGTTTTCTGGGAACACAATCCCACCATAACGCAAGGGTTGTCTGTATATGAATCCATATATCTTTGAGCAGTTATATAGAGCCCTGGTTTATGATTATGTTCCACCAAGCTTTATCTGGGACTTCAGATTGAGTCCAGGTCAACCTTACTTGTGATTGAGGAAGTGCAGCCAGGTTCATTTGGGAGTATTTATTTTTTGGCATCTGAACATTATATTAATGCCAACACTGAGCATCCAACCCTAACTGCTCTCAAATTAAGTGACATGTTTGACCATTTCAGGGGCAATGGTGGGTCAGAAGTCACATATAGAGCAATATATTGAGCAGTCAACAAGGGAACGGGCTGGTAATTTTCTTGTCCTGCAGTAACCCAGATGGATTTTTACAACAATTGAGACGCAAAAAAAAACTGCAAATGCTGGAAATCTGAAATAAAAACTCTGGAAATACCCAGCAGGTAAGGAAGCATCTCTGGATCTCTGATCAATCCAGTCACATTTTTCTGGTCATCTTTGCACCTGACTTGTTTTGTTTAAATTCCATGGCTGCCATGGTGGGATTTGAACTCAGTTCTCTGGACTATTAGTCCAGCTCTCTGTAGTAAGTATGGGAGTAGTAAGAGGTGGCTGCAATCCCTATCAAGTCCCTGTCAACAGACCATGGTCTGACCTACATTCTAAAATGGAATCATTGGAACTGGGCATTCACCATTGTATTAAATCTGTCTAAAAATAATTGAGTTAGCAAAATCGATTCAATTTATCTACACCAATGCAATGCTGACAAGAAATGAACATTCAAAGCTCTGTAAAGATTGATAAAACTGTTATCAGACCATTCTCTGATCTCACTAAATCAATACCAAGAAATTTAACAACAAAAGATGCTTTCTTACAGGTTAATTTCTTTATCGTACAACAGAGGTATTTACTTAGTTTACTGATAAATTGAAGTTTCTGTTATTTAATATTCTGTCAATTGCTTAGATAAAAGATACCAACAATGGAAAATTCTGGATCCACTTTAGTCTCGTTGGATTTGCTCTTCCACTGCAGTATTGTAAACACATTTGGCTATGTGTTCAGCAAAAACAATGCAGTGTGCTGAATCCTCCGGCATTCCCCACACATCTGCCTCCTCACACCTTTTATATTGCAGCCTGCAAGATCTTTGACACCTTACAACAGCTTTACATAAAGCAGGTTTGATGAGTTTTGTCACGTCCTATCTTTCATAAGTTCTTGTTGGGGAATTTTAACTTTCATCAGCAGGAGATAAGCAAGTGATGGATTGTAAGGCAAACCTGACACAGCCCTCCAACCCAAACTCAACCCTGACCCAGCTCCCGACCCTAATTCTGACCCATCCCCCGCCCCAACACTGACCACGGTTAGATCCCAAACCATTCCTGAGCCCAAATCTGACCCCAATCCAGCCCTGGACCCACGGCCCAGACTCTGTCCTCAATTTCCACCCAGTTTCCTAATCCAATAACAACACACCTTGTGATCCCAGCCCATTTACTGATCTCAATTCCTATTCAGAACTCAAACCCCAACATCAGCACAATTCTTGGCCTCAACCCTGACTCCCCATTCCCAATCCAGTTCCCTGACCAAACCAAATTCCTAACCCTGACCATGAGCCAACTTCTGATCCCAAAGCAGCCTCCCACCCTAGTTTGGTATTGGTATTGGTTTATTATTGTCACTTGTACCAAGATACAGTGAAAAACTTGTCTTGCATACCGACCTTACAGGTCAATTCATTACACAGTGCAGTTACATTGAGTTAGTACAGAGTGCATTGATGTAGTACAGGTAAAAACAATTACAGTACAGAGTAAAGTGTCACAGCTACAGAGAAAGTGCAGTGCAATAAGGTGCAAGGTCACAACAAGGTAGATCGTAAGGTCATAGTCCATCTCATCTTATAAGGGAACCATTCAATAGTCTTATCACAGTGGGGTAGAAACTGTCCTTGAGCCTGGTGGTATGTGCCCTTGGGCTCCTGTATCTTCTGCCTGATGGAGGAGGAGAGAATGACCCGGGTGGGTGGGGTCTTTGATTATGTTGGCTGCTTCGCCAAGGCAGTGAGAGGTAAAGACTCCAAGCATCCATCGGACCAGTTCCTGACACAGGTAGCAACCTCACCTGGGTGAGCACAGTTAAACTGTCCAGAAATGCCACCAGCAGATTAGGTCTTGGGGTCGGGTTGGATTGTCTGGGGAAGAGGTGATCCTGACTGCAGTGGGTGGTGACCCTGGCCCAATCCCTGCTCCCCCACTGCCTGCAACAATAACTCAAAGTTTACCTCAGCTGGGCCTCTTTCCTGCCTTGGTGGTTGGAGTGAACCCAGTGAAGCCTCAGTGACAATGGCCTCCACTTCTGTCAGTGGCCCTGAGTTTAATTTTACTGGTGCCATTTGACCTGAAGCAGGGCCCCTTGGACACCAGGCAAAGGTCCCTTTTGAAATGACTCCTAGTGATCATCAGGAAATGGAAGACCAGGGCAAGTCACTCCAATAGAAGGGGTACAACAGTTCAAGGCACTCAGAAAACTAGTACAGAGCAAGCTGAATGACTAAAAGGCATGCACACACTCAGACCTGCTCACACACACACACGCACGCGCGCACACACACACACACACACACACACCCCTACACAAGCAGACACACGCACATACACACACATGCATGTACACAAGCAGACACACATACACATACACACATGCACACGCACACAAGCAGACACACACATGCACACGTGCACACACACATACACATGCACACATGCACACATACACATGCATACACAGACACACACACTCACACAGACACAGACACACGCACGCGCGCGCGCACACACACACACACACACACACACACACACACACACACACACACACACACACACACATGCTGACACAATGCTGAATAGCTGCACACACAGATGCTGTGGATTTTATCATTGCCCAAGCTTCATTACGCAAGAACTGCCTTCAGCCAGGCCGGGAAAAAGCTGCAAACGTTGATTCAACCTAACAAAGTTGAAAGCTTGTAGAATCCTTCAGTGATGTGGAAATGTGTGCAGTGGATAACTGCGGATGATTGTACTGAGCAGACTGAAGTCAGTCTGATGTCTAATCTGTGTAATGTAATTGAATTTTTATCTCTACGCTCTGGATACTATATATTAGCGAGCTTCCCATCCATCTTCATGTCCATCTCTCAGTGTCAGCCGCAAGCTGTCACTGCTCTTTGCTTCTCATTTTTTCTTGTGTGTTATCTGTACAATGTTCCCAAATAAACTTACTTTGTGGCTCTGCAGCAGTGATGGACAGTTGTGTCAAACGGGGGCCTCCCTTGCTCAGGATACGCTCCACGAGTAGCTCCATGTATCAATTGTTACCCTGTTCCAGAGAAGCAAAGGAAAATGGAATACAGGGCGGCTAATCATGGGCATGAAATTAGAAGAAATCTGATGGGAAGAAGAGTTGAATAGCTGAGCAGAGCAAGGCTGAAGTGAATCTGGGCTGTTAGGAGCCTTGGTTTGACATGTTCAACCACAGAGGAGCAACGATTGTGAGGCATCGGAGGGAGCAGCAAGCAACTCATGCTGAAACTCGACAGTTATCTGGAACATAGTGAATGCTTGACAGCAGAACACCAACAACCTCAGCTCAGTAGTCACGGAGAGTTGCTGACGAAGCAAAGCACTGGATGGCCTGTTGATCACAATTCACTGCTGAGGCAGAAGTACAGTGTGGCCAACAGGCCAGGTCTGTGCCAGAGCTTCCAGTCATTACAGATGATTCTCCCGGGCACCATTGTGAGTGAGGTGAATTGTTCCTTTTTTGACCTGGGGACAGAAAGACGTTCTGAATGGGTGGGTTGTGGGTGTTGGGGAGGGGTGAGGGGGGAATTGATGAGTGACCCACGGTGGTGGAACCTGCAGCAATGTCCAACACTACTTGGCAACCCTTCAGCAGCAACACAAGGATTTCCTGTGACAACATCACAGGTGACGGGAAGAGGTTTGACTACATGAGAGAGCACATGGAAGCCCATGTTTGGTCCAGTGAATGTGAAGGGTGTTGTGAGTTCATTCAGTGTCCTGACCAAGGGTTCTCCCACAGTCACCACCATCAGAAGACAGAGGGTCCAGTCATTTGTCACACGGCTGTAAACCTCTCCTTCTCAACATTGATGGCAATTCCTAAAAGGAAACGTAGTGGGATCTCTGAGGTTGTGAATGGCACTCTAAAGATTAGGTCAGATACACCAGGGTGCAATGAAATTCCTTCGTCACACAAAGCTCACTGTGTAAACACACAGCAAAATATATCTTTTGCATCGAGTGTTCTGCAGGCAGCCCGCAAGTGTCACCACTCTTCCAGCGCCAACATAGCATGCCCACAACTTCCTAACCCGTACGTCTTTGGAATGTGGGAGGGAACTGGAGCACCCGGAGGAAACCCACGCAAGTCACGGAGAGAACGTACAAACTCCTTACAGACAGCGGTGGGAATTGAACCCAGGTCGCCGGCGCTGTAATAGCGTTAGGCTACCTGCTACATGACAATATATACAACAATAAGCACAAGGCAGCAGAATGGTGCAAAGGTTGTAGCGCAACAAAAAACACCAAAATGACAACAGCAGAGTAACCGAGAGAGGTAGAATTAAGAATACGAGAACATGTACCAACAGGAAGGGGGAGTGAAGTGGTGATTGGTTCAGGAGTCTGATAACTGGGGAAGAAGGTGTCCTTAAGTCTGAACATTCAGGCTTTCAAGCTTCAAGAAGGTAGAAGAGAGGGTAATGGCCGGGGGGCAGGCATCCTTGACAATACCATTAGCTTTCCTAAAGCAAGGCACCGTGAAGATGGACCGGATGGAAGGAAGTGACGGACTGGGCAGTGTTTACCGCTCTCTGCAGGTTCAGTCAGTCTAGAGCAGAGCAGGTGCCGTACCAGGATGAGATGCAGCACATCAGAATACTTTCTCTAGCGCATCGGTAGATGTTCAAGAGAATCTTCATGGACAAGCCAAATCTTCTCAGACGCTCAAGAATATGCTGGTGCGCTTTCTTGATCATCGCATCAGTGTGGAAAAACCGGGTGAGGTTGCTGGTGATATGGCTGCCAAGGAACTTGAAGGTGTCGTCCATCTCTACAGCAACTTCGTTGATGTGAACAGGGTTGTGTTCACCCCCCACTTCCTTAGGTCAACAACTAGCTCTTTCGTCTTGCTGACATTATGGGATAGGTTGTTGTCCTGACACCATGACACAAGGTTCGCGATCTCTTTCCTGTACTCTGTCTCATCGTTGTTGTTGATCCGGCCAATAACAGTGGTGTCATCGGTGACCCACACAGTCACGCGTATGCAGGGAGTAGAGCAGGGGATGAGCACCCTAGCCTGTGGAGCACCCACGTGGAGGGTCAGGGTGGATTAATGTTATGACCAACTCTAACCAACTTTGATCTCCCAGTCAGCAAGTTGAGAAGCCAGTTGCAGGTGGGGGCCCCCAAGGCCAAGCTCCAGGAGTTTAGAGATGAGCTTGTTAAAGGTTTCCTTGAACCAGAGGGGGACAATAGTCTGTTGAAGTGAGAGGTTGAAGATATCAAGGAAGACAGCGAACCAATTGATTGGTGCACGATTTCAGAACCTGTCCCAGAACTCCATCTGGACCGACAGCTTTCTGAGAGTTTACCCTCCTCAAGGCAGATCTGACTTCTGCCCCTGAGATGTGAGGGGCAGAGCCAGTGGGGGAGGGGGGGACGCACCTTGGTGGAACATTGTTTACCTGTTCAAAACGGGGGTAAAATGACAGTTCTATGCTTCTTCTTCTCGAGAGGTGGCAATCCACCAAGATTCTATAAGTATAGTGAGAGCCAAAGGGTAGGTAGGGAAAGATTCTGGTGTGATCGATCTCACTTTCCAGACCAGTCCACCACGTGGGACCCTGTCAAAGACCTTGCTGAAGTCCATGCGGATAATGTCTACCACCCCACCCTCATTAGTCCTCTTGGTCACCTCTTCAAAACCCAATCAAGTTCATGAGCCATGATTTCCCAGGCTGATTATCCCCAGCTAGTCCTTGCCTTTCCAAATTCATTAGGACTGATTAAGGATAATCACCTGGTCTGAAAGATGAGATCACATGGGACCCAGGGTGAGTTAGACAACTGGATACAAGATTGTCCTGGTGGTAGGAGACACAGGGTGTAGCGGAGGGTTGGTGTTCAGGTTGGAGGCCTGTGACCAGTGGTGTGCCACAGGCATCGGTGCTGGGTCCACTGTTGCTTGTCATATATACAGTATGAATGATTTGGATCAGAATGTAGGTGGCGTGATGAGTAAGTTTGTGGATGACACCAACATTGGTGGAGCGGTGGACAGCGAGGAAGGTTGTCCGAGGTTACAACAGGATCTGGATCAACTGGGAAAGTGGGCAATGGAATGGGAGATGGACTTTAACTCAGACTAGTGCAAAGTTGTGCATTTTGGGAAGTTAAACCAGGGTAAGGATTATACAGGGCCCTGGGAAGTTTTGTAGAACAGAGAGACCTCAGGGGTACAGATACATAGTTCCCTAAGTGGCGACACAAGGTGGTAAAGAAGGCAGATGGCACACTCGCTTTTATCGGACAGGGTACTGAGTACAGGAGTTGGGACATCATGTTACAGAGATACAAGAGGTTGGTGAGACCGCACCTGTGCGCAGTTCTGGTCACCACACTGTAGGAAGGATGTGATGAAGCCAGAGAGGGTCCGGAAAAGATTCATGGGGATGTTGCTGGAACTGGAGGGCTTGAGTTATCTGGAGAGACTGGACAGGCTGGGACTGTTTCCCTGGAGTGAAGGAGGCTGAGGGGTGACCTTATAGAGGCTTATAAAATCATGAGGGGCATCGATAAGGTGGGTGGTCGCAGTCTTTTTCCCAGGGTGGGGGAGTTTAACACTCGAGGACGTAGGTTTAAGGTGAGAGGGGAAAGGTTTAATGGGGATGTGAGGGGCAAGTTTTTCATACAGAGGGTGGTGGGTGTATGGAATGAGCTGCCAGAAGAAGTGGTAGAGGTGGGTACAATTACAACGTTTTAGGGAAATTTGGACAGGTATGTGGACGGGAAAGGTTTCGAGGATATGGGCCAAACGTGGGTAAGTGAGTCTAGCTCAGGAAGGTACCTTGGTCTGCGTGGAGGGGTTGGGCCAGTGGTGTTGAGTAACTCAATGACTCTATGACACAAAATAAGCCCTTTGGCCCACCATGTCTGTACCGACTTGTCTAGCCCCACCTACACTAATCCCACTCATCAGCACTTCTACCCCTTGGCGATTCAAGGTGCTTGTCTCCATACTTCTTAAATATTGAAACTGTTTCTGGCTCAGGCAGTGTGGTCCAGACTTCAACCACTTCCTGGGTGAAAAAGTTCTTCCTCAGATCTCCTCTAAACCTTTTGCTCCTCACCTTAACCCTACGACCTCTGTTCTCAGACACCGCTGCCGTGGGGAAAATTTCTTCCTGCCTCTGCTTCTCCACTGTCAGGATCCCCTCAGCCTCCTAGGCTCCAAGGAACACAAACCCAGCCTATCCCCCTTCTCTGCATAACCGAAACACTCCATCCCAGGCACCATCCTGGTGAATCCCCTCTGCATCCTCCCCAGTGCAGCCACATCCTTCCTATAGTGTGGCGACCAGAACTGCCAACTTCAGTAATCTTTGGACTTGTATACTGAGGTTCCTCTGTTTCTCAGTATTCTCTAGGGCCTTCATTCATGGTGTGTGCCCCAGCCTTACTAGACACCCCACCCCCACAACGCTTCACTTCACACTTATCCATCTGCCATCACCGTCCAATTTACCAGCTCATCAGGTATCATTCTGAAGCCTGAGATTCTCACCGTCAACACCACCACCAATTTTCATGTCATTTGAAAACTTAACCATACCTCCTGCATTCACATCAAAGTCAATGTATATCAGTGACAAACAGCAAAGATCCCAGCACCGATCCCTGCGGCTTCTAGTCACACTGACAACCTTCCCCTATTGCAAACCGAACTTTGGATCCTGTTTGCCAACCTGCCTTGGATTCCTTGGGCCTGAACCTTTTGGACTGGTCTCCTATGTGGGACCTTGCCAAAGGCCGTAAAGTCCATGTAGACCACATCAACTACACTACCTTTATCAAAGTATTTAGTTATCTCTTAAAAAGCTCAATTAAATTAGTCAGACTGAATCCCTCACCAACAAATCTATGCTGACCATCCTTGATCAATCTCTGCTTTTCCAAGTGTAGATTAAGCGCACCCCTCAGAACTGTTTCCAATAACTTCCCTAAGAGTCATTGGCCTGCAATTAACTGGTTTATCCCTGCTGCCTTCTTGGATAAAATTTCTACATTTGCAGTCCTCTGGTCACCTGATACCTCACCTGCGGTCAGAAAAGATGGAAACATCTCTGTCAGGACCCCAGCAGTCTCCTCCTCTGCCTTCCAAAACAGCCTGGGATACATCGCATTCATAAAGATGAATCCACCTTGATGCCTGTAAAACATCTTTTAGTAGCCTCTTTATTTTCAAATACTCAGCATTTTCACCATTCCAAGTGAAATCCCCATCAACAATGTCTTTACCTCAGTGAAAACAGATGAAAAACGTCCATGTAAGACCTTGCCCACATTGTCCGCCTCCACACTCAGAATACCCCTGTGGTCCCCAACAGGCCTCACCCCTTCCCCGACTACCTTCTTGTTTTTAATCTACTTATAAAATACCTTGGGATTTTCTTTCATCTGATCTGCCAGTGATATTTCATGACCTCTCTTTGCCTTCCTAATTTCTTTCTTAATCACCCCCTACGGTCTCTATGCTGCTAAAGAGCTTCCCCCATTTTCACTGAGGACAGAGAGAAAAAAGGGAGAAAATAGTAGAGAAACAAAGGACCGCAGATGCTGGAATCTAGATGGAAAACACGATGATGCTGGAGGAACTCAGCAGGCCAGGCAGCATCCGTGGAGAAAAGCAGGCAGTCAACGTTCCGGGTCAGGGGAGAAAACAGTGGTGGGATTGTAAGATACAAAGTCCCTCAGTCGCTAGAAATCTGAAGCAAGAGAACACTGGAAATACTCCGCTGGTCAGGGAGAGAGGGAGAAAAATGATTTGTGTTACAGGCTCGTGATACTTCATCAGAACTGGTCAGAGTGTTGCCAGATACCTTGAGCTTGAACTGGGCTTCACTAGAACAGTACAGGATACAGAGCAGTCAGAGTGGGAGGGAGATGGAGAATTAGTGGGGCAGACGACTGGATGCTCAAGGTCACCCCTGCAGACTGAACACAGGTGTTCTATAAATTAGTCACCCAATCTGCATTTGGTTTCGCCAAAGTAGAGGAGACCACATTGTGATCAGTAGGGTAGTACCCTCGATTGGAAAAAGGACTCACATATCGCAGGAGTCTTTGGGTCCCTAGATGGAGGGAAGGGAGAAGGTAGAGGGACAGTTTTTCACCTCCTGGGCATGGGAAGTGCCCTGAGAAGGGGAGTGGGCAATGGAGGTGGGAGGTGAGAGAGTCCCCCATTCGTCACAGGAACTAAAGGTGAACAATCATTGATGAGGAACCAGAACTGAGAGAAACAGAAAAACCACAATTACAGAAGAGAAGCTTTGGAATCCAGTGAGGCCTGAGGGGTTTTCTGATAAGGTGTGGATTCCCTGAAAATTATGTGTAAAATATGTTTAAAAATCTGTGAAGTATCTTGAAGAGTATCCTGAGGCCTTTGGATGGGAGGCTGAACAATGTAAACCTCTCTACCAGAGAGAGACCAGTAAATCTAACATTGATAATAGTGTGTGATCTTCCAGGGGATATAATTCAAGATAAATTGGCCATGGCCCATCTATCATTTCAGGGGAGGTCTGGTGGAGCGGTTCAGGGATATTGATTGGCAACTATGATGTCTCACAGCTTCAGGACATAACTAACCTTCTGCTGATCACTGGGTAAAAGCCAGGCACCAAACTCCACTCAGTTTACAGAAAGAAAAGCTTACAATGGAAAACAATTTTAAATGCTTCTGTTAAACACTAAAAGTTCCTCCAATAACAAAGCAGGCTTTTGACAATGCATTACAATGGTTCCTCCTGAGAATGGGTAGAAGCACTTCTTCTGTTACTGCCCTGCTGGGAAGGAGCCAGGTTTCAGTGTGGCAGCAGAGTTCATCCGGAAACGTCATCTCAGGA
Source organism: Pristis pectinata (assembly GCF_009764475.1). Taxonomy (NCBI): domain Eukaryota; kingdom Metazoa; phylum Chordata; class Chondrichthyes; order Rhinopristiformes; family Pristidae; genus Pristis; species Pristis pectinata. The sequence goes on along the minus strand of NC_067426.1, from coordinate 36,474,004 downwards.
CTCCTTTAGAGTTCAGAGGGTCTGCCCTCTGGAATTGGAAGGTCAAAGAATACAGGGTACTTGCATAGGGATACCTATGGAAAGTCAGATGTGAGGCACCTGAGGAACTTTCCTTGCCCTGTCAATGTGGACCACAACACTTCCACGGTATGAAGTTCTAACTCTTGTTCCATTAACTCCATGAAGTAACGTAAGATAGGATAAGATAAGATTTCTTCATTAGTCACATGGACATCGAAACACACAGTGAAATGCATCTTTTGCGTAGAGTGTTCTGGGGGCAGCCCGCAAGTGTTGCCACACTTCTGATGCCAACATAGCATGCCCACAACTTCCTAACCCGTACATCTTTGGAATGTGGGAGGAAACTGGAGCACCCGGAGGAAACCCATGCAGACACGGGGAGAACGTACAAACTCCTTACAGACAGTGGCCAGAATTGAACCTGGGTCGCTAGCGTTGTAATAGCATTGTGCTAACCACAACACTACCGTGCCTGCGCAGTTTTGGCTCATCCCTGCACTATCCCTCCATCTTTCTTTGCTTCCAATGAGTGTCTTTCCTCCACTGCCCGGGAGATCGAACACCAGTCGGGTGTGCCTTGTACCTGCATACCCGAATTCAAAGTCTTGGACTCTGTTGCACAAGTGGCCAAGTTGAAAGGCTTCATAGTCCCAGTGCATGCAGAAACGTCACTGAGGACCTTGCAATTATCCTCCTTCCTTTCGACCTTCGGTCCACTGAGAAATCGGCAGTGGATTTGAGTCTGTCAAGTAAAGCTTCCTGTGCTGTCCTGTGAACAAGCCAGGTTTGGAATATCATTGTCAGCTGATAACAAACCAGGTGATGGAGATACATCTGAGTGCAGAAACCTGGGCTCTTGCTGCTGTTCACTGGGTGGGCACCAATTCCATCGTGTGATGAAGTTTCACATCATCAATGGTTTCTATGGTGATAACACAAAGAAACCAGCACGGCGCGAGTGAACTAAATATGGGCACAGTGTATAATTCATCGACTCACGTGGGACTGCCACCATTACAGCTGCTGTATTCCAGCACATTTCCTGCAGTGATTTCAAGGCATGCTTCTCAGGGGAATCACCAACCCGAGCAGAGGGAAGACTGAGGTAAAAAGTCACACACGAGGCCCCGGTGCTTCAACTGCAAGTCAACCTGCAGATGTGGAACTCTGAAATCAAAGCAGGAGATGCTGGCTGTGCTCAGCAACTCAGGCAGCAGCTGTGGAGAGAGAGACAGAACCTGAAGCATTGAAACGATCTCTCTCTCTCTCCACAGACACTGCCTGATTTGCTGAGTATTTCCAGCATTCTCCATTTTTATTACACTCTGCAGACAGAACTGCTTTGTATTCGGAGATCCCAGCGAGTCCTTTACATGCATGCACTGAGCAGAAAGAGTGCGGAGGTTGTGGTGGTGCCCAGCAGGATCCAGGGCTGCTTCATGAAGTGAAGATGGCAGAGTTGCTGGTCCAGCACCTAGTGAGGCAGGATGAATATGCCCTCTGAAAGGTCCTCTGTACTGACAGCTCGAGTCCTCAGAGTCATTTGTAGAGTCCCAGATATTGATGGTAAAAATTACAAGGAAAACCTATTCGAAGGAACCATTGTGATGCATTGTCAAAAGCCTGCTTTGTTACTGGAGGAACTTGCAGTGTTTAATGAATGCATTTAAAATTGTTTTCCATTCACCAACACCCCCATTCACCAACTGCCCCCATTCACCAACTGCCCCCACTCACCAACTGCCCCATTCACCAAATGCCCCCATTCACCAACTGCCCCCACTCACCAATGCCCCCATTCACCAACTGCTAGTTTAATTAGTTCGGCAAAGAGCCTGTCGCTGTGCTGCACTGTGCAATGTTCTTTGTCTCTGCAGATGCTGCTGGACCCTTTGAGTTCTTCCAGTGTTCTGTTTTATTGTTCCTCTTAAATTACCTTGTTTACCTGAAGCTACAAGATCCAGTTAAAATCTTCCAGAACTCAAGGATTTAATTGGAAAATTTACTGGCTTTAACCATCAAAAGGGAGACAAATACTTACCTCTCACTCATCAAAGCCCACGCTCAGTCCACTGCATTCTGGGGCTGCTGATTAGTTAAAAAGTGCTGTCATTTTCAGCAGTGTCCCATTATCCTCGTCCCTTGATATCTTGAAATCTATTGATTTCTGCTTTCAAAAAGCGCAGTAACTGAGACTCTACAACTCTCTAGAATTCTATAGATTCACCACTCCCTGACTAAAGTTTCTCCTCATCCCAATCCTTAAGGCCTACCCCTTATTCTGAGAAGCCTGGTTCTGGACACCTCAGACAGGGGAAATATCTTCCCTGCTTCAACTGATGAGAATCCTGTAAGTTTCCATGAGATCTCTCATTTCCTAAACTGGAGAGGATACAGTCCTGGTTACTTTGTTCTCCTGGGAACCAGTGCAGTGAAACATTGCTGTCACAGAGGGATTCACTGTGGCATGTCTGTCCTTCATTAGGTGAGGAGACCAAAGCTGTCCAGGATACTCCACAGGTATTGGCAAAGTCTCTTCGGGGTATGCCTCCCCTGAAGAAGTTTTCCTCCTCTCTTCGGCGGGAGTTCTGTGAGACCCTCTCTCACTGCTCCCCCTCTGTGATCTCTGCTGCTCTCTGGCTCTTCAACCACATGCTCACCGGGACTCGCTTCCACAGCCACACGTCCTTCCTGGGCACCTGTCTCCACCGCCATCTTGTGCCGCAAGGCTTCCAGCTCCGTTTCCAGGCCTCCCGGTCTGGCACTGTATTCTACACACTACCCTCATCTTTATGCACAGATATCTGCTGGCCCTCTCTATTCCCACACCAGCATATCTGTCCACGGCCTCCTCTACTGCCACTTTGAGGCCAGACACAGGTTGGAGGAACAGCACCTCATATTCCGCCCTGGGAGTCTCCAACCTGACGGCCTCAACATCGATTTCTCTAACTTCCAGTAACCCCTCCCCTCGGCCCCCCCCCCCCCTTGTCTTCCCTTCTCCCACTGGCCCCATCACTCCAGCTCTTTCCCCTCCCCTGCCCTTTCGATCTGCCCATCACCCACACACTCGTCCCTCCGGTTCCCCTCCCCACCTCCCTCCCTTTATTCCATGGTCCACTGACCTCTCCTATCAGATTCCATCTTCTTCAGTCCTTTGTCACTTCCACCTATCACCTCCCAGCTTCTTACGCATTCCCACCCTCCCCCTCGCCCACCTACCTATCTTCCCCCTCACCTGGATCCACCCATCGCCTACCCGCTCTCGCTCCCCCCCCCCACCCTTTCATACCGGCTCTCTCCCTGCTCTCTTTCCAGTCCAGATGAAGGGTCTCGTCCTGAAATGTTGACTGTCCATTACCCTCCACAGATACTTCCTGACCCACTGAGCTCCTCCAGCATCGTGTGTGTGCTGCTCTAGACGTCCAGCATCTGCAGCCTCTCATGTCTCCACAGTACTCCAGGGGTGATCTCACCATGGCCCTTTACAATTGCACTAAGACTTCCTTTCCTCTGTATGGAAGCCCAAAATATTCCATCTGCTCTTGTCATCACTTGTTGTACCTACAAGTTGCCTTCAGTGCCTTGTGTACACGTGCACCTCGATCACGTCATAGACTTGTGGAATCAGACAGGAAACAGCACAGAAACCGGCCCTTTCAACACCTCGTCCAAGCTGACCATGGTGCCTGTCGATGTTAATTCCATTTCCCTTATATCCCTCTACACCTTTCCTATCTGTTCAAATTCTGTGGTCACCAGATAGTCAACAGCCTCTGTGTGAAAAACTCACTTATAATGAAAGCGTTGTCTGTAAATGGGGGTGGGTTGTTTTTGAATGGGAGGGGTCTATTGGTGAATGTGGGGTTTGATGACAGGGATCACTGGTGAATGGGGGTGTTGGTGAATGGGGGCATATCAATGTCTGATCTGGGGCTAGTGGGAAGAGGAGGGGGTGGCCTGTAGAGGACTTGGGCCATTCCCTTTACTCCAATGTCCATTCTCCTCTCCTTTCGGATTCCATCTTCTTCAGCCCTTTGTTACTTCTACCTATCACCTCCCAGCTTCTGACATCACTCCCACCCTCCCCTCCCTCATCTGCTTATCTCCCCCCTCACCTGGATCCACCTACCACCTACCAGCTCTTGCTCCACCCCTTCCCCCCACCTCTTTACTCCGGCTCTCTCCCCTCTTTCCAGTCCTGATGAGGGGTCTCGACCCAAAACGTTGACTGTCCATTTCCCTCCACAGGTGCTGCCTGACCCGTTGAGTTCCTCCAGCGGTGTGTGTGTTGTTCCAGATTTCCAGCATCAGCAGTCTCCCTTGTGTCCACACACACGCACGTGCCTGCTCCTCTCAGCTGGAGGTCAGTGCTCATCAGATGCTGCCATCTCCCCTGAGCACTCGGATGTCACTCGCAGTGGTTGCTTGTGATGTTGGTGTTGCTGGAAGACCTGGAAGTGGACCAGGAGGAAGGGATTGCTAAGGGAGGTGGGTGGAACATTCTTCACAGTGTCCTGTCCTGACAGGATGTAGAGGGACAGAGGCCCCTGTCTTCACCTCTCGGACGAGCAGTGTCCCAACAGGCTAAGCTTCACCCAAAGGTTCTCCCAGAGTATCTGGAACATGTTGTCAGAAGAGCCAGATACCTTCATTGTGTTTGAGAGACACTTAAATCAGCAAGGTGTAGAAGGATACAGTCCAAACCTGGGCAAATGGGATTCGCTAAAAGGTAGGCATGGTGTGATGTTGACACCAGGGCACCAGGGGCTGTTGCCATGTGTACGACTCAACGACCTCTGTGGCTAAACTCCCGGCTCACACCCTTGCCTGGACAGGTTTGCAGTTGAGGGCAGGGTCACTGTCAGAGGAAACACATGATGATCAGAAGGAAGGAGAGGAGGAAGATCAGAAGGAAAAAGACAAGAAGCAAGAAGAAGAAGGGGGGGTGGGGGAGAAGGGAACTGGGGGCCCATCAGCCAAACGTCTGCCACGTGAAGGAGTCCTAAGGCAGGAATTCAGGAGAGAAGGAGTTCCTGGAGCTGACTGACCTGAGGTAAACAGAGACCTGCAGCCATTATTTCCACCCACACTTGCCTGCTGATCAGAGTGGGGTTGTTCTCTACGACTCTGCACCATTCTCCCGGTAGACTATTCATCCCACTCCTGAAACAAGAACACTCCTCCATCAGCACAAGGAATCTCAAGGAACTTCTCAAAGTGTCCTGGAGAAAATGTAATGATATCGTCACTGACCCGTGGGAAACTGGCCTGTGTGTCCTTCAGTCTCCTCCTCATTCCTCAGGCAATTTGTACAGCAGTGGCATTTGTTAAATGAGGGAATGATCACTGAACTAATGAAGATTCCAGGAGAAATAATTCTACACAGACTGTTGTTGAAGATCAGAGGCACCTTTCTCCACTCTGTGAGCATTACACCTTCCTGTCATTGTGGTTGAGGTGCTCTGAAAGTAACGGCATTGTTGTCCCCCTTAATGAGATTCCTTGAAGAATATTATGTATTTCACAAATCTATGATTGGGTTGCCTGAGCAGAGTGTTTGTGAACATCAGCACTGCCTTTTACAAACTGCTGGGGTGTGCAACACATCCCTTTCAATTATTTTCTCCTATTGTTAGTGCTCACACACCGTGGCGTGATAGAAGGATGGAGAATGTATTTGCATCTTCTGATAACATTGAAGCGGTCTGGAGGAGAAGGGAATGAACTACCGCGATATGTTCTTCATTTCTACCCTCGAGTACTGCATAAACCAATCTGGATATTACAAACCGGTTCTGCCGTTCAAGGGGTCGGAATTGATCGGCCTTACACTGCATATCCAGCTTTGCCTCGTGTACCTTAATATTCTGAGTTACAAAAAATTATCGGTCTCGCAATTAAAATTAACAGTTGTCCCAGCATCAGTCACTAGTCGTGGAACAGAGTTCCAGACTTCCACAGCTGCCACATCGAACACTGTTTCCAAACTTCGGTTTTGAAATACTGGCTCTAATTCGGGACATGTCTCCAAATCCGAGCCTCTCCATATGGTGCAACAAGCCTGTTTCTGCTCCATTAGTTCCCCTTAATATTGTGAAAACTCTGAACAAATCCCCTGCTAACATTCTAAGTTCCAGGGAAGACAGCCTCAGGCACTGAGCCTCTCCTGTTCCTGGTGTGCTCTGTGCCAGACCCAGCTCCGGCTTTGTGTAGCTGCAGAATATCTTCTCTCCTCTTGAGTTCGGGTGCCCTAGGCGTAATGCATAGCCTTCCAGCAGCCTTTTTGAGTGTTTACTCTGCCTGTCCATGACATTTTAATTATTGACGTACATTGATCCTCTAGGTTCTGTGGAACCTCCAGTGTTTTAAGATTTTCAACCTATTCTGTTCCATCCTTTTTGATCCAAACTGGATGATGTCAGGTTTTCATAAACTGGAAAACATTTGACACATTTTTATGTATTCACTTTGTTTTTGTGGAAATCTTCCATTTGTGGAGATCTGCTGTGTGCAATCTTCCTGCTACATTTTCCCAATCAAATCAAATTGGGAGAACATTTCAGAACAGATTGGTGGCATTGTGGATAGTGTAGAAGATTGCCAAAGGATAGAGCAGGGTATAGATCAGTTGTAGATATGGGTGGAGAAATGGCAGATAGAGTTTAATCCGGCCAAGTATGAGGTGTTCAGCTTTGGGAGATCAAATGTAATGGGGCAGTCCACAGTAATGGCAGGACCCTGAACAACATTGATATACCCTCATCTACCTTTTGGTTACCTCTTCAAAAAGCTCTGAAAGATTCATCAGACATGACTTCCCACGCACAAACTCATGCTGACTCCTCCTAATCACACTCTGTCTATCCAAATGCTGGTGATCCTGTCCTTCAGAATTGAGAATACAAAAATTTCATATCCTTTCCTACAATACCATAAAAAGATGTGATTGAGCCAGAGAAGGTAAAGAAAAGATTTGTAGTGATGTTGCCAGGACCGGAGGGCTTAAGTTATAAGGAGAGGCTGGACTGGCTGGGGTTGTTTTCCCTGGAGCAAAGGGGTGACCTTATAGAGGTTTATGAAATCACCAGAGGCATAGAAAAGGTGAGTGGTCACTGTCCTTTTCCTGGGGTAATGGAGTCTAAAACTAGAGGGAATAGATTTAAAATGAGAGGGGAGAGATTTAAAGGGGACCTGAAGGGCAAGTGTTTCACATTGAGGGTGGTGGGTGCGTGGAACGAGCTGCCAGAGGAAGCGGTCAAGGTGGGTACAAAACAATGTTTAGAAGATGTTTGGACAGGAACATTGGTAGGAAAGGGTTGCGGGGTTATGGGCCAAATGCAGGAAAATGTGACCAGCTCAGCATGGATGTGTCAAGCTGAAGGGCCTGTTTCCATGCTCTATACTGTAACGCTATGATTCTATGAGCTCTGCTTCCCAAATGGCAACCTTGCCCCTTGACCATGGCTTCCCCTCGCCACGGTTGCTGAAGCTCCCATCATGTTTCCTCTATTTTCTGGACTTCCACCACACCCTATCTCCTCCCAGACAGAGCAAGGACTAGTGCACTGCATCAGTGCTTGTGATGTGGTCTCCTGTACAATTTATAAACCAAAGCCAAACTGGGTGACTACCTTGCAGAACACCACCACTAGACCAGCTTCCATTCTCTGTCCCCCTCCACTGCGACCTCTCTGCCTTTGGCCTCCTAAATTGCTCCAGAGATGTCCAATGCACCGCATCCTCTGTCTACGCAGCCTTTTGGACTTAATCATTTTCTGGCAACCACTCCATTTTTTGTTTCTGTCTGCACAGATTTGTTTCCTTTTTCTTTCTGTCTCAAGTTACCTGTTTGAAAGTAATTGTTCCTTTGACAGCTTTGCTCCCCCCCACCCCCAGCACACACGTTCCTCGATTCTTCCACTCTCTCCTGCCCCCCCACAACTTTAAATTCTCACTTCTCCAGTTCTGATGAAGGGACCCTGACTTGAAATATTGACTCAGTTCCTTTCCCCTTGGACGCTGCCTGACCTGCTGACTGCTTCCAGAATTCTCGATTTTTGTTTTGGTTTTCCTGCATCTATAGTTTTTTTGCTCCAAGTTCGCTGTAAGTCCACGGAAACATCAATAGTCATTTCCTTGTCCACTGCTTTAGTCACCTCTTTAAAGAATTCAATTTAGTTGATCAGGCATGACCTACCCCTTAAAGATCTATGCAGCTTTCCGATCAGCTGAAAGTTTCCAAGGCGCTCAGTCACTGTGTCATTAATTATTGACTCAATTATTTCTTGGCAACAGGCGTTAGGCTAAGAGGTCTATAATTCTTTGGTTTCCCTCACTTAACTTTCGTAAGTAGCGGAGTCTGAAAGGAAACGAAAGGCACTCAAAATATCAGCCAAACAAATTGTTACAAGAGCACGCACAGTCTTCTGACCTAGAGCAACGTTTCTGGAATCGAGGGAGTTTTGGAAGATTGCGGTTGGGTATTTGCACTGTTCTCCCCTGTAGCTCTAAACCTGTTCAAATGTCGCTCTGTGTGGTAATACTGTTGCTCTACCCCCATTAGTTTGATGGATTTCTGTCCCTGAGAAGTTTCCTCAATAAGCTTTCCTCCCTCACACTGTACGTCCTGCAGGGAAGTACTTCTCCAGCACAATCACCTTGACTTTCACTGCAGTAGAACAACAGGTATCTGACCACCTCTGCTTCCAAACTGAATTGTAAGAACTTTTTGTTCATTTTAGTACGCATTGAAAATTTCTTTCTGTACTTTCTATTACCTATTTCTGCTCCTATTACCAACTTGGTCAGCTCTCACTGTAGGTAGATAACATGGTTAAGAAGCCATGCAGGATATGCCTTCATTAGTCGGGACATTGAATACGGAGCAGGGAGGTTATGTGCCAACTTTATAAAACCTCAGACCTCCGCTGTGTGCAGTTCTGGTCACCACACTACAGGAAGGAGGTGACAGTGCTGGAGAGGGTGCAGAGGGGATTCACCAGGATGTTACCTGGGGTGGAATGTTTCCATTATGAGGAGAGACTGGAGAGGCTGGGTCTGTTCTGCCTGGAGCAGAGGGGGTTAACAGGGGACATGACTGAGGCATATAAAATGATGAGGAGTGTAGATGGGGAGACTGCAGGAAACTTTTCCCCTTAGCCAAAGTTAATAAAACTACAGATTTAGGGTAAGGGGTGAGAGATTTAGAGGGGATCTGAGGGGGACCTTTCTCACACAGAGAGCGGTGAGTACCTGGACCACACTGCCGGAGAGAGAGGTGGGAGCAGAGTCACTGACACAATTGAAGAAGTGTCTGGACCTGCGCTTGAATCAGCTCAGCGTAGGAGGTTCTGGGCCAAGAGTTGGGTGTTGGGATTGGTACGGATGGGTGCCCACTGGTTGGTGTGGACATGATGGACCGAACGGCCTGTCTCCCTGCTGTGTGAATCTGTGATTCCTCGATGTCACTCCTATCTCCGATTTGGCCAGCTCTCCTTGTTCAGCTCTCCCACCTTCTTGTTGGCAGGACCAACATTAGTCTGTAGGTGAGATGGACTCATCTCCTCCTCCGTCCCAGAACAGGCAGATGCTCACTGTCCCTGCCCAAGCTTCAACCCAACCCAGCAGCTTGTGGAGGTGCCAGCACCAGGAACACCCAGATCTCGCTGGCCCTCGGAACAGAGCATCTTGTGGATGAGTGGGCATCCACAGCGGCGCAGCTGGGAATGTTGTTGCCGCCCAGCTCAGAGACCCGGGTTTGATCCTGACCCCCGGTTCAGTGATGGTGTGGATTTCCTCCAGATTGCTCCCACATCCCAAGCAAAGCAGGCTGACCACTGTAAAGTAGGCACATGGTAGAATCGGGCTGAGAGGGCAGGTAATGGGCAAGTGAGAGAGTGTGGGTTGCTGGGGGGATCAATCTGATGGGATTATTTTGTGAGCCAGCATAGATTCAATGGACCAAATGGCCTCTTTCCCTATCACAGGAAAAGTATTGGTATTGGAATCGGTTTATCATTGTCACTTGTACCAAGGTACAGTGAAAAACTTGTCTTGCATACTGTTCGTACAGATCAAGTCATTATACAGTGCATTGAGGTAGTACAGAGTGAAAACAATAACAGACTATAGAGTAAAATGTCACAGCTACAGAGAAAGTGCAGTGCAGGTAGACAATAAGGTGCAAGGTCATAACAAGGTAGATTGTAAGGTCAGAGTTCATCTCATCGTATAAGGGAACCGTTCAATAGTCTAATCACAGTGGGATAGAAGCTGTCCTTGAGCCTGGTGGTACGTGCCCTCAGGCTCCTGTATCTTCTACCTGATGAGAGAGGGGAGAAGAGAGAATGATTCGGGTGGGTGAGAAATTATGAAAATAAAGTGAGTAAATATGAGCTCGTGGCCACAGAGCAGGGAAGAGGGGACATCAGATAGTGTGGCCATGTGGATGTGGTGTGTGAATGGGGTATGAGGTCAATGCACCATTACCCTGGGTGTTCCTTATTAGCAAATCCCATTTCTACACCTTTTTAATTCATGTAGATGTAAACTGGAGTTCACTCTCTCACAGCCTGACCTGTCGTACTGCAGGCCTTGCATCCAACTTGACAGAGGCACACGGCAGACGGGGGGGGGGGGGGGTGGGGGGGGGAACCTGGGTCAGTCTGGTGTGCGCTCAGCTGAGCAAATCAAACACCGAAAGTCAAAGTCTTGAAGTGCAGACTAAGGTCCAGACTGAGAACAAAACAAGGATGTGTCATGATTCCACTCATATTTATGTATTAGGCTGCAGGCTGCCAGTCAAACTCAGCTGAAGAAAAGTCTGTGCTGTTCCTACGCTGATGTCCAATATTGTCTCTGCCACTGGACACAGGATGTGGCTTTCCCTTCTTCCCAGACTCCTCCACTTTAATTCCTGTGGTAAACAGTGAACAGTTGGTTACTTTGAAATAACTGTTGCTTCTTGCACTCTTTACACTGAGAATCCTGTGATCCAACTGAATTATCCATCCCCTGATTCCTGTAAACACACCAAGGTTCAAAAGGACATCATCGATCTCTCACATCAACACTCCTGTCTCCACACTTGGCCTACAGCATGTTTAAGCTGGGTTTAAGTGCACAGTCCCAATTACAAAGACCTGAGTCAGGAAGGCCTCTCCTGCTCCAATGTTGAGGGCCCCAAGGTTACCTGGTCCATCACTACCGTATCCAAGGTTACCTGGTCCATCACTGGGTGTCCAAGGTTACCTAGCCCATCACTACCATATCCAAGGTTACTTGGTCCATCACTACCATATCCAAGGTTACCTGGTCCATCACTGGGTGTCCAAGGTTACCTAGCCCATCACTACCACATCCAAGATTACCTGGTCCATCACTGAGTGTCCAAGGTTACCTGGTCCATCACTGGGTGTCCAAGGTTACTCGGTCCATCACTGGGTGTCCAAGGTTACCTGGTCAAACAGAGTTCAGTCACTGTGGGGGGAGCTCTGACACAAAGTGTTGGTGGGGAGAGGCAGTCGGTGCCCACTCTCACGGACCCTCACTCTGAGCTTGATCACTCCAAAGCTGCACATCTCAACTCCCTTCTACAGAATGGTCATGAGCTCAATGACACCAGCCACCAGCAGTTCTCGCACCTGTCGCTGTGTGAGCCCGACCCCCTCCCAGTGGGCACAGGGCTTTTCTGGGGGTTCTCCCAAGACATGCTGGCTCATTGGTTAATATGTGACCTCACATTGCCCTTGCTGTAGGGGGTTGGTGGGGAATCAGGCTGGAGCTGAGGGACACATGAGAGGGAACAGGTCACAGGGACTGATGGGATCCTTCTGTGCGTCACACTGGCAGGTTGTGTGTGAACCTCCTTGCAGATTTAGCATGAGATGGTATCACTGGTCCTGGTACTCAGCAATGAGAGGGCAAAAGTCTTTTGCAAAGACTAGCAGAGAAAGCGAGGAGCTGGCGTTGGTGATCAGTATTCTGTGCAGCAGGAACTCCTGGCTCCCGGTCCCAGCTCATCATGGGGTGTGCAGTGAACAGGCAGCATCTCAGAAAACAGCAGATTCCAACTTATCTCCTTTTAATCAAATACAAGCATGGGGTTACAAATCAGAAATTCAGCATCTGTTGAAACCCACTGATGCTCCTGATCCACAGCCTGAGCGAATATAATTTCTCATCTTTGGTAATGAATTCAGGTTGTTAATTCACTCCCTGAGCCTCTCAGAGCTGTTGCCTACACAGGTCAGACTTGTTTCTTTCAGTAGTGCTGGTGCTGAGCATTCAAACAATTACTGTTGACTGAAGCCTGTGTGAGACTCTGACAGGGCAATTAAAAGCTCTCTAATCAGAGTTTCTTTCTGTTTGTAGTGCATTTATATTCAGGGTGTTTTTCACCATAACGCCAGAGTGATTCCTTGGTGTCTCAATGCAAATGGAATACAATAACAAACTTTAAAGCCCATCGGAGAACTGAGCACTGCATTGGTACCACACCAATGTCATGGAATAGCGAACATTTCCAAACCATTTATCACATGTGGAAGATTAATGTTGGATGTAAGTGCTTTCTGGAAAAACTATATTAAGCTGGTTTAGCTTGTTATTGGCAGCATAATATAGTTTCAAGTGGAAAATGCAACCCATTGCAAGCTGATACATCACACATGCCACATGTCTCCCAGTAATTCGTCAATTCGTCAGTAATCCTGCCACATCATTGACCTTCGTGATTCTCACTTCCCATGATTTGGGTATTTAGTTTGGTCCACAGAGGCAGCTTGCATTATTTGGCATCATCAGCATAAAATGACACAAGATTAATCAAACAAAATACTTGGCAAAGAACCAAGGAAGGGCAGGTGCTTGGTCAAAGAGTTCAGTTGCAAGGGATAGCTCCAGAGGGGAGGGAGTTTTGAACTTGTGGTCGAGACTGTGGTGCAGCTGTCCCTGGTGAGCAAATGGAACAGCAGGTGCACCAAAGCCCAGGGCTGAGGGACGTGAGACCTGTTGGGCAGAGGTTGTGTGTCTGACCTTGTCAGTGGAGGTGAAGGTTACCCTAAACCTCTGACTCATTCAGAAGCTGACCGACCTGCATATAGATCTCACACAGTGCCAGCACTTGGATCTGCCAGGACTGAGGACTTCCTGAAGGTTCATTGAATGGCAAACTGCACTCACGTGTCACTTCAAACTCCTGCAGTGACCCTGGAGCTCCACAGGAACTACAGGATCCCTCATCCTTGAATGTACCTCTACAACCATGACATAAAGATCACGGCCAGTGCTGTCATCCGAAATGTTTTCCCAATCCCTCCATTCTCTGTGCCTCCCAAACTGTACGTATAGCCGGCCCTCGGAGAACAACAGTTTCCTTGTGCCCCCCTGTGCCTCTGCCACCCCACTGAGCCGTGGTAGAGTCGAAATCACCATGGATCACGTGAAGAGTTCTAACATCAAGGTGGGATTCTGGTTCTTGTCTGTACAGGGGTGCCTCATGTTTGGTTGTCACATGCTGCCCACTCCACAGTGTGGCCACAATGAGGGCTCCATCTCTTCCTGATGAGCAACAGTAACAACAGAGAGGAGGAAGATGGAGATAGCAAAAGGTGGAAGGTTATGCTGCCAGCCAGCTACACGGAGAACCTCACTGGCACGCCTCATATCACAGGGATTTAGTTTAAGACTTTATTCCACTGACACAGCTTTACTCAGACCTTGACCCATGTGGCTTAGGCATTTCCACATTTCTCGGGGCCAAGGGAGCTTGCAGATAAGATATAAGATTTCTTCATAAGTCTCTGTACATCGAAACACATGGTGAAATGCATCTTTGTGTAAAATGTCTGAGAGAACCAAGTGTGAATGGTGGCTCTGTCTCCTCACAAGGTGGACTTCAGGTCACAGCCCCAGCCGCTGAGGTCCCAGTCCCTGCTCCCTCCCCGGCTGCAGGTCCACTACAGCCAGCTCTGGAAGTGGTGTGAATCATTACTCCACTTCACGTTATGATCTGGAGCTGTGACGTCAGTGAGTGTGGGATCAGGCCGGCAGGTACCCGGTATTTATGAGATAGAGAGCACTCACACACAGAAAGAGAAAAATCAATTCCAAGTATTCTCAGCATTTGTACACTCTTACATAAAGAACACTGTGAAAATCTGCACTGCACTGGGACAAGCCTGTCTTCGTCCCCTAAATAGAACCACTTTAGTGATTTTATTCAAAGCAAAAGAATTTCTAGGCCATTGACTGGTCTCTCCAGTTCCGGCAGCTGAGTCTTCTGGCTTTTTTCTGCCTTCCTTTCCACTGTCAGTGGTATTTTGCTCATTGTTCTGAGCATTGTTGAATTATTGATGATTGAATGTAACACAGAGCATCAGGGTATCAGCAGAATAGAACCTGAAATATGTGCAAAACTAAAATAGGAACATGGAATTAATGTTCATGTATATCAGGGGTCTGAGGTACATACTTAAATCCAAGAGATTTGCATTTATATAGCACCTTTCATAATCACTGGAGCTGAAATTCTTGACAGCCAATTAAATGCTCTTAATGTGCCATCACTGTGGGAAATGCAGCAGCCAATTAATGTTGAGCCGGGTTCCGCATCCAGCAATGAACGTAAGGGCAGTCAGACTCTTCTATTCTTACCATCCTGGAATTAAAGAAGGGATTTGCATTTTGAACAGACTCCAAACTCCAAACTTCCCTGAACTAGTGCAGTTTGCAGAGCCCATAGAGTGCAGTCCCTGCGTGGGATCCCATTGAGTTTGATACCAACTGAGCATAGTGAACCCAGTGTGGTACCTGGGAGAAGCAGGTAAGATTATAAGAGGCAGAGGGGGGATAGTCAGAATCTTTTCCCCATGGTAAGGGTATCAAAAACATGAGGGCATAGGTTTAAGGTGAGAGGAAGGGGTTTTGAAAGGGGATCTGAGGGGTGAGGTTTTTTGCCCAGAGAGTAGTTGGTATCTGGAACTGCCAGAGGAGGTGGTGGAGACAGCTACGGTCACTACGGTTCAGAGACATATCGACAAACACTTAAAAAGGCAAGGCAAAGGAGGATACAGACCCAGTGTGAACAAGTGGGATTAGTGTAGATGGACAAAAGGGTCAGCACAGACGCTGTGGGCCGAAGGGCCCGTCTCTGTTCTGCAAAATTTGAAGACTCCGTAAATCGGTGTGGGGAGCCAGAAGGTGGAACCGGAGGAGCCTCAGCCCTTGCATTTGTCCAGCAGGCCGAAGGTTCTTGCAACCTATGTGGGCATGAGCAGAGACTGCAGGGAGGAGGAGTAAACAAGGGCCATTCCAGTCGTGGCCGTGGAAAGGAATGTGGTCAGGGCAGTATCA
The DNA here is from genome assembly GCF_009764475.1 of Pristis pectinata. Taxonomy (NCBI): domain Eukaryota; kingdom Metazoa; phylum Chordata; class Chondrichthyes; order Rhinopristiformes; family Pristidae; genus Pristis; species Pristis pectinata. Next base: position 36,458,623 of record NC_067426.1, on the reverse strand, counting down.
TTAGGGGCACAGATAGTGTTCTCTGAAGCTGGGAACATGAACCTCAAAGGCCGCAATCCCTGGACAATTTCAGGGTGAGGACATCTCCGCAGGGGTGGAGACCAACTTGGATTGGGAGAGTAAATGATCCAGGTGACTGGGCAAACTAAATTAATAGAAGTCGAAATCCATGGAGCATAGAAAAAATGGTTTTCCAGGTGCTGAGCACTAGTACAGTGCAATGAGAAGGATTGATTGATGTCTGAGTGGTTCATGGGTCTTTGACAAAGACCCGCATTGGAGGCTGGTCCAGAAGATTAAGTCGCTTGGCATTCAGGATGATGTAGTCAATTGGATTCAACATTGGCTTAGTGGGAGAAGCCAGAGAGTGGTAGTAGATGGTTGTCTCTCTGGCTGGAGGCCTGTGACTAGTGGTGTGCCACAGGTCTGTTGTTGTTTATCATCTATATTAATGATTTAGCCTAGTAACTTCTAGGGTAGGGACATGTTCAGCACAGCTTTGTGGGCCGAAGGGCCTGAATTGTGCTGTAATTGTTCTATGTTCTATGTTCTATAATATGGTAAACTGGATCAGCAAGTTTGCAGATGACACCAAGACTGGGGGTGGAGTGGACAGCGAGGAAGGCTATCAAGACTTGCAAAGTGATCTGGACCAGCTGGGAAAATGGGCTGAAAAATGGCAGATGGAACTTAATGCAGACAAGTGTGAGGTGATGCACTTTAGGAGGACAAACCAAGGTAAGACTTACACAGTGCATGGTAGGACACTGAGGTGTGCGGTAGAACACAGGGACCTGGGAATACAGATCCATAATTCCTTGAAAGTGGCATCACAGGTAGATAGGGTCGTAAAGAGAGCTTTTGGCACATTGGCCTTCATAAATCAGGGCATTGAGTACAGGAGTTGAGATATTATATTGAAGTTGTATAAGACATTGTTGTATTGTGTGCAGTTCTGGTCACCTACCTACAGGAAAGATATTAATAAGCTTGAAAGAGTGCAGATAAAATTTACATGGATGTTGCTGGGACTTGAGGACCTGAGTTATAGGGAAAGGTTGAATAGATTGGGAGTTTATTCCCTGGAGCGCAGGAGAATGAGGGGAGATCTTATGGAGGTGTACTAAATTATGAGGGGTATAGATAGGGTGAATGCATGCAGGATTTTTCCCCTCTGGTTGCGTGAGACTAGAGTTTAGGGTGAAAGGTGAAATATTTAAGGGGAATCAGAGGGGAATCTTCTTCACTCAGAGGGAGGTGCGAGTGTGGAACAAGCTGCCAGTGCAAGTGGTGGATGCAGGTTCAATTGTAACATTTAAGGGAGGTTTGAATAGGTGCATGCATGGGAGGGGTTTGGAGGGATATGGTCCAGGTGCAGGTAGATGGGACTAGACAGAAGGTCAGGCCGGCATGGACTAGATGGGCCGAAGGGCCTGTTTCTGTGCTGTAGTGCTCTATGGCTCTATTAGAGTAGTTGAGATGTCAGTTAGGGCAGTGGCATGTTCCTTCTGCAGGATGTGGGAGATCAGGGAGACTCCCAGTGTCCAACTGACCACATGAGGGAATTGGTGCTGGAGTAGGACATACTTAGGATCAACTGGGAGGCCGTTCACTAAGACAAGAGTTTTAGTGAGGTGGTCACACCTACAGTGCAGGCATCAGATAGTTGGATGACCGCTCGGAATGGTAGAATGAATAGGCAGACAGTGCAGGATTCGCTTGTGGCCATTCCCCTCAGCAAGAAGTATACCCCTGTGGATACTGCTGGGCGGTGGGGTGGGGGGGGTGGGGGGGGAGCAGGGAATGACCTATCAGGGCACAGCAGCAGCAGCCAGATCAGTGGCACTGTAACCGGCTCTGAGGCTCAGTGAGGAAAAATGAAGTCAGCAAGGACAATTGTGATCGAATACTCAGTAGTTAGGGAAACAGATAAGAGATTCTGTGGCGGCAAATGGGATTCCAGGATGGTGGGTTGCCTCCCAGGTGCCAGGATCAAGGATGTCTCAGAGTGGTTGCAGAAAATTCTCAAGGGGGGAGGGTGAGCAGCCAGAGGTTGTGGTGCACACTGGCAGCAATGACATAGGTAGAAAGGGGGATGAGGTCCTGTGCAGTGAATATAGGAAGTTGGGAAAGAAGCTGAAAAACAGGACCTCGAATGTAGTAATTTCCAGATTACTCCCAGTGCCGCGTGCCAGTCAGAGCAGGAATAGAAAGATAGAACAGTCGAATGCGTGACTGAGAAACTGGTGCAAGGGGCAGGGTTTCAGGTTCTTGGATCATTGGAACCTCTTCTGGGGCAGGGCAACCTGTACAAGAGGGACAGGTTGCACCTTAATTAGAGAGGAACCAATATCCTGGTGGGGAGCTTTGCTGGTGCTACTCAGGAGGGTTTAAACTAGTCTGGCAGGGGGATGGGAACCAGAGTGCCAGGTTGGTAAGTGGAGGGATTGAGAGGAAGGTAGATGTCATGACCAGTAAGCACGTGAGGAAGGATGGGCAGAGACAAGGTAACAGACACGATGGGATGGATGAGTTGAAGTGCCATTATTTTAATGCGAGGAGTATTAAGCGTGAGGGAGATGAGCTAAGAGCAGGGATCAGTAGGTGGAACTATGACGTTGTGGCCATTACTGAGACTTGGCTGAGAGAGGGGCAGGACTGGAGACAAGAAGAGCTGCAGATGCCAGAAGTTCGGAGCAACACTCAAAGTGCTGGAGAACTCAGCGGGTCAGGCAGCATCTGTGGAGGGAAACGGACAGTCGGCGTTTCGGGTCGAGACCCTTCATCTGGGCTGGAAGGAAAGAAGGGAGATAGCCAGCGTCAAAAGGTGAGGGGGAGGTGGGGAGCAAGAGCCGGCAGGTGGTAGGTGGATCCAGGTGAGGGGGTGATTGGCAGACGGGGGCGGGAGGAGAGTGGGAATGATGCAAGGAGCTGGGAGGTGATGGGTGGAAGTAACAAGGGACTGAAGAAGATGGAATCTGATTGGAGAGGACAGTGGACCATGGAATAAAGGGAGGGAGGTGGGGAGGGGGAGGAGTGTGTGGGTGAGGGGCAGATCGTGAGGGTGGGGGGCAGATCGTGAGGGTGGGGGAGGAGAAAGAGAAGGGGTGAGGGGGCCAGGACTAGATCCATAATGTTCCATGGTTTTGATATTTCAGCAAAGACAGAGTGGGAGACAGGGAGGTAAAAGTGGATGGTGGGGGGGTGGGAGCTGCACCACTAATCAGGGACAATACTGCGCTCAGAGGGGACACAATGGAGGGCTCATTCACTGAGTCTATCTGGGTAGAAAGGTGCAATCACTCTGATGGGAGTATACTACAGACTCCCAATTGCCACCAGGACATTGAGGAACAGATACACAGGCAGAGTAGGGAAAGATCTGAAACAATAGTTTTGTTGTAGTGGGTGACTTCAATTTCCCCAATATGGACTGGGACCTCCTTAGTGCTGAATTTGTTAAGTGCATCTAGGAGGGCTTCTGAAATCAGTATGTGGATAGTCCAACGAAAAGAGGGAACATACTGGACCTGGTATTGGGAAATGAGCCTGGCCAGGTGACTGATCTTGTAGTGGGAAACAGTTAGGGAACAGTGATCACAACTCCTTATGTTTTAAGATAGCCTTAGATAAGGATAAGTGTGGACCTTGCAGGAGAGCATTAAATTGGGGCAGGGCAAATTACGAGAGCATTAGGCAGGAACTAGGGAGAGTTAAATGGGAACAGGTGTTTTTGGGCAAGTCCACATCTGACATGTGGAGGGTGTTTAAAGACCAACTGCACAGAGTACAGGACAGGTATGTTCCAGTAAGAAGGAAGGACAAGGATGGAAAGGTCAGGGAACCTTGGATGTCGAGAGAGGTGGTGAATTTAGTCAAGAAGGAAAACAAAGTGTATGTAAGGTTTAGGAAGCTAAAATCAAACAGGACCAATGAGGATTATAAAGAAGCTGGAAAAGAACTCAAGAAGGGAATTAGGAGAGCCAGGAGGGGCCATGAAAAGTCCCTGACGTTCAATTAAAGAGAATCCCAAAGCATTCCATACATACATTAAGAGCAAGAGGATAACTAGGGAAAGGGTAGGACCACTCAGGGATAAAGGAGGGAACATGTGCTTGGAGGATGTGGGTGAGGTCCTAAATGAGTACGTTGTATCAGTATTTACCATGGAGGATAGCAAGATCAATGTGGACCGTGCTAATATGTGAGGGCATTTTGAGATTTGTGATATGTGAGGGCATTTTGAGATATAGAAAGGCGTAGTGTTGGGTCTCTTGAAGAACGTTAAGGAGGATAAGTCCCCAGGGCCTGATGGAATGTACCACAGGTTATTGAGACCGGCAAGGTCTGTGACCTTGACCAAGACCTTCGTGCCCTCTCGAGTCACAGGCGAGGTCCTGGAGGACTGGCGCGTAACTAACATTGTTCTATTGTTTGAAAAGGGAAATAGGGATAATCCTATAAATAATAGACTGGTGAGTCTCATGTCAGTGGTAGGGAAGGTATTTAAGTGGATTCTTAGGGATAGGATTGATGAGCATTTGGAAAACCATGGCCTAATTAGGGACAGTCAACATGGCTTTGTGCGGGGCAAGTCATGTCTTACTGGCTTAACTGAGTTTTTGGAGGAGGTGACGAAGGTGATTGGTGAAGGTAGAGCTGTGGATGTTGTCTACATGGATTTTAGTAAGGTGTTTGACAAGGTCCCTCACGGGAGGCTCATCCAGGAGATTAAGATGCATGGGATCCATGGTGACTTGGCCATTTTTATTCAGAATTGGCTTGCCCATAGAAGACAGAGGGTCGTGATCAATGGGACTTATTCTGACTGGAGGTCCATGACTAGTGGTGTTACACAGGGATCCGCACCAGGACCTCTGCTGCTTGTGATTCAGATATATCTAAATCACAAACAGCAGAGGTCCTGGTACGGATCCCTGTGTAACACCACCAAGTGTATATAAACATCATATAGTAACACCAAATGTATAAAAAAGACCTGGATGAAAATACGGATGGATGGGTTAGTAATTTGGCAGATGATACAAGGATTGGTGGTGTTGTGGACAGTGTAGAAGGTTGCCAAAGGATACAGCGAGATATAGATCAGTTGCAGATAAGGACAGAGAAATGGCAGATGGAGTTTAACCCCACCAAATGTGAGGTGTTGCACTTTGGGAGATCAAACATAAAGGGACAGTCCACTGTTGATGGCAAGACCTTTAACAATGTTGATGTACAGAGGGATCTTGGGGTCCAAGTCCATAGCTACCTGAAAGTGGCCGCACAGGTTGATAGGGTGGTATATAAGGCATACAGCAACATCCTGGTAAACCTCTTCTGCATTCTCTCCAAATCCTCCACATCCTTCCTCTAGAGCAGTGACCAGAACTGCATGAACTGCTCTCCTCCCTTCATTCCTAAATGGTGGGGTTACATTTGCCTTCAGTCAGCTGGGATCTTTCCAGAATCTATCGTCACCAGGGGAATGACACTGCAGTGGTGAAGTTCAAGTAGCAGCTGCCATATTTCCAGATGATTGAAAAGACATGGTTTACAAATCGGGAATAGTGGGGTAAGACAGCACAGGCGCGTGACGTCAGCGGGTAGAACACGAACAGTTTAAAAAGAGGACCGTCATATCCAGTGGGCAGCTTTCAGAGCGGGTAGTGGAGTGAGGGGTAGCAGAGTTATTGGGCTTTGGCTCAACGGGCTTAGGCGGTAACGGGGCGAGGCAAGGTAGGTGCTAATAGAGGAAAGGAAGGAGTATGAGTGCGGTTTTCTGTGCTCGGTGTCAGATATGGGAGATCCTGGAGTCTCCCAGCCTCCCGGATGGCCACATCTGCACCCAGTGTGTCGAGGTGCAGCTCCTGTGTTAGGGAACTGGAGATGCAGCTCGATGACCTTGGTCTGGTCAGGGAGAATGAGGAGGTGATAGAAAGGAGTTATAGGCAGGTGGTCACACTGGGGCAATGGGAGTCAGGCAAGTGGGTCACAGTCAGGAGGGGGAAGAGGAAGAGTCAGGTACTAGAGAGTACCCCTGTGGCTGTACCCCTTGACAATAAGTACTCCTGCTTGAGTACTGTTGGAGGAGACAGCCTGCCTGGGGGAAGCAACAGTGGCAGTGCCTCTGGCACAGAATCCGGCCCTGTGGCTCAGAAGGGTAGGGAAGGAGAGAGGAGGGCACTAGTGACAGGGAACTCTATAGTTAGTGGGGCGGACAGGCGATTCTGTGGACATGAGCGAGAATCCCGGATGGTATGTTGCCTCCCAGCTGCCAGGGTCCAGGATGTCTCTGATTGGGTCCACAGCATTCTTGAGCGAGAGGGAAAGCAGCCAGAAGTCGTGGTTCATGTTAGTACCAATGACATAGGTAGGAAGAGGGATGAGGTCCTGAAAAGTGAGTTTAGTGAGCTAGGCAGAAGGCTGAAGGACAGGACCTCAAGGGTAGCGATCTCGGGATTGCTGCCAGTGCCACGTGATAGTGAAGGTAGGAATAGGAGGAGATGGCAGATAAATGTGTGGCTGAGGAGTTGGTGCAGGAGGGAAGGTTTTAGATTTTTGGATCATTGGGATCTCTTCTGGGGAAGGTGGGACCTGTACAGAGTGGATGGGTTACACCTGAACTCGAGGGGGGCCAACATCCTTGCGGGCAGGTTTGCTAGGGTAGTTTGGGAGGGTTTAAATTAGTTTGTGAGGGGGATGGGAACCGGAGGAGTAGGTCAGAGGAAGAAGTGCATGAAGTAAAGTCAGATCTAACATATAGAGAGGCTTTGAGGAAGGAGAAGCAGAGTATAGAGTACAAAAGTAGTAAGGTGGATGGGCTAAAGTGCATTAACTTAAACGCAAGAAGCATCAGGAATAAGGGCGATGAGCTGAGAGCTTGGATAAGTACATGGGACTATGATATTGTGGCTCCTGCAGAGACTTGGCTGTCACCAAGGCAGGAATGGATATTGAATATTCCTGGTTTTCAGTGATTTAAAAGGGATGGGGAGGGGGGGGAGAAGAGGAGGAGGGGTGGCGGTACTGGTCAGGGACACTGTTACAGCTGTGGAAAGAATGGATGTTGTAGAAGGGTCATCTCTAGAGTCCGTATGGGTGGAAGTTAGGAACAAGAAAGGAGCAGTTACTCTACTGGGAGTATTCTGTAGGCCCCCGGTCGCAGCAGGGATACTGAGGAGCAGATTGGGAGGCAGATTTTGGAAAGGTGCAAAAATAATAGGACTGTTATCATGGGAGACTTCAACTTGCTTAGTACCAAAGATTAAGACGGGAAAGAGTTTGTAAAGTGTGTCCAGGACAGATTCCTGTCACAGTATGTTGACAGGTCGACTAGAGGGAATGCCATATTAGATCTAGTATTAGGTAACGAACTGGGTCAGGTGACAGATCTCTCGGTGGGTGAGCATTTGGGGCACAGTGACCACTGCTCCCTAACCTTTAGCATTGTCATGGACAGGGATAGGAGCAAAGGACAGGAAGATATTTAATTGAAGGGCAAATTATGAGGCTATAAGGCGAGAACTTGGGAGTGTAAATTGGGGTGACATTTTTGAATGGAAGTGTACTATGGAGATGTGGTCGATGTTCAGGGATCTCTTGCAGGATATTAGGGATAAATTTGTCCCGGTGAGGCGGAGAAGGAGTGGCAGGGTGAAGGAACCATGGGTGACAAGTGAGGTGGAACAACTAGTTAGGAGGAAGAAGGCAGCATACATAAGGTTTAGGAAGCAAGGATCAGATAGGGCTCTTGAGGAATATAGGGTAGCAAGGAAGGAACTTAAGAAGGGTCTGAGGAGAGCAAGAAGAGGACATGGAAAGGCCTTGGTGAGTAGGGTTAAGGAAAATCCCAAGGCTATTTTCCACTTAGGTGAATGACAGAAGGATGACGAGTGTAAAGGTAGGACAGATAAGAGACAACGGTGGGAAGATGTGCCTGGAAGCTGTGGAAGTGGGTGAGGTCCTCAATGAATACTTCTCTTCGGTATTCATCAAAGAGAGGGGTCTTGATGATGCTGAGGTCAGTGTAGGTGAGGGTAATGTTCTAGAGTATGTAGATATCAAGAGGGAGGATGTGTAGGAGCTGTTAGAAAATATTAAGACAAATAAGTCACTGGGGCCTGATGGAATATTCCCCAGGCTGCTTCAGGACGCGAGGGAGGAGATTGCTGAACCATTGGCTCGGATCTTTGTGTCCTCGTTGTCAACGGGAATGGTACCGGAGGATTGGAGAGTGGCAAATGTTGTTCCCTTATTCAAAAAAGGTAGTAGGGATAGTCCAGGGAATTATAGACCAGTGAGCCTTACATCTATGGTGGGCAAGCTGTTGGAAAGGATTCTTCGAGATAGGATCTATGAGCATTTAGAGAATCATTGTCTGATTAGGGACAGCCAGCATGGCTTTGTGAAAGGCAGATCATGTCTCACAAGCCTGATAGTGTTCTTTGAGGAGGTGACCAGGAAGATTGATGAGGGTAGTGCAGTAGATGTGGTCTACATGGATTTTAGTAAGGCATTTGACCAGGTTCCGCACGGTAGGCTTCTTCAGAAAGTCAGAGGGCATGGGATCCGGGGAAGCTTGGCCATGTGGATTCAGAATTGGCTTGCCTGTAAAAAGCAGAGAGTTGTGGTGGAGGGAGTGCATTCAGATTGGAGGGCTGTGACGAGCGGAGTCCCACAAGGATTGGTTCTGGGATCTCTACTTTTTGTGATTTTTATTAATGACTTGGATGAGGGGGTAGAAGGGTGGGTTGGCAAGTTTGCAGATGACACAAAGGTCGGTGGTGTTGTGGATAGTGTGGAGGGCTGTCGAAGCTTGCAGAGGGACATTGATAGGATGCAGAGCTGGGCTGACAAGTGGCAGATGGAGTTCAATCCAGAGAAGTTTGAGGTGGTACACTTTGGAAGGACAAACTCCAAGGCAGAATACAAGGTAAATGGCAGGATTCTGAGCAGTGTGGAGGAGCAGAGGGATCTAGGGGTTCATATCCACAGATCACTGAAAGTTGCCTCACATATGGATAGGGTAGTTTAGAAAGCTTATGGGTTAGTCGTGGGATCAAGTTTAAGAGCTGTGAGGTAATGATGTAGCTCTACAAAACTCTGGTTAGACCACACTTAGAGTACTGTGTTCAGTTCTGGTCGCCTCCTTATAGGAAGGATGTGGAAGCATTGGAAAGGGTGCAGAGATTTACCAGGATGCTGCCTGGATTGGAGAGTATGGATTATGAGGAGAGACTAAAGGAGCTAGGGCTGTTCTTATTGGAGAGAAGGAGGATGAGGGGAGACATGATAGAGTTATACAAGATATTAAGAGGAATAGATAGAGTGGACAGCCAGCGCCTCTTTTCCAGGGCACCAATGCTCAAAACAAGAGGACATGGCTTTAAGGTAATGGGTGGGAAGTTCAAGGGTGATGTCAGAGGGAGGTTTTTCACTCAGAGAGTGGTTGGTGCATGGAATGCACTGCCTGGGGTGGTGGTGGAGGCAGGTACATTGGTCAAATTCAAGAGATTACTTGATAAGCATATGGTGAAATTTATAATAAGGGGTTATGTGGGAGGAAGGGGTTAGATAGTCTCAGGTGTGGTTTAAAGCTCAGCACAACATTGTGGGCTGAAGGGTCTGTATTGTGCCGTTCTGTTCTGTTCTGTTCTGTTCATGGTTGCAAAGTGACCACGGTTGGGACCTAAATGGTCCAGGGTACTTAACTTTTGGAAGTGAGAGGCAAACTGGAAAAGGAGGAAGGATAATCCT